>NW_024884475.1:29997161-30152706 GCF_019232065.1 Centrocercus urophasianus | reverse complement strand
CCGGGCCAGGCTCTCGAAGGCGGCCGCCTTGGCGGACACCTTGTCGGCCGCGGCGGCGGGGTTGGCGGCCCGGCGCGGCAGTCGCTCTCCTCCCGCCGGGCCCGGGCCCTTGTTCGCCGGCTCCTCCGCCTTGGGCGTTGGCTCGGCGGCGAGGGGCGGGCGGGGCGCGGCGTCGCGCTCCTGGCTGGCAATGAGGGACAGGACGTGGCTGCCGGTGATGGGCAGCGGGTCGCTCTTGCGCTTCCACTCGCGCTTGCTGAAGCTGTACAGCTCCTCCATGCTGCGCACCGCCGCCGTCAGCTTCTCCAGCGCGTTCTGTACCGGCGCCGCTTTGCCCTCCTCCCGCGGGTCCTCCTCCGCGCCGCGGCCCTTCTCGGCGGGAACCGGGGCCGCCTGGTGCCGCCAAGGCGCGGCTGACTTGGCGACGATCTTAAGCACGGCGGGCTGCCGCGGGTCGCTCTTGTTGGGCGCGATGGTGGCCACGGGCAGGCGGCCCGACGTGCGGTGCACCAGCACGGTGCCCTCCGGCGGGCAGCCCAGCGCCCTGCCCCCCGCTGCCGGTTTGCTCCCCGCTTCGGCCGGGCCGGGCTGCCGGTGCTCGGCGCCGCCCTGCTCGGATCCCACGCTGCCCCTGTCGCTGCAGTTATCCGCCGAGTCGCCGCCATGGGAGCCTTTGATGAGCTTACGCACGTCCCGCACCTGATGAAGGGGAGCCTGCGCCTTGCCCTTGCCCTCCCGCACGTCGCGCACCAAGAACTGCGGCACCCTGTCGGAGCCGTCGGCCCGCGGAGCCCTGTGGCCGGTGTCAGGCGGCCGGGCGGCCAGTTGCGGCGTCAGCAGCTGCGCGATGCTGAACGACGGCTCTGCGGGTGGCCCTAGGCTGATCTTGATCTCGGGGAGCCGTGGCCTGGCGGCGGGCGGCGAGGCGGCGGCGGGGCGCTGCCCGGCGGGCTCCTTCTCCTTAGCGGCGTGCTGGATGCCGGGCACGAACAGACGCGACAGCTTGGTGGCCTTGCCGGCGGCCGGCTCGCCCGGCTCGGGCCGCGGGAACGGTTTCGCCTTGCCGCCGGACGCCCGCTCCTCCTTGCTCTCCGCCTCCCGCTCCTTCCACGACCTGAAGGCGCTGTGCTGGCTGCGCAAGAAGGTGGCCCTGGCCGCCTCCGAGCCGCCCCGCCGGGCCTCGGCCGTCTCCTCTGCCGCAGCTCTCTCCTGGCTCCCCTCGCGCGGCGTAGACGCTTTGGAGGCCGGCGAGCGCCCGCCACCGCGCTCCCCCGGCTCCTCTGGCGGCGGCGCGCCGTGCTCCGAGCCTCCCTCCGAGAGCCGGGAGCTCTGCCGCTGCAGGCCGCCCTCCCGCGGCCGCCCGCCGCCTCCGGTCCCAGCGCCGGGCTCCGGGTCGCGGCCGGCGGGAGGCGCGGCGCCGGGCCCCGCCGAGGACGTGTCGGTGAGCTCGCCCCGCTCCATCTTGAACTCGTGCTCCAGCTGCATCTTCTTGGAGATGACGTTCTTCAGCAGGCTGGAGGCGAACCTGGACTTCTTGCTGGCCTCCTCCTCATCGGGGCGGGCGGCCCGGCCGGGCTCCCGCACGCCGAGCGTTCCCCGGGGCGGCGGCGGCGCTTCGACGTGCGCGATCTCGCCGTCCAGCTTGCTGACCACGAACTGCAGCGCTCTGCTGGGCGCCTTGCCGGAGCGCACGCACAGCTGCCCGCCGCCCGCAGCGCCCCGCGGCCCCAGCGCGCCGCACTTGAGGTCCAGGTAGGTGGACCAGCGGTTGACGCCCAGCGCATGGTCGGAAAGGGAGGCGGAGGAGGCGCGGGAGCCGAGACTGAGGGTGTCGAAGTAGGGGTACGCCAGGCTGCGGAAGGCGCGGGCCGTCAGGTTGCGCACCTCCTTGTCGGCGTCGTCCAGTTCGCTGACGGCGCTGGAGGCGCCGCTGGAGCAGCCGCCCGCCTCCCTGGCCCCGCAGCGCGTCTGCAGGCGCGCGGGGACGGCGATGAACTTTTTGGCGTGCTGGCGGCCGGCGTCCTGCCCGAAGCCCGCCGCGCGCTCCGGAGCCGCGGCGACGCGGAGGCTCATGTCGCCTTCATGCTCGGCGGCGTAGATTGAGTCGCGCTCTTCCCGCGCGGCGCTACACTCATTTATAGCCCGTGAGGCCGCTTTGATTGATAGGAGGATGTGTCCCGCGGGGCTCGCTCCCGCGCCGCCGGGCCGCCGAGGCGCGTCGCTGCCCGAGCTGCCGCCCGCCGCCTCGCTGCCGCTGCCCGCGCTGTCCGCCCGCGCCGTGCGCTCGCTGGGCGTCGTGCTGAGGTAGCAGCTGTTGTCCTCCTCCGTCGGCGTGTCGCCGGGGGTCTCGTCGCTGCCGAAGGAGGCGTAGTCCACGAAGGAGTAGATCACGTTGTCGTCCTCGAAGTCCCAGCGGGCGGCCAGTCCCGCGTCGAAGTCCATATCGTGGTCCACTTCGCTCAGCTGGATCTCCTGCGTGCTGATGTAGTGCGGCCCCGCCGCGCCGGGCGCGCCCCTGGGGGCTCTCCGGGGGGGCCCGCCGGCCCCGCGCCCCGCTCCGGTCTCCTCGTCGCTCTCGCAGCCCAAGGAGGAGGAGGAAGTTTGCCCCCCGACGGCCGCCGGTTCCTCCGTCCCCCCGCCGCCCGCCGCGCTGCCGGCCGAGGGGCAGGAGGAGGAGGACGGCGACCCCGGCCCCGCGCCACATCCCGGGGCGGCGGCTTCGGGGTGATGCCCTACCGGGGCCGGGCTATCCGCGGCCGCCGCCGCCCCGCTCGCCCGGGCCTCGCTCTCTGCTCCGGACGAACCGCACACCTCCGCGTACGCCGCCTGCTCCTCCTTCCCGGGGCCCCATCCCCCGGGACCGGCGGGCGGCGGGCCGGCAGCGTCCATGCTGGGGCCGGCGGGCGCGGTAGTGGCCCGAGGGGGCGGGCGGGCGGGCCGCCCACCCGGCCCCCTCCCCTCGGCGGGTGTGGCCCGAGGGGCCGGGCCCGGCTGCCCCGGGAGGCGGCGGGGGCTTGGGGGGACTCCGGAGCGGGCGTGAGGCGCGGCTGGGAGAGCCTCCGCCTATAGACAGAGCCGGAGTCACGCGTGCCGCGGGACAGATGGCTGTTTGAAACGCCCGGCACCGGCAGCGGCGGTGCTGTCCGGTGCCGGAGAGCCCCGCGAGTCCCGGCCGGCACGGAAAGGGTGTTTCGTGGGCTTTTCTGAGCCCAACCCGAGCGATTCGTAGAGCGGTCGCAGCAGTGGCACGGCTCCCCTCCCCCAAATCGCCGTGGATGGGAATGGTGAGCTGTCAGACCGCTAGGAGACAAAAGGAAAGCCGGCGAGCAACGCCTAGGAGCGGTCCTGGGGTACAGGATGCAGGTAGCAGCCGAAATTCAGAGGTTCGGAGCCATACAAGCCCCTGCACCCTCGGCGAAGTAGCTGGCGTTGGGCTGACGTGTTGCGTATCATCTGAGAGAGGGCTGTCAGAATCCCCCACACAACACCACTGGTCGTGCTCCTGCAACTGCCTGGGTGCTTCGTACATCGAGGGAACGTGGTGGAGAGGTGATTCCCAGCCCTCTCCCCCAGCATTTCCACACCAAAGAACGGGTTTCGTGGTGCTTATGGCCCTGCACTGAGGCTGCTCCACTGGCATTCACATCCCAATGCTTGCAGCATTCCCATAGATCAGTTCTTTATTTTTGCAACCTGCACAATTCCATTTCTAAGTGGTAACCGTTGTTCATAGACCCAGGCTGAGATCCTCAGCCAGCATCCCCACCAAAATGACCATTTCTACAGTCTGGTTTCCAGCTGTGGCTTTTCTGTTTTCCTGTGGCAGTATTTGGAACTGCATTCATTCAATTGCAGAAAACCAGCAGATGATTTTCACAACTGAGGCTAAGACCATAGCAGAGCACTCATATTTGTATGCTTACAACACTTACAATGCTTTCAGCTCCACCACAGACAAAAATCCACACCTGTTCTCCATGGGAACATGTGCATGCCTCGGTCATTTGCACCAGCATCCTCCCCCTGGCACCAAGCTGTGCCAGGCTAAACACAGCCACTTCAACCCCACCTCTCCTTGAAAAAAGCAAACTGGTAATATCTGGCCTAAGTGTCCTACATGTATTGGAAAATGGGAAAAATTGAGGATTTCCTCCTTTCTTTTTTTTTTTTCTTTTTTTTTTGTGGGTCAGAAGTTTCTGCCTTGACATGGTGCCAGCCCCCCAGAGCTACTTTGCTGTGCGCCTGGCTCAGAGCAAGGTGCAAAATTCCCTGAGAGGACAGCCTGAATTCCTCCTTCCCAGCCTTCCCCCTGAGCTACCTTTGTGTAGGCTTCTGCAGAGCCCATTTCAGAGGTGCCTCCAAATCCCTGGGTATTCCACGAGGAGCACAGACTGTACAGTGTGTAAGCTGGTCCTTACCCAAACTTCTCCTTGTCCCGCTTCAGGGCATCAGACACAGCTTGTGATCGTTCAGCGAGATTTTTCTGCCCTAGTGGATAAAAAAGCGAAGTTTAGTATGTGTGAATGGCTGAGTGGTCAATGTGTGCCACGGTGCCAGGGCACACGGACACTGATAACTCACAGCTCAGACTCAGGAAAGACAACAATGCCATTCACTGACTCAGGAGACCAAAAATAAGCAGTTGTTTATTTTCAACAGTGACCAAGATGTGGAAGATGTTGAAAAAGACCACTTATCCTGATCTGCTGCTTTGTTCCATAGTTTGTGTAGCTGTCAAGTTATCGGCACAAACAAATAAAGTATCCTTTGAAAAACCAAGCCAAAGAGTTTAGGAGAGTCAGCACAGGCTGAATTTCTTTCTTGTGTCTGAGGATCAAAGTTCTTCAGCACCTTTGGAAAGCTGTGGATTTCTTTCTTAAAAATTGTCTGCATCTACTGCTGTTACCAGAAAAAACCTCTAGCAAGTGATGTGTGAGATCTGTTTGCTTCCTACCAAATGGGAGGGCTGCATCTCCATCCTGTATTCTTGCAAATAGCAATTTCTCTCTCTAATCTGGCAAAGCATCTCATTTTTAATATTGCTGGCAAAATATCTCCTATTAATCTCCAATTAATAACCTAATGAATTTTACTTAATAATGTTGGAAATCAGTAATAAATACATCACCTTTATAATACTCTATATAATACTCCTTTGTTTTCACCTTCAGCTATCTCTGACTCATTAAAGGTGCCAATGTCTATGATTTCCAAATCGAAAACTGTTGTGAATCTGTCCTGACAGTCAAAATCTGCGTATCAAACGCCTACCAACAAAAATGTCTGCAACTGTAAGTTCTTTGTTACAAAAGCTAAGGCACACTGTTCTGCCACAGTAAAGCTGATGGAAACATTCCAGACACACTGAGTTTGCACAACCTACAACACATCACTCGGGGAAGCAGAGTGGGATGGAGAAGGGATTTCAGAAGAGGGACCAGGTGAGGGGAGGGAGACGGAGGCAGAGCTGAGGTGTGGGAGGCACGGGGGGATTGCTGCCTGAGCTGGCACAAGGGCAGCAGCATGCATGAAGGTGGTGGAGTAAGCAGAGGGGAACGGCTTTGCAGAGCAACCCCTGGCAATGGGAAGAGAAAATGGTAGTTGGTTCATTAAGAGATGTTAATGCTGTGCTACGTGTTGTAGTTCTTAGGGTGTTGTCAAAGTTTTTAAACACTGAAGGAGGAATAAAAATTAAAAGTGCATAAAATCAGGTCAGAGTCGAAGGACAATTACAATATTTGCACAGAAAAGAAGTTGTTCCAGTAGTGAAGATGGCCCGCAGAAGAGGTTGAATGTCTTGCATGGAAAGAAATGATGGATTTTGCAGAAAATAAGGAAATTGCAGAAGGGTCCCACTGCCTGCTGTGCACACAGCAAAAGCTTTCATTTGCTGTAGGTTTGATGAAGAACGATACAAGCACAGGAGGAAGCTTTCATTCTGGCAGACCAGTCTCCTTTGAATAGTAACTTGAATACTGCTGGATTTGGTTTCTTTCTTGGCAATTTTCTTTGTAGCATTGCGTGCCATCAAAATGAGCCCTGTGGTAGGCACCACCTTTCTTCTCTTTAAAAGTGAAACAAATTGTTCTGGCTGGAGTTTAGATATGTCTTAAAGAGAAAAAAAATCAAAAATAGCATCCTGATCTGCTCTCAGAAATAGTGACTGGAGAGGGGGGAGTAAGGGCCACCATAAGGAGGAACAGCACTTGTGGTTTAGCAATAGCAGCAAAGCCCGGCGCACATTATAAATCTCTGAGTGCAACCAGATACAAGAAAAGAAAATACAATCCCCACAAATGCACTTTGGTATGGAAACTGTGGAAAAAAAAGCAAGATTTTTGGAGCTTTCACTAAAACAATGCCTCTTTGGGTTTAGCAAAGTCCTGGCTGATACAGCACTGAGCCCTAAGTGAAAATCAGCATGTGAGGGGTCAGCCTCTTCTCTTACACACTGTTGATACAAGCCAAGTGGTCTTTTCCTTTCCATTCTGAGTCTGCTTGAGACATTCAGGGACTCTCAACCTGCACATTTGAACCACATGTAGGTTCCCTGCTGGCAACCCCCTGCCTTTTGGTGCAAGCCAGACCCTCTGCTAGGGCTGGAAACTCCAGGGCTGGGTGGGTTTCAAGCCCCTAAGCCTACAGGACTGAAGGCCCCATGAGCAGGAGGCTGCATTTCCTTCCAGGATGAGAGAGGATTGTGTCTGGGTCTCTTTAATGTGCTCCTGTGTAACTGAGCCCTGAGGGAGTTGGGGGCTGAAGCACTTGTTAGACAACTAACACTCCTTCAGAAAAAACCCTAGCTATAGGCAGCTCCTGCTGGATACCTTACAAGGTCTGCAGAAGATGCATATATTTTTAAAACAGATCCACCCTTCTCTTCCAGGCCCTAAAATCTCATGCCAAACTAAACAAGCGCAAAAGTAATCCCAGAACGAGCTTGGATTTCTTAGATATTTTGCAGCCGTGCTGCAAATACAGGCTAAATATGAGTTTGTGTATTTATATGGGGTGTCCGCTACCCAGATGAACTAAGTTAAATATGTGCTGAATTTTGCATATGGCATGTTAAACTGTGTCTGCAGCGTCATGGAAGCAGGAGAATGTCCTGGTGGCCATTGCACCTGGACAGCAATAGCAGACACAAACTGCAGAAAGGCATTGAGTAAGAGTATTTATAAACAGCTGATTGCCCTCATGAACATCCCATCAGGCATCCGTCCAGCCCGTCCTGACAAATGTCTGCTGCTGAGGCTTCACAGTTTCCCCAGGCCATCTCCACAGGAGCCCGGCTGCCCTTGCCCCCAGCACTGTCCTGAGCTGTGCTATAAACCTATCCTTTCTGCTATGGGTGGAAAAAGGAGACAATTTCCACTCTTCATGCTGCAGCCTCTTGCATATTTAAAGGTGATCAGTGTATCTTCAGGTCAACACCCTTAATTCACTGATACTTTACCCATAGGACATATCTACTAGATCTCCCTCCTTTCATTGCTTTTAGGACTTTCTTCAGCAAACCTGTAAGCATGGCACAATAGGTTGGCCGCAAGTGCAAGGCAGAAACTCACCCATGCTGAGAAGAAAGGAGGGATGGCTTTGTGACCTGCTCACACATTGCTGAGTATCACCTGCATCTTATACACAACCATGTCCTTCAGCTCATGCTGTGCTGGAAGCATGTGTTCCCTTCATCATCTGAATTTTAAATGAAAATTTTGAACAAATGTGACTATTCCACCCCCCTAAGTTCCCTATTAATAAAAATGATGCAGTATTTGCAACTACTCTTCAAGCATGAGCCAAGCAAAACATTTCTCACCTCACAAATTCATTGGTACACTGCTCCCCTACTTGCTGAAAGAAGGGCACAATGCTGTACCAAAGCCAAATGCTGCTTCAGTACTCTCTGCAACACCCTCTTACCCTGTTCTGAAAAGAAATCATACAGGCCCCTCAAGAACAAACCGATATCTTGTAAGGGCTACGAATTGACATTTATGTCAGTATTTTGACAGGATCTAAAGTCACACTGACTAACCTAAGCTTTACTGCTCCTTCTCCCAGGTCTGCTGAGGTCTCTCTCCCACAGGATCCCACCCACTAGCCTGCTCTGCCGGTTCAGTTTGCCCATCCCGCGCCTCTTGAGATGAACTTTCAGCAGTGACCCTATTCTTTGTACAGTATTATCGGGTAACTTGAGACCAGCAGATGTATCTGATTATTGGAACTGTGGGAGCGATTGCCACAAAATCTGAAACCATGACCTTTCCTTGAGTGTTATCCGCCAAGCTGGGGGTTGCAACAGAGCTGATTTATGACCATTCATTAAAATTACATGAAAGCGATTATTTATAGAGGTAAGAGGTTCAGGACCAAAACCAGTCTCCTTCCTAGGTTTGGAGCTGATAAACCAAGGATTCAATAGGACCTTGACGCTACATGAGCACAACAGGATAACGTGTATGTTTTTATAAGTATCTGTTTTAGCTGGGCAGTGGCCATTAGACAAAAATGTAGAATCAGTAAGGTTGGAAAAGACCACTAAAATTATCTAGTTCAAACATGATCACTGTGCACACTGAACCACGTTCCTCAGTGCCATGTCTATCCTCTTTTGAAAACCTCCAGGAATGGTGATTTCACCACTTCCCTAGACAGTCTGTTCCGGCACTGCCACTCTTTCTGAGAATAATTTTTTCCTAATATCCAATCTGAAGCTCTCCTGGTGCAACTTAAGGCCATTACTCCTCTTCCTATTAGTAGTTACCTGGAAGAAAAAGTCTACCCCACCTTGCTACATACAACAGAATTGCTGCTTTCCCCTTACTTTAGAATTAGAAACATAAGCAGCCAGGCTACATTGGATAATTGAGTAATATCAGCCCTATATGCAATCATCTACCTCCCAGAGGACAACAATATTTTTCCATACAACAGCTCCTACAGCCAAATGTGCACCTAAGCCAAACATTGTGGATCCTGTTTCCTGAGACTGCAACACGAAATTGCCATGCTGTGGAGAACAGCCAGCACTGGACTGGGCTTAATCTGCTCACAGGGTTCAAGCAGAGTGTTCAGAGAGGCAGGAGAAAAGCAATCTGTGTTGATCGTGCCCACCTCCTGCCAGGGGGCCTATGTTTGGACATGGAGCCATGGGCTGTGCACCAGGAAGCCCGGGGGTGTTTCTCCCTGGGCTTACAGTAAAAGCCAGCTCAAGTGCCTGCCACCGCATGGTGATGAAAGGGAGGATCAAACAGCTCCCAGAGCGAAGCCTCTTCCAGGCTGGAGTTTCTATATATAGGAGAGTTCAATAAACACCATTACGAACTGTGTGCAATCTGCCTGTCCAGAATTATGGTCACATGCATACCTACATCTCTGCAGGTCTGTGCTTCTCTGCCAGCTCGCTTTGCTTACAGACTGAACAGTTATATATGAGACGCTGCATAATTAGTAGTTACGAATCATGGAGGCTGCTGACTTCTACCCCACCTCAGGCAGCAGGCTGTAGAGGAAAGCAAGAATGAGATTCTTAAAACCAGGTGTAAAATCCATTGTAAAGGTCAGGCTTATAAGGAGATGATCCCAAAATGCTAATGACATGACAGTTTTATGAGGCTGGAAAGTGATAGCTTGGCTGAAGCTGAGTAATATTAGAACAAGGGATTTATTTAAATTGGACTACTTTTTTTTTAATTATTATTTTGAATTTTGCCTTTGGTCCTGTCAAATCTCACTGAGATAAGAGATCCTTACTTCTGTAAGTATTTCTCCATGCAGTTGAACAACTGAGGTGAGAAAAGGCTGTTTAGGTAAGTATGGCATAATGCTGTGATCTTACACTCAAAATATATATTTGAAAGGTTATACCATTTTAATGCCTATACTTTGCAAAATATATGTAATATACAATGCAGGCTCTTAAAAGCTAGTCTCAGAGATATGAAGGCTGCTCTAAAAGTAATACCTCTTTATTTCATTGTGTTGGCCTACAAGGCTGGAGGAGATATTGGTGGTATGGCAGTAGAGGCTGAACCTTCCCAGCAACATCCCTTTACATTTTATTGCTGTGTGACAGATGGCAGGAGAGGGGCAGTTTGACAAAATGGCGTCTGACCTGGAAGCACGTTTGAAGCAAAGGTGTGTCACTGAATTCCTTCATGCAGGAGAAATTGCATATATTGACATTCATCAACGCTTGCTCAACCTTTTTTGGAGACCAAAGAGTGGATGCAAGCAAAGTGAGGCAGCAAGTGGTGTGTTTCAGCAATTTGGCAACAGCAGTGTGAAGGACAAGCCACATTCCAGATGGCCATGCACAGCTGTCACACCACAAAATGAAGAGCGTCTTGATCAGCTCATCCACGTGAATTGTCTAGTGCTGGTGACTATGATGAAAAACAGCGCTTTGTAGCTGAGAATGCTGTAAAACAGTGTGATTGTGCTCTTTGTATCTGTTTCCATGGATATAAATAGGAGGCATTATTTTTGGAGTGATCTATATAGAAATGGTAGAGCTGTTACACAAACTTTAAAGCAAATTGTGTTAGAGAAACCACATTTCTCTACTGTGGCACAGGAGAAAACCTGACCAAAAGAGTTTATAGTCTACTGTGTGCTTTTAATATAAACATATACAACTGTAGCCTGTACCACCTTAGCAGGGCACACTAAGGATAGATACTTGTGTGTCTAACCAGAGCCTAAGTGCTTTTTCATTTGCAAGGTAGAGAGATATCTCTCACCTCAATGCTGTGTCCTCAAGAAGCAGTATTAATATGAAGTCTGAGTTGGTTTCTTGTTTTGGTTTGGTTTGGTTTTCTTTACTTTGCCCTAATTCTTTTGCAATGAGTGAATTCAGTCTCAGAAGGATGTGAGCCTCAGGACGCATCTTTCATCAACCTGGCACTTCTTCTCATGCTGAAAAATAATGCAATTTTCCTTAAACTGCAATTTCAAGCTTCAGCCTCAAAGCATGCAAGGTCTATTATTGTTCTGCCTATAGCTGTGCTGGATTTTTGCTTGTATAATTTTGCCTTTCCCACAATTCCTTTAATCAGCAGTGGTTTAGGAAAATCAGGAACATCTTGCAGATGAAAATCCTCTTTTCTATCGAGTCAGAAATTGTCTACGTCTACTCTTTTCCTCTGTCTCAGCATGAGGATAACTCAAGTGGTATCTTAGCACTCGGAGGGCTCCCAGCAGGCAGGCCTGATGTTGCGAGGTGTCGAGGCTCCCTGGGAAGCGATGAGCTCTCTGAAATCTCTGTGATCCAGGTCACTGGGCCAGACAGAGCAGGACACATCGTCTGTGTCACCCTGGGAATTCTCCCCTCTGCAGCATGAACCAGCCCCGTCTTCCTTAGTTCATACACAGCCCTATGTGCCCAGAGTGAGTTTGGGGCAAATACTGGCTGCTCTGAAGACTGCTGTGAAATAATACTGGCACATTTATCCATGAAAGCCAAAAATACCCTATGAGGGCCGTGCTCTGCTGGCACTGTGGTGGTCAAGGACTCTGGTGAGGATGCAGACAGAGATGGCATTCTTCAATGAGGATGTGTGTGCCCTCACCTCTAATCTTTCATGTTTTGGTCAGGCAGAAGTTTCTAAGTTGTAACTGTTCATGCAGTGGTATTCAGACTGCATGTACCTGAGCACCCTATTCTTGCCCCATGTGTCTTTCTGCTGCACCAGGGCTGCCAGTTGAGAAGGCAGAAACAGAAAAACATCATGCTGGGTCACTTGGAAGACACTGAAAGTAACTTCCTCAATGTGAAACATTGCAGTACTGGAGCTCCACTGTTATGCCAGGCAAAATGATCTGATGAAACATTTTGCACTTCGTTGGCAAGCAGATCTTGGCATATTTGAGCTGTATTTACACCAGAGGAAAGGAAATTTAGTTGGGGCTGAAGACACAGAGATGTTACTGGCAGGATGAGAGAGATCAAGGTAGGGAAGGCTGGAACAGTTGAGTTCTTACGTCAGATAAGTCACTGTGGTGCATGCAGCTTATTCAGGTGGCCATAAAATAACCAGCTTGCTTCCCATTTCCAAGGAGAAGCAATATTTCCAGAGAGACTGAGCCTTTCTAGGGTCTCACAGAGATACGTGACATACTGAAACCCGTAACTGGGTTTCAGTGTTAAGTATGGGTTACTCCATTTGAAACAAGTTCTGCTGTCTCACCAACTCCACAATGCTAAAGAGTAAACAAATGAAAAACATTCCATGCTTTAGGCAACTTTGGTGAATGAAAATGAAAGTGTTTGAATCGGTCAGTATTGAAAAAAGAACAGTCATATGTAAGCTCAGTAATTGGCACACTGGACAATGCTGCAGTGATACATTTAGCTTGAATGAACTCACGAGCTCTGACTCAAATGCATGCAAGTACTGCATGTTCATCTCTGTGCAGGAAAAAGAGCAGTCCATGAAGGTCTTATTCCAGTATAGCAGAGGTCTCATTCTGCTGACTTTCCTTTGCAGTAAGTCATACAGTGTGAATATAAAGCAAGTATAAAACACAGAGTAATCGGTTTCTATCACTGGCCAATAAAACGAAGCATGCATTTTTTTTTTAGACAAATTGCTACTGCCAGTTGAAGTCTCTATACATCGTATAGGGATACACTGGGATGGGCAGGCACTTCATTAATCGAGGCCAAAACCAGGCAGTGCCTGATTATAAAGCTGTATTAGTATGTATCCCGTTTGTGCTGCACTGTTGCTCTTAGTGATCAGCTGCCAGGACAGGATGGCAACCTGAGAGAAGCTGTGCAGTGACAGAGGGAGTCCAACCCATAGCACAACACAGTGCTGAGTTGAAAGATCAACATCAACCTACAGTGTACATTGCCAGGTTCTCATTCACACGATTTCACCCATCCCTTACCAGGAATGATATTACTAGTAGTGTATGTTTAGGGGAAACCCACGGTTTATTAGATTCTAAGCCAGAGATTAATGTTCTCCCTCTTTACCTAGAAGAGATGGTCATCCAAGGTTACAGGGGAAGAAGCTGCAAGATCAGCATGCAAAAACTGTGGTGGCAGCTGCCTTAGTCTGTTAGGCAGGCTTTTCTACTCCGGAGCAGATGGCTTTGAAGTTGGCACAAAAGCCAAGCGGACGAGACATGGATACACGTACAAAGCTCTCTCGCCCCCGCGTGCACTGATACCCTCTGAAGACAAGTCACACCGTGCTTTCACAGAGAGGCCTCGGTGTGAGGGTGTGTAGGAAGGTCGCTGCATTCCTGTGTTTAACAAGTGAGTTTTGCTCCCAGAATGCTTGGGCAACTCAAAATTCAATACTGTCACGGTGAGCTGCAGCAAGAGAGATGAAAGCAGTGGTCTGGAAGCAAGCAGGTCTTAGCACATTCTGTGGGTTTTGTTTTCAGATGAATTTAAATACAAGAAGTAGTGAAGAAGTGCTTAGTAAGAACACTTCAAAAATAAACTTAGAGTATTTTTAAGAACATCCCAAAAAGTAAATGATTAAAATGGAAGAAATAGCTTTTTCTCTTGTGCTATATGATTTAGGGTTAGTACTGCTATTTTATGTTGGAAGGAAGAAAAACACATGGGCAATAAGAAATGTCAGCAGAACTATTCATATTCCTGATAGCACCTCCTGAAGTTTTCTGCAGTTATATAGCCATGCTGCTCTTCCTGTGCAAAGTGCCACCCTGGAGATAAATGTCACAGAATATGGTTGTCATTTCCTGACCCATCAGCTGTCCCACCACAATATAGATTATCTGACCTGCCTTAATACTGGGTGTTCTGGCAATACTTTTATGGCTGTGTTGGCTGATCAGCAATGCAGAAGAGAATACCTTAAAAATGAATAGAAAATAACATTTAAACTATTTTTTTTTTTTTCTATAAAACAGAGAGAGAAGGTTAGCCTGGTCTTTGATTTGCAAATCTAAAGAAATAAGCCTAGGTCTCCAGCTCTTATCTGGGTGCTACACCTTGACCAAGGGACCCAGACACCAGAACAAGGCAAATCTGCTTTGGCAAGAGGAGTAGCTGGCCAGCATGAAAACACAACCAAATGCTCACTAGTTTGTATTGATCAAGCAGCGTTTTAACAGCTCTCCTCAGTCTGATTTTAAGTGCAGGGAATACCATAATGGTAATCCTCTTCACTCCTTGTGTGTACGTTTATTGAAATGTCTTTCAATAAAATATAGGAAGGTGAAGAGAGACATCTGAAAACTGTTGTCTTAAGGACCTGGTATCTTCCACAGGCAATTTATTTTTCACCACATTAGTGCTAACATGAGCACTGAGCAGAGCATGCAATAGCTGCACTGTTTATAAGGGCACTGCGCACAGGTGAGCAGATGTTTGCAGAACAGCCCTGCACTTCACTGGTTACTTGCAAAAATGTGTAGGAGAGAGGTCAGAGCATTGCACAAAGCAAGAAAAGTAATTCATAGTAAGACTTCAGACAAGGTGTATGTAAAAATTCTTGGTGCTGGATTAAAAATTAATCATATTACCAATACCAAATATTTAAACTTCAAGATTCATCAGATTTCTGTGTAGGCAGATGCAGTGGTTTGGTGTCCCCAGAGGTCACCCTCAAATTCTACCATTAAATCGCAGATTTTTTTCAATAATGGCTGACAGAACAAAACCCATTATTGTTTCTATCACTGTCATTAAAAAGTTACAGTGAAGCTGTGAGTTTTTGACAAAATATGCATTTAATATAAAGAACAAATACACAGCAACCCTTTTAAAACAAGGTGAGTTTTGATGGGAGTTTGACTGCAAAATTCTCCCAAAGGAAGTTTAATGTAAGTCAATATAGAAGTGTAATTATCAGTTTTATCTTTGAAGGTGGCTGTACCTTTCCTAGCCCTTTTTCATACCTGCTGCTGCTAATTTCCTGGCTCTGCTGCATGAGCACCAAGCTGCTTCAGAGTGCTCTAATCCATGGGATGGATATACTCAGCATGATCATACAAAACCACAAGCACTGCAGGGGCTGAGCAGCCAGTAAATATCTAGAGGGTCAAGGATTTTTTTTTTGTAGCAACTGGGAACAAAGAGTAAGAATGAACACTGTGGTCGCCGCTAATGAAGGACAAAGAGCTCAAGCTAGCAGTGTGACAGAGCCATAGGAAGGATGTCAAAAACTGAGTAATAAAATCTGGGAAGAATGAAGTTCATGCGACTTTTTCAGATGAAAAGTGAGCTCTTCATAGAGAGAGCTTTCTTGTAGCTGAATAATGGAGGAAATATGCAGAGCAATACCTTCTCAACCTCTCACTTCAATAGTTGGAGCTGAATGGAGGCTGTGCTTTCACTAATCATCCATTATATCCAAGAAAGGGCACTAATAACCACCAGTGACAATACTCTGGCCTTCGTTAGGTGTTCACAGAACTGTGAGCCAGAAGCAGCTAACTTACCAGCATCCTGATAAAAACTCACTGTATGTCAGATAATCACAGAACAGACAAAGTTGGAAGGGATGACAGCCCAGAACAAGACATCTGATTTCAGAATTTCAAAGTTTAAACTGAAATACCCAAACAGGAGTAGAAATTGAGAAGAGCTGTACTGCCAGAATGAACTAAAACCCTAGATCCAGGTTTCTCTGGGGTTAGTAAAGCCTGAAACACAAATTGGGCATTTTGCAAAACAAGACATGCAATTTTCTATTTCCCCATGTGTACCACAGCTTCCTAACATAGATGGCAGTACAACAAACTTCCAAAATACTTCTTCATATCAGATGAGCAATTGGTAAGTTAGCATATTTCCAAAATCACCCATCTTTGCATTTTGAGAAGATCAGGTGCTCTGTGATAGTCACTGCCCATGCAACAGGCCCTGCCAAAGGCTCTGTTCAGGACAGAGTCCTAGCAGATCTAAAGTCAGAGCCCAGAAGAGCTCCAGCCAAAGCTCTGAGGGGCTGAAACACAGGAAAGCAAAGTGCATGGAGTAAACCTGGTAAAACGGGCAGCTCAGAGGGCATTTCATTTTCAGTTTGCCTTTAGTCTACCTCACCAGGTAGCTCCCTTCATAATTTTCAGTTAAGCTTGTGAGAAAAGAATACAACCAACAACCAACTTAAAAACAGTGTTGTTTAAACCACTCAGAGAAAACGAGCAGGTTGCTGTGGATTTCTGCAGCACCTTTTACAGGCAACCATTTGCAGGTCTGCAATCACACTTCAAATGAGCTGCATAATTTTAGTAGATCTCTGAGACGGAGCCAGCATCGGTAGCAACCTTGCGGATTTTCCCTTGCTAAATGGCAACATGGGAGATGCGCTGAAAGGCACCTACAGATCGACACCTAGGGAGCCGAGGAGACATCTGCTGTGCCCGTATTTTAGCAGCACCAATCCGGGTCAGGAAGAGCAGGTTTGAAGTTCTTGGGGCTGAAGTCAGTCACGTTTAAATGCCACACAAAGGAGAGTCGGGCGGCAGACATCTGATGGATGTCTGGATGGGTCATATTCACCCAGGGCGGGAGACATTTGGGAATTTCAAGGAGTGTAGAAACTCAGCCATGCTTTGCTGCTGTAGGTGGCAGAAGGGAACAGACAGTAGCTTCAGCTGTCCCTGTTGGATGTTCAGTGTCAGGATGGGAGCCATTTGAGAGGCTCCAGTTCTGATCTTGTGAGCAGCATCATAACTGGAGATAGGCAAGAACACTCAGAACATCCCCACAAGGCAGTGAGGGCTGTGGCACCCAGGCCTGTACAGATCCAGCACTCACTGCACAGCAGCAGAGCGTGACCAGAAAGGCTGCACCAGCTGTATCACTCCTGAATCCAGAGTCAGCTTATTTGATGTTGGCTTTAGAATCTTGACATCCTTCTCCCTTACTTGTTATGCTCTTCAGTTGTAGGAAACATAGAATATCAATATCCTGGTAGTGCAATCAGGTGCAGTCAGGCCTACACCGCCTTTCTTCCCTACAGCCTGGGGAACCACATCACATTGGGACTGGCTTTTTCTTCCCCTTCCTAAGGAACTCACAGTACCAATGTATTTCTTAAAATGCCCGGTGCTGTTCAGCAAGCCAGCCTAGCTAATTGCTGCTATAATAACATTTAGTGCTCTGAAGCACCGTTCACTTCCAAGGGCAGAAATGCCTTATTTCTGCAGCTCTGAGGTAGAGGCATTTATAATTACATTTCTAGCTCTACGTCGTAAATAATTTTCAAAGACAGTGAAATCCAGGCAAGAAGAGTAGAAGACAAGATTATGGCTGCAAAACTGCTGGTATTTTGAGTAATCACATAAGATATACGGGTTCTTTGCTAAAAAAAGAAGACCGCCCAATTATTGTTGTGCTTTTAATGAGAAAAATGTATATTTTTCTTTCACTGCTCTTTTAAGCCATGGATGGGATCACGCCTCACTCATTTCCTTCACAGACCACAGGGTGGCAAAGACTGCACAATGCTTCGCCTCCATGCAGTGAAATGGAGAGCTGAAGCACCAGGCCTTGGCACACAGGCGGGCAGAGGCCTGCACCTACTGCTCCGAAGTCAGCAGTGCTCACTTGGATGAGTGGGTTGCGCTCGCTTCCTGCAGGAAGAATGGTGGGTGTGGAAGAAAACAAGTGTACTGATGGGGCAGCAGAAGATGGGCTTGCAGGTGGAGTCCATACAAGGCCATGCCTTTGCTTGTGCCAAGCCTAACATGGACTGGTGTCCTCACAGGGCCTGCTGAGAATTCACACTACAAATAAACTGTGAGGCAGCAGGTGCTGCGCTGTCAGAGCCCTCAGGGTGATTGTTTTCTCCCAAACAGAGTAATTTGAAAGGTATTTGTGCCATCTTGCCAAAAACACAAGTCGTGCCACGGTTATTTTTGGATATCCAGATGTCCCTTGGGGAAGAAGACACAGCAGTTATGCCACATGTCAGTCAGAGCTACCTGCTGACCCCATCCTGAAGTTAGTACATAGATTTTGAGATGGATACCTACCCAGATCAGGGGTTAGATTTTCTGCTTGCCACACGGCAAGTTACCTTGCACTACTAGGTACCCAAATTTTCTTTCAGTTTGAGTGTCAAACTTCTTGCTTTCTCAGAGATCAAAATGTTTGCTGGAAAGTGCAGGGAATAGGGAACATTGAGGAAATGCTGCCTCTGTTGAAGATATAAGTGGACTTATAGGAAAGAGATTTGCCTTTGAAAATCTTCCTGAGTTTAGACGTCACCTTCCCATGCAGCTGTTGAGCAGAGGAACATGGCTCGTGCAGCAACCCTCCCTCTAGAACTCTACCACAGAAATGGGGGTTAAGGCCATGGCTCTGTTGTTCCTGGCTCATTCTTGTCTGATCCTTCAGGCTCCCTGGGGGATGCTTTATGCTCCCCGATAGACTGCTTTTTAAAATTAATTTCTTGAGAACATTTCTGCTGCAGGGGGAATAGTACTGCACAGAAGGGAGAGGGACTCATGTACTGTCTCAGTGTTATCTCAGCATTTAATGTAGGGTAGTATCAGGGATGGAGGCGGATGGGTGCTCAGTTTCACAGAACAGGAGGGTGAAGGCTCCCCTAAACCCCTGCAGTGGGTTAGCCACTAGAGGGGTGCAAAGATCAGAGTCTGCCATTTGGCTGTTATTGAAGGTATTTTTTACGATGCTTTTACTTTAATCTGCTTTCAGCACTATGTTATGCCAAGCCCCCTTCTGCTCCTCACTAAACTCATGGTAAAATTAAAGTGTGACATTGACCATCCCAGACACTCTGTACACTGCATGCCAAAGGCAAAATCCTCCTTCAGAGGTCAAGGCCTCAATAAGGGTGATCAGATTTGAGACAGAAAACACAATGGGAAACAAACAAAAACAAAACAAACCCCGGAATGTTTCCTATGTTAGCAACAAATTTTGTTCTACACAACAAGAAAAATATATACACATTTTTTCCCACTTCACTGTTTTCAAAAGAACGTCTGGAAATCCAAAACAAACAATACTATTTTCCTCAATAAGGCAGTATATTTTCTGTCTACAGAATACACAATATTTAATAATTTTGAATACACAATATGTTTGGAATGCTTAGCCAATAATTACGATGCAAACATGCACATATCAGGGATAACATCTAGGATAAATAATTTTGGTTTAACTCAAATGTTGAGTTCTAAGAACTCTAATGTCATTTTGTCTTCTTGCTCCTTGCATTTTTTATAATTACAGTTACTTGCCATGGTTATAAAACAAGACAATTACGATGCAATTACTGCATAGATTCAAACTATTTTGTAAATAGCGTTAGAGCTGCATAGATAAGGTGAGTAATAGTACTATAGATGGAGGTTGGACTAGATGATCCCCAGAAGTTCTTTGTGACTTGAATTTTCTTACAGCATTGTAACACATACATTTATATGCCAGCACTTACTGCTGCCCTTCTGCCATAAGCTCGTGGAAACAGAAATACTCCCCCAGGGCAGACAGGTCCCAGGGGCTGGGACCTCAGTGACATGTCCTCCTGTGCCTCGCTGGACCCAGCTCCAAGGAAAGGCGATACCCTGCCCTTAAATATCTCACTGGCCTTGTGGAACTGAGCAGTGGTGTCTGGATGGATGCACAGACCTCATGGAAGGAAGAGATTTCTCAGAGCCCTTACTTTTTCCTTGCAGGAAAGTGAGAGAGTGAGGCTGCTGGGCTCAGCAGTGGTGCTGAGCCTTTCAGAAATCCTCCACCCCTTGCTCCTGGCCTTAGTGCTCATGAAGCAAACGAGACAAGACACTGGCACTTCACTGCTGAGAGAAACAAGGTGGTTGCTTCCCTCTGCTAAAAGTGACCACTCCTCCTAGATCTGTTCTTCTGCAGCACAACACAGAAAATCACGTTCTATGTACTGTTCTCATACTGCCTTAGTTAACACTACTCTTTTCCTGACTTGCAAGCATGTATACAACAAAGCTTTGTGCAGGCCCTGTTTTTCTAGGCCATTTCTGCCATCTAAACTCCCTAAAAACATCAGTCATCTTCCAAACACTCACCCATCTTCCACCCATCTTCCCCCACCCATCTTCCAAACAACTGGGGCAGCACCCCGCAGGAGTCTTTCTGCCTGTCTGTACCTTGAGCAGCATCTCATGACCCTTTCCCATCACTGGTTTCCTCTTATTGCATACACTTACACATACACTCCTACACGGGGACTTCCTGTTAAGTGATACAACATTGTGAACTACAGATTTGCAGCAGAGGCCCAGTTCCTCTATCACAGATTGTATGTGGTGATATGCAATCACTTACTACACCTTGAAGGTGCTCCAAAGGCACCTGGAGTCAAAACTGAACGGCTCAATCTTTTTAAAGAAGACAACAAACACATATATTCCCTACTACCATTCCAGAAATGGTAATACAAGTACCTACTCAAAACCAGAACCAAACCCATCTGATATCCTTTGTAACTAAGCTGCATTAGTAACCCACAGATCAATGTGTTTACGAATTCACATTTTGTTTTATAAACAGCAGCAGCTGTTTATTCCATGACCCACAGACACCGAAAGCTATTTAAATATAGCTTTCCTGTATTTCCCAGTACCCGCCAGGACCACGGCTTGCCTCTGAGCCCTCTGTCTCAATAAAAAAAAGGCAGGCTTTTCATCTCTCCATTCAAGGTTTTACATTCTCCAACCACTTTTTTTCTTTTCTACCCAATAATTTCAGAATAAGATCTATTTAATTTAATCTAAAGTAATGACAAAGAAATGTTTTTCACCCACTTATTTTCTTAAACCAACAGAACAAAGCTGAAGACTATTTTCAAAAGAAGACCCAAGCCAGCCTTACAAACAATCCCCTAAAAGCCCACAGCACTCAACACCTGACACTGTTGTTTGCTTGTGAATTTATTGAGATTCTACCTATGACTTCACTCATTTTTTTCAAGATCCTGCAGTTTTATATGCTAATGGATACTCATACCGCAGCCTCTCTTACTGACTCCTTGGGTACAACTGAATTTCACTGAATGCCATGGTCAGTTTCTATTTTTTTGTTTCCCCTCCACGCAATCCCACCACTTTCTGCCCTCACCTCTCCTGCCACTATTATTTTCTTAAACTTAAAGGCTTCAGTCTTCCTGTTTTGTGCCATGAATCCATCTGCAGAGAGCATCTCATTCTTGGTGGTAGCAGATGACTGCTTTTATGATGGTAGCACTGCCTGAGATACAGCGAGGCTACAGGTACTTGCAGGAGAGCAACAAAGCTTGTGCCATCAGAGAGAGCTAAAGAACTTATGGATTATACCCTTTGAAATTGATTTGTAAAGCTAAAATCAGAAGTGAGAATAGCTAAGAATGTCATCACAATTTTTTAAACAAAACTAGGAACTTAGTAGCAGAGATGGGAGCTATGCATGCTGCTGATCTGAGTCTCTGTGAAGAGGGAGAGAGGAAAAGAGAGAAGCTCCTTGAAGCCCCATGGTCCAGCAACAGCAGTGTCACTGGCACCTGCTCGCTGCACTTCTAGGACACAGTTGAAATGCCAGCCAGGTAGTTTCTTCCAAGAATGTTTACATGCAAAGGCAAGAGGGTGAGACTTTCCTCCCTCACTGATAAAGCTGGTGTTCATGGGACTTTTGAATTACACTGGCTGGACTCAAAATTCAGGCCTCCTGATACCTTTAGGCAGAGCACTGGCATAGTGCAAAGAGGGCTGCTTCATTAAAAAAGGCAGACAGGGTGCTCCTGGCTACTCTGCAAGGCTCCACAAGGCATCTGTGTGTTCCTCTGCACCCCAGCTCTTCCTGCTGCCCTCCCCTATAGCCCAAAGTGATGTGGTTGGGGGTCTGGATGTGGAGTCAAGATCAGCTAACCACATCCATTACACCTGCAGCGCATGGCCTTTGTTTTCTCTTCCTGCTTACCAGACACAGGGACAATGCATGACTGCTGCGATACAGTATCTGCACAGAGAGCATCACTGCTAGGTGAAATTTTTCACTCCTCTGGCTTCAGATTTCACGTGCTCACCCCAGCTGTACAAATTTCAGTCTGGCCTTTAAGTTTAGGTGACAGGCCACCTTAGTAGCTCATCTAGACAGCTGCAAGGCTGTCCCAAGTGGAAGTGAGGGGCAATTACTCAAATGAGTCTCTAAGTATTACTTGGAAGAGTTTCAAGTCTCTTTGAAACCCTCCACAGAAATTACAAACTACCATTGCCTAACCAACCACCACCCTCTTTGTGCTACTTTTATCCAATATAATTGTAGTAACTTTACATTCAGGATTACTCTCAAAATATTAAGTGCCCTCATTTGTGCATACTGTGTGCCATCCTGATTAAATCTGAATACAGAAAGGAGCTCAGAAAGCTGAAACTAAAATATCATCGTACAGCTTGCATGCACATGTGCCTCAGAGCAAAAACCAATGGGTTGTTTACTCCAACCAACATCATTGATACTGGAAAAAATAGCCTTGCATATTTGACAGCTCCAACACTGAAACTTTTATCCAAAAGAAAAACATGGTGCCTTCTATTCACCTCCCTCAGGGAGGTTCACAGAGCTTTGAAGCAGAAGCCTGTATTATTTCTTTTCTTCTAGCTCTAAGTTTGACTCATGTTTTCCTTATGTAGAGGTTCCTAAAGTAGCCCAAGAACTTCAGAAAATCTATACCAAGTCCCACATGCACATCATAATTCTTCTCCGTTTCCAGAATGGGAGCAGAGGAACAGCACATACATAAGGGACACTGTGGGATTCATTCATCCCTGAGACATGACAGTGCTATTGGAGCATGTAGCAAAGCTTAATAAAAAACTGTCTTTAAGGGTTTTGCCCCATCTTCTCCCAGCTTCCCTTAATCTATACACAGGCACAAAGTCCTAAAGTGGGAGTTCAGCAATGGAAGAAGTTGTGCTATCAAAAAGTAGCCCCAAACCCTTCCTTACACGAAGGGACACCCACATGCTAAACTGTATTTGCACCACACTCAGACACATGAATGACAAGTGTGATGTATGGCTGTCCAGCAGTATTTATACCCTGGTGACTACTGCAGTATCTGGGTAGCGCAGTATAAATACAGCAGGGCAATAGCCAGGGAAGCCCAAGGAGTGGGTGAGGAGGGCGGGTGGCCAAGGCAGCTGACAGACGTGCTGGTCCAGGGCATCTCCTTCAGCTGCCTGCGACAGCAGATTGCCATCGAGTGGAGGTCAGGAAGGTTAAAAAAACTGAAATTTCTTTTTCCCCCTCTTGGAGCCCATTTCCCATGCTTTGTTTGAGCCCACAAGGTCCTTTGTTTGAGTATCTGCCTGCAACACACTGGTTTATAAAAGACAGTAAGATGAGAAAAAATTAGATGTGGGTTTTTCTCACCTAAAAAAATTAGGTATAAGGCTTTTAAGTCAGCAGCTCAAAATATATTTCTATTTAAACAAGTGTAAGCAATCAAAGGAGAATGGAAGTTGTTGTATAGGGAAAACTCCTGGGTGTGCATCTTTCAGACACGTTTAGCTTCTCCCCAGTGTACATTAAATGGCAAGGATGGTCCAGCTGGCTCTGAACAGGGCCCTTCAGCAGTGAGACCAGCGAGAATTCTGGGCTTTGCAAATTGACTTCTTTCTTCTCTATAAATAAATTACAGTCCCTCTATAACCAAATGAAATCCTTCAAATAAAATATAAGCCGGAAAGATTCCCTCATGTAAAGGAGGGAATGAGCTTAGATTTTTGAATTCTGCTTTCAGCACTCTTGGAATAACATGAGTTTCACAAGAAACTCTTTCCTAATAATGTTCTTATTTGTTGTGAAGAAATGGGATGGTTGCAGCAGCCTACATCCTTGCTGCAATTCTTGAGTTACATCTGCAAAAATCCAACCAAAACACGCTGTCACAACTCACAGGATCACATCCAAACGTGACTCCTTTTCCAGCAAGCTCCAGAACCCTGTCTCCTGGCTAATTTGGCACTCCAAGCTCTTCTGTAGGACATCAACAAGGCAGGTCCAGTCAAGACCAGCTTTATGTAAGACCTTTGCTTCACACTGTATCAACCGCAGAGCTTTTGGGGAGAACTCTTTGACACGTACCTCCTGTATCAGCTTGGTAATGCAAGAGCTCCCTAAGGCCATGGGTTTTGATTATGAAAGATCTGATGCATCTATCCTATAGATAGGGACCTGTGTCAGTCTGGAGGAGCTGACCGTACCCCTGTAAGAGCAACCTCTTTTGGATAAGATTTCCTCTTTCCTCCCCTCTTGCTGCATATCTCAGTGGCATGTGTAACCCTGAGACAACTTCAATATACTTTATTACTACATATTTCTAACGTTCATGGAAACCAGAACTGAAGAGCAGAGTAAAATCATAAGGTAGTTTCTGGTGTTGAGCAGTTGAATTTGCCAGGAGGACAAATTCAGGTTGGAAAGGAAACTTTCAGCTTGTTGACTACATGCTGGTAGCGCCAAGCAGCCAGTTGAGTCTGCTTCTCACTGTGCAAAGAAACACAAAACCATGGGCAGAATCCATCATTCATCACCCCCAAAAAGCAGTTTTCACCTCGCATCCCAAGAAGCAAAGCCTTATTTTTCACAGTGCTGACAGGGGCTACTGCCACCTAAGTTATTTTATGTAACCATGAGAGCAGACAAAGAATCAAAGTGACATTTTCCTTCTTGGCACCAATTAAATCGCCTCCTCACGTCCCTGCATCTGACTCCACTTTTTTTTCTGGAAATGCTGCAAGTGTGATCCCTATTTGTATGCTAGTGAGACATCTACAAGGTATGCTGGATGTGCAGCTCGCCTTTGGTGAACATGATTATGAACATGCATCTGTTATTATAATGTTTCTTTACCACTGGCAAAACATGCCACAGGTTCAGTTGTGCCCAGCTTCTCAGGGCGTCACACTTTTTGTTAGTTCTAAATTGAATCGTAGCAACACGTACACAGACACTATATATATTTTAAATCAGTTAGCAAAATGGTTTCTATTGGTACAACACGTTTACTTTGGCTAGCACCAGCTGAACTGGGGTTTGTTATTGCTGTTGCTGTTCTGTTTTTAAGGTTTCAAAGATTTGGATTATTATAGGCAAGAAATATCAGTTGAATAGCTCATATTTTCCAGGTATAAGTGGTGGTGATTTTTTACTTTTACGTTACTACACTTCTCAACAGATTGCAGACCATGGCTGTTTGGTTTGTTTTTTTCACTCCAGCTCTAGCAAACAGATTCACGGACTGTCAAATGCCTGCGAAGTGAGGAAGCGGTTCATTACATTGTAAAGCTCATAAAGATGATTGCATAGAGAGGTAGCAGCACATGAGTTTCTTGCCTCAGACTTGTGATATTCTGGGAGCCCACAAGTAGGCCACCCCAACTCCCATCAACATCACATATAAAAGTGTAAAAATGCCAAGAACTAAATATGGCCAACAAGAGCTCCCAAAGTCCAGTTCCAGGTATTATATCTTTCTTACTGTTTCTCAAAATTTAGAAAGAAAGAGATCTTATGTATTTAGTAGATGTGCAAGTCTGATGAGTAGGTTCTTCATTTATAACGTGACCCTCATGTTTCTCAGAGTGTCCTCCACTCTTTTGCAGTACCAGGTCTGTGTCTCAAATTTCAATGTCCTTAATTCTCGCTCTTCAAACAGACCAAATACTCCATTTTCTCTTGGGTCACAGGCAAATTTTTTCTTTGTTCAAGCATTTTTTCTTTGTTCAAGCTTATGTTTCAACCCTCAGCATGGCAGAATACAATGGCCTTTTAATTACTTTTGCCCACCTGTGATGAAATTAGACAAGTGGCTATACTTGGAGGATGTCCATGGTGTTGACAAGGTCTGAGTGACATGCACTTTGCAACAGATAAACCTGAGCGAACCCTAATTTGCTGCATGGTAACATAACCAGAGCTGATGACCTCCTAGCTGCAAATAGGTCCAACAGTATTCTTTCCTTGCACAGTTTCTTGTCTTCAGTTTAGCCAAAAAGGAAAGCGATTTTGCTGCAAAGTGAAACCATTAGGCAAAAGCTGTACTTTGCCCACTTCAAAACAGAGCCCTCCCTTTCTGCCAAAGTCACGCTGGCAAGAACACACCAGAACTAGCCTGCCCAGCCACTCGCTATCTGACTTGTTTATGCCAATCAGTTTGAGGATTTTAACACCGGAGTTAAGTTTAGCTGCGCTGGTTTTTGAGAGCTAATTATAACAGGCAAAGCGGGGTGAGATTGCAGCTATGAAAGTCGCAGTGTAAATAAAAGACCCTGACAGGCTGGCTGCTATGTTGGCACAGGACAAACATGTATGTCACGTGGAATCCAAGTGCAGCTGTTGCAGCCCATGCTACAATAAATAGCTATGGGAAAGCTGCACGGCCGTGCGGGATTTTTTATTACCACCTACTGTGCTACTTGGCTGACTGTATGCACTTGCAAAAAATGGGCCTACCTGCAGTTTAAGCATATGGCAGGACACTGCTGTTGTGTTTCAAAGGCTGGAGTGAGAGCACAGCATGGCTGTCTGCCTCTCCCAGCCGTCCTGCTTCCACAGAGCCCTATCTACATTACCTATACATGACTTCCTACTCAGCAAAATCATGAGAACACTTGTTCTCATGTCTGTGAGCAGCTCTGCACCAAGAGAGGATGTTGTGTGCGAAAACCAGACCAGGCCTCCTCCCTGTGCAGCAATGCCAAGCAAAATACATGCAGCACCACATCTCACAGCACTCACGGATGGAGAGGGCCTCAGGTAAGGCTGGGCTCTCAAGAGGATCTCTATTTATAACCCAGTCCCTGGGTGCTAATGTGACAAAGTGTTGGTTTTTAGAGTAGCTGAAATGCCTCAACACAAAGTGGAAGACGAAACCGCCGATGGCGTGTAAATGGTCATTCATGCCATTTGCTGGTAACAGAAGAAGCAATCGTACTCAGGATTTGCAGTGCATTGAAAACCAGCTAAACTGATTAGGGTCCATGAAATACTAATCACAAAGCATCTGCATCCTTTCTAAGATTAGGCTTTTACCCTTTCTAGAAAAGAATAAGTGCCCTGCCATGGGGCATATGCAGCTTTAAATTAGCAACTGGCAATGAACTGAGCTTTTGACAAGGCTGTGGAAAATGCCTGGCATCCATAACTCCAGCAAGATGCCTTCTGGGTGTCTATTACACAGATGTGAGCAGCAAATTAACCCTTGTTTCCCCTGCAAGCAAAAGGCATTACAATTACAATCGTTACCCTTAGAAAGTAAGGACTCAGATTCTGGGTAATCTGCTTATTCAGAACGCCCCAATAGGCAAAATTATACAGCATTCAAATGCTACTGATGTAGCACAATTTTATTTGAGCTCCTTTCTACTCAGCTCTCAGAATTTCACATAAAGTGTATCCCTGTACCCATTTGTAGCTGCACAAAGAGACCGGGCTATCAAGTTTGATAGCATAGACACACATTTTTATGCTATCTGAACCCAGACTTTAAAGCTGTAACATAGTCCTGCTTAGAGAGAACAACACTGCTTTCACATGGGAAGCTTTAAAGAGACTTCGGCCATTTCTGAGGAGACCTGAAAAACACATTGAAGGATTCAAGCACTGGTGCATGTGCACCAAAAGTGAAATGAGAAAGTTCCTAGAAAGTTTTCCTTGTAGAATTAAAACTGGGAACATGCAGACTTCACGTCATTATCTATGCTATTAAATCTGTGGAAACTGAACCACGTGCAACAACACAGCTGTTCAGCTAGCGGCATTTAATCTCCCACTATCATCTCCAAATATACTGCTCCTGCTCTTGATATTGACACAGCAAGCAAAGACCAGGAAAAAAAAAAGCAAGCGTCAGGGGAAACTTCCTTTACTGATCTCCATGTCCCTGTTTAAGTTCACAGATCGGAAAAATATCCTTCCTTACTTTCCTCTAGAAGGGTAGCTGAATTTCCTAGAACAGGTCGTGTAGTGAGGTTAGAAATGCTCACTGCGGATGGTCCCAGATGTCACATCTTCAAGAGGCTGGTGAATGCGAGGTTGTTTGGTTTTGTTTTTAATTAAGAGCAGAACTAAGAGACTTAAAAAGATGAATTACTACCAGAACATCTCTAGGATTGCCTATGTTAGCATATATGTCCACTCTAGCTTGGAGGGAATCTGCAGAAATGCGGGAGGACATGGCGGCTGAATCATCTGCTACACCTGGGTGGATGTTCTCACCCTGTCCTGGAGAACAAGCCCTGATCCTGACAGGGCTACAGTGATCTCTGAATTCTTCTCAATCTCATTTTCCCTAAGAACCTTGGCAACTTCTCATCCTTTTTCTTCCCCTCTATTCTGCCCTTCCTGTCTGAACATATCACAGACAATGTCAGGTTAGTTGGCATCATTTGTAAATGCGTTGAAACTGGGAACGCATTAAATAAATATAACTCAGGCATCTCAAACTCTGCAAAAGAAACTCATTACTGTGTTGATACTCAGTGCATCAAGTGTCTTCCAGCAAAGCAAATAGTATGACTAGTTTTCAACAAGCACTCCAAACTAAGAACAACCAAGTTAATTGTAGAAAGTATTGGTGTGCATACTGTGTGTGAATGCACTGGAAGGATTTCCACACAGTCCCTGTAATGGACTTTCCTTTAGCTTTTTTTTGGGTGGCTCAAAGCTGTCTGCTGAGACTATTACTAGGTGAGGTGAAAGAGTAGATGGAAAAAAATTAGAATTTTCTTTTTTTTCCTGCCAAGTTCCTGCCAAGTGTGAAATAGCTGGAGTTATTTCATTGCACTTCTGCAGCACTCATGCCTCTTAATCAACTTTATTAGTTGCTCAGTTCTCTTAGCCAAATACTTTTTTATTACGTTAATATGTCTTGGAGCCCAAGCACGGAATTACACTTATCTGAATAGATGATGATGACTTACTAGCCTAAATTCTTAATAAAATGAAATTATTTAGGCAGTTGCTCTGCAAAAACTTGAAAACCTGGAAGAACCATTGTGAAACCAGGATCTGCAGGACACAGGTGATTCAATCTCACCCAGAGATGCAGCAGTATCTTCCCAAACACAGGCATGTCTTCCCAAAATGCCCTGTCCTAACAGTAAGCACCAGGCAGTCTGTCAGATCTGGCAGCTGCAATGGGAAGTCTGCATGTAATGACAGAATTCTGTAATAGCCTAGAGTGACACAGAAGACAAGGAATAAATACATAAATAGAAATATCATCATTGGCTTCCCCTTCCCATTTTGTTGGCCATAGTTTTCTTTCTGTTTAATTACGACCTGAAATTAAAATGATAGTTTTTTGCTTTCCCTCTTTATTTTTCACTTATAAGACAGCCAGTTCCAAAAGACTTCAAAGTATTGTTTCTGCATTACATCACTTTTTGCTTTATGATCACTGCAAGGTGTGAGGCAGAAAATAAGACTCCATACTAATGTTCTGCTATTCCTTTCTGGGCTGCACAGCAAGTGTTGGAGCACTGCTGCTACCTACAGGTCTGCTCTGCACAGCACTCAAAGCCAATAAATGCAATGCATGAAGATTTTGTGCTTGGGAAGAGATCTACACCCTGACAGTAGTGCCTGTTGGCTTTTGTGAAATGTGAGCTGGCAATGTGTAGCCTTCCTGCCTTGTGGCTAAAGCATGTAAGAAAAACCAAACCTACATGAACCCGATTAAACAGAAGGCAGATCCATGCTGTATAACAGTTCAGTTTCTACTTTCATTTCTTTCTGTGAGCAAAGAGGAAATGTTGCATTCCCAGATGTAATGTAAGAGGAAGCATCTGCACTGAGAGGGGAACCCACTCCCACCGCAGCCACCAATGCACAAAATATGCAGGAGGACTGGAAAATACCTTATGGTCTGCACTGCTGAAATTCTAAGATAATTTGTGATATAATTAGAACTTGCTAAAATTTAGTTGTGGCTTGTCACTCTTCAGAATTTATGTCATCTCTTTTCTGTCTTTTTCATTTTCCTCCTCTCTTAGTAACATGGGCAACCAAGATAACCTGAAGTGGACTCAGCAGAAGCATTGCTGAAAATAAAACAAGCAGCTTTCAGAACATAAGAACAAAAACAAATATAAGTAAACTATGGAGACGTCAAAGGCTTCTATTTAACTGAAAGTCATAGATTTCAGGATCAAATTACCAGAGAGAATATCAGATCACAGGCTTCAATAAGAGATGGAGGAAAGGAAAAATGCAGGCAGAGCCAGTAAAGAAAGAAAAAAATTATGAAGTTGTCTATAGCCAAATGCTTCACTGACAATATGAATGGTCAAGCAAAGGAAAAGAACATTCTGCAGCCAGGGAGAGTATGATTAGACTAAACTCCAAGTCCAACAGCAGAATAGGCTGATCTGAGATACAGAAAATCCATGAAGCTTTTCCCAATCAGGAGGCTAGAAAAGCTCTTGTAAAACCAATTCACTGAGAGAATGAGGAGCAGGAGGCTTTTATTGAGCCCGTTCTGAACTAATCCTAGTTGTTCTGAACTAATCTTAGTTCAAATGATTATTTATGAAAAAATAAGTCATGCTTCTGACCTCTTTGAATATCAGTTCTTCTAGAAACAACTTATTTTCAGTGCTGGGTATGCAGTGAAAACTGTAGTGGGTCTGGAAAATAAATAGCACTGTACCTCCCCTTAATTCCCCAAGATGGCCTTCCCCCCCCCCCCCAAAGAAGTTTAATGAAAATAAGAATTTGACAGAGCTACAATAAGTACTGCCACGAAGCATTAGGGAATACTGGCACACAGCACATCTTGTAACCTTCTGGAATATAAGAAAAGGAGCTGACAGTAAGACACTTCTTTCCACAGAGCTCATCCATCATCTAACAACACTTCGTTCCTGGTTACACACGATCTTTTTGGCAAACTTCCACGTAACTTTCCTACTGCTGTTTCTAAGAGATTGTCAGCAGGATCTCTCTAAAATTTACGTGGAGAACAGTGGAAATCGCCACAGAAATCAGTTATCACCAACCACGCAGCTACGAGCGTGAAAGAGCTCAGGAAGCTGAGCGCGAACCCCTCGCAGCGCGGTAGGATCCCGCACCGAGCTTCCCCCGCCCCGCGGCGAGGCGGCCGCCGAGGGGCCGGCATCCATCCAGAGGCACCGCCCGCGCACTTACCAGCGCCCCGCGGAGGCTGCCGCGGGCAGCCGGTGTCCCCCGGCGGGACGATGACCCAGCGCCGGGAGCCGAGCGCCCATCTGGACGAGGAGCTGCGGGCGCTGGGGTAAGAGGCGGCGGCTGCGCGGGGGTCCGCACGCGAGATGGCGGCCCTCTTCCCCTCAACCTGAGCCGGGGGCGGCTGAGGGGCGCGGGAATTCCCGCGCAAAATGGCGGCCGCGGGGTGCGGCGCGGGGCAGCTGGTGCTTAGTTCTGGCTGCGGTCGGAACGCCCGGGGGTAAACGAACGGCGGCGAGTTCTAAGGAGCGCCCTCGGGGAACAGCCGGCGCCCGGTCCTGGGGCGGGACGGGATGTCGAGGATGCTGGTAGACGGCGGGTGAGTGTGATGTATCAAGAATTAGAAAAATCAAGAGGGCAGGTAGGTGCTTCAAACATAACCAGGAGGTTATGGCTACTTCAGGATATGACAGATGTCCCTCTATCAGGGAGACCTTGTTGTGTTTTGTGCTGTTCTCCCTGTGCGGGACCAGGGAAAGGAATTCTGGGAGGCGTTAGCCACCTGTTCATCCAGCATCCAAGGGAGCACCTCCAGAGCTGGACCACTTTCTCAGGGTGCCCTCGGCCCTAGCAGGCAGGCTGGCCACCCAGCACCATGCCCCAGGGGCACAGGGCTGCTCCGTGCACCTGTGCTTCAGCTGTAGGCAGTGCTGGCCCGTGCCAGATGCCACCCTCACTCCAAAACAAAGCCCAGCAGCAAAAGGAAGGCCACAGGTTGCTGCAGGTCCTGTTCCTTTCCCACCACTGACCAGGCTTGCTCACCTGCCAACTCCACACCAAGAAGGCTAGCAGGAGTTTTCCACAGACAGCATTGCACACAGGGGAAGGAGTGTGGGGAGCAGCACTGCACAGCCAGGGAGGAAAGGGTTTGTGGTAGCAGAGCTCTTCACCTAGTGAAGAGCTTGGGCTGCAAAAAGTTGGAATTGCCATGTCCACACAGCTAATCATTTTCCATATTTGGAAGCACCTGTTATTGAAGTGGCTGTTACTGAAGCATCTAACATACTGACTGAGGTAAAGTCACTTTCATAATGGTAGCCAGAGTGTGCGTTGTTTGCATTCCCTGCATAGCTCATTACTCTCATGAAGATTCATTACTCTCATGAAAAACAAAAATACAGAAAAACTTGACTTGCATCTTCTATGGAAAACAAGGTTCCAGATTGCTAAACTTCTATTCATTTAAATGGCTTGAGTTGATCTAAACCAGCAACCTATGCTCATGGATTGCTTTGCTTGTTTCAAAGTTCATCCTAACAGATGGACGCTTAGGACTGCAGCCCTATATGGTGCAAGGAAGAAAAGACAACTCAGTGAGAAAGCTACCCAGATCCATCTTTAAGCTGAAGCTTATTTATTTTATTTCTGTTTTAGGGGAAAATATAAAGTTTTCACCCTACTACAAAGTACCAAACATCCCCTTAACACAGTGCATTGAATTAAATGAACTAAACCTGACTAAGCAATTCCAAACAAGGACTCTCTTCGGATGACTAAATAAAGCCTTTTTTTCTACTATGAAGTTGATTTTTATTTTCATTTTTTGTTTCCTTCCAACATAGTATCTAGCATAACTGAGTCCTGGTTCCAGTGAGGAATATATATTATTGCCATAGTAAAGACCAACAGAGAAAGGATTCATTCAAACAGGAAGCAGATTTGACATTCATGAATCTTTTGGGGTAAACTGGAGTGGGTTATTTTAGACCTTCTACTTTGCTGTGCAAAATTCAAAGTTGGAGGAGGTTTGAAGAAGTGTGATATGGGAAGCATTTTAAGGGGAAAGATGCGGCTGACAGAATAACCTCAGTTTACCAGATCAGCTGGTTATCAGAATGGACAGTTGACAGCCATGCAGATAGGTTTTGTACTGCATACTCATCTGACACTCTGCTAGGCTTGGAGGATCTGGTATTTGCTGGGCTTATCGAGATTAATGCTCCTGTAATTACATTGTAATTACTACATTGTTGAGCACAAGGCAGGAAGGAGAAGACAAAGTCGATATATTCAAATCCCCATCTTATTTTGTCTCTGCCAGTAGTATATTATCCATCACAAAAAACTAATCAATGAAAAAAATTAACAATCCAATTATCTTCATGAATAATCATAGCCACTGAGAGATCTAGGCATATCTACAGCTGTTTATCAAGTTGTATCACTGCTCTCGAGAGCCTTGGTATTTACAAACATGAACTTTTGGGGCCTTTCCATCAAAACAAAAGAGAGCAAGTGTAATGGAGTTAGCTTTTTTTTTTTTTTTTTTTTTTTTTTTTCCTTTCTTGTTTTAAACTGTTTCATTCAGTCAGCCAGTCTGAGGGAAGATGGTGGCTTGTTTATTTGGAGCCCTCTACACAATTTGAGAGGTTTAGTGGTCAGATAGTCAAGCTCAAAAGAGAAATCTGGAATACTGTCAGCATCATTGTAAAGGTGTTGATAGGTGGAACCACCACCGAAAAGAAGATCAGAATCAGAACATTTGTTGTTAAAAAACACATTACCTCATTCATTTCTTCCCTAACTGTATGAACACTAAATGGGAGCTTTGAAGCTTGTCAAGAGACACATATACTGGTTTAAAGGAAAAAGGAACTGACATGATTCTCTTTATGAGGTCTGCATGGATGACTGGAATCAGCCTTTTTTCCAGTTGCACTTATTGCTAAATATTTTATATTCCATCATGAACCTCATGTATCTGATCACACATAATGTGAGTTCGGAGAAATCCTCTTTGCATTTCTTGTATTTGCAAGAGATGAGAATGTGGACTGTCTGGGCATCTAAGTAATTAGTCTGGTTTGGTAACATACCTTCAGTCTCAACATGGTTGTACTAGTGTATTTTTTGTCTTTCAGGAATGAAAAGAAGGAGAGGAAAAGTTTTCGTAGCATTCTTCTCTTTGTAATTTCACTGTTCTTTCTCATCTATTGTAGCACAGCTTTTATGCTTCTCCTACTCCAGGTTTGACAATACTGCAACAGATGGTATTTATGTGACTGAACAGTACTCTTCGTACCTAGCTTCAGTAAGAAAATAAATTATATCACAGGCCTAAATCAGATTATGTTAAGATTTAGTCCTGGGTTGAGGAACTGATATGAGCAGGACAGGGCAAGTGGTCAGAAGATTTCTTTCTTTTTTTTTTTTTTAAAAATCTGTACCTCTAATGTAAACAAGAGCAAAATTAAAACAGAAAGTTGGCAAAAGAAGTGGGCAGAACAAAGTCAGTTGAGAGAGGGGAGAGAGAAAATAGAAGTGAAAAGCAGAAGCTGAACTAGAAAAAGCCTGCAAATAGAAGACATGAACGTGAAGGTTGGATGCACTGAAGTCACTTCCTCGTATTTCTATTTTTTAATTATTGTTCCTATGACATGGTGAGAAGTCAGTCCAACAAAGTACTTCACATGGGTGTGTGATTAGGTGTGTCACGTTGAAACATTGAATTTCAGTGTGACACATGGAAAGGTTCTCTAATATACACCATTTTTGGTTGCCTGCCACCTATAACTCTTCTTAGCATTCTCACCTTTTCTAGTTTTTTGAACTACCATAGAATCATTCGGTTGGAAAAGACCACTAAGACCATGCAGTCCAACTGTCAACCCATCACTAACGTGCCCACTAAACCACGTCACTCAGTGCGATCTATATCGACTTACGTGCCATTAAAAACATTGACAAATCATCATTTTTACTGATGTGACATAAAAAGAGCCCTTCCCAATTTTAAGATGATAGGTAATATTTCTGGGGGGGGGGAAGAACAAACTTGACACATTTGATATTGGAGTTTCTGAGATTCAGCATGCAGAGACTAGAAAAGCCAGTGAGGCCATTATGTGGAGTCATTTTTTGAGTAAAGGCACATGAAGAGCATCATGTACAGTCAAATGAGACAAACCAAGCAGTACAGCATGCTACTCCTTAAACTAAGAATGGGAATACTTCTTTAAGAATATCATATGGTATATAATTTTGTAAGAAAATTCATCATGTTATAATAGGGGATACTTTCTATACCTTAAAACGTGCAAAACCTGCCAATATCTACCATCACCAAAGGAAAAAAAAAGACTAAATAGCTGTCCTGAAAAACATAGGAATGAAGTCCTATTGAGAACACTTTTAGATCACCTCCACTTGCTGAAGAACGTAACGAAGATCTTTGTTCCCTTTTAGAGGTAAATGAGAAGTGACATATTTTGCTGTGTTTCTGCTTGGCACCTGCAGCCTAGACAGCCACAGTGCTGTCCACAGGATAACCCAGCTGAACACCAAGAATCTCCTTCCCGTTTCCAAGGAACTTTGAAATCACCTGACTTTTACAGGAGTTTCTAACTCCATCCAGGTTATTAGTCAAACATGTGCCTACTGCTCTTACCTGATAGCGAGGCATACATCAGTTAAGCATTGCTTCGGACATGAAAAACAAACGGCAATCGAAACTTCTTGCTGTGCATACTACTGCTGTTAGATATCTATAGTTCTTATGATGAGGAAAAGGGAGTGCTCCACTGGGTGTTCAGCTGTTTGCATACAGAAATGACTGAGAAGAGGGTCAGCCAAGTCCCTCAATGCTTACCTGTAGGTCAGCCATAGGTGAATGTGTTTCTTGTGTACTCCAATACTGTTAAAAAGTTCACCCTCCTGATGCTGGCTATAGTGTCATTCACCAGCCCCTATTTACAGGGGCTGAAAATAAGTGTTTTAGAGGGAATATCTATACATTTCTTAGAATCACCAAGATTGGAAAAGACCTCCACAATCATCCAGCCCAACCATCCACCTATGACCAGTACTTCCCACTAAACCATGTCCCTCAGTACAACATCTGAGCACTTGAACATCTCCATGGACAATGACTCCACCACACCCCAGGACAGTTGCTTTGCCAACAGCTTTACTGAAAAAAGCAGATACCATGCATAAAAACTGATCTGTAGGTGACATAGGAATGAAATTTCTGTAACTTTTTCTTCAATATATTTTGAGTTATTAAAGAATAAAGGAACATTTTGAAGAGGGTGTTCTTATCTGAAGAGGAAATTCCCCACTAAAAACACTGCTACAGTGCGCTTCTGATTACCACCACCACATAGAGAGCTCTAGTTACTATGTTAGCTGTAACAGATCTTAAAAAAAAAAAAAAAAAAAGTTGTCATGTCAGCACACCCTTTTCTGGCATTGCAATGAGTGTCATAGCTGCAGTGACACAGACACAGCTTGTGCTGTGGCCACCTGTTTCCCCCTGGTGGGAGTCACACTGGTGCTTAGGTGGGCAAATACTTAGGACCGCGGGGATGTCTTTTGATTTTCTGGGGTACCATCTCTGTTTTTATTCCTCCTTGTCTTGACAGCGAAGCCCTTCCTACGCTGTCACTGATACGATCTAATCTGAAAAGTAGTCTGATGTATAGAAATGTGATACTTTCCAAAGAGAAGCAAAGCTAATCCCAGTAGTGTGACAGGCTAGCCTTAAGATATGCTGTCCATAGGCCTGGAGCCTGGAAGATGCTTCTACTCTGAAAAGCAGTAGGAATAGTATGGTTCTTCAGCAGCACACAGTAATTAAAAAATAAGTGCTTTTGAGCATAGGATAGTGAGACTAACATAATTTTGGACAAAGTTAAAGGAATGAGAACTGACACATGACTCTGGCAGCAATTGTATACCCAATCTGAAATCATTTGTCAAACTGACAACAAGGAAACTAAAACAAGGAATGGTGCATATAAGACTTTTGATCAGAGAAATGAAGTAACTGAAAAAAACCTTCCAGATACGTATGAGTTTGAGAGAGGACATGCAAAGCCAAGGGCAGCCAGCAGAAGAAGCTCATAGAAAGGAAAGGTCTTCTCCCTCTTTCCCATTTTATTTCTTCATAGAGAGGTTTCTGTATCAGCATCCCCAAGCAATTTCTTCACTCCTGGTAATTTTCAGTCTGACAAGTATCAAAGTATGGAACATATTCCTGGATTTTTTGTAGTAGATACAAGTTCTATAAGTTGAATCAAACAGAAATGACTTTTTGAAGGATATTTGGAGAGAGCCCAATATACCACAAGTGGACTGTGCTTCAAAAATGAAGAGCTGACAAGACAATTTAGCTTTTGGAAGTGGAGCTTCCTGCTGGCCTCAAACAGCAGAATGTTTGTAAAACCTTTCAAATACAATTAATTTATTATTTTAAGTAGATAGAGAAGTAGAGCTACAATGTATTTTCTACCTGTTTTTCTCCATCAAGTATCATTCAGAACAAAACTCAGGCAGAGGGCAGCTGCGCCTTATAATGAGCTATGTCTCCCCAACTTGGTACCTACTAAGGCTGATCTTCAGTCAGCTGTCTTAGAAGTTCTGTTGGTATCAGACAGGTTAACATGACTTTTTTTTTTTTAAATAATAAAAATTGAAGGATTTCTCCCCCTGCCCCAGTCTCCCAACAAATACTTAAATTCAATGGAAGCACATGTAGTGGTATTAACTACAGGACCTTAGGTTAATTTTTAGCATTATTTACTTTTATCTTTGTCATCAGACAGGTTGATTAGGAGAACAGAAGGATCTTTAAACATTTTCATGGTGTGTGTTCACTTCCCTGGCAGTTTGTGTGCAAATGATTACTTCTCAATACAGTTTTTAAATTGTATCGGTGTCCACATGATTGGAACAAATTTTGACTGTCCATTTTCTTAGCAGAATAAAGTAACCTGAGAGTTGCTACTGATCCAGCCATCTGTGACAATAGATATTGAAAAAAAATAGCCATGAGTAAGACAGCTACTTTGATGCTGGGAGCCGTGTTATTGCTTCATGTTCACTTTTTAAAGCTGAGAAAGATGACCATAGTAATATCTGAGGGATTTTTGTCTGCAATAGCGTATTTGTGTAAGAAGAGCAATGCAACTTTTTCAGCAGATTTAAGTATCTGCTCTAAGCCAATGTTATTTTCCCGGGTGGATGGTATGACTTTCTCCTCCCTGCAATGTACGATGTCATTAAATCACTCTTGCATGTAAGAGAGCACACGTAAACAGTCCATTTTATGAACCTGACTGACCTCTAGTTCAAATTCTTCATAGAAGACTTGTTGGAAATAAAATAATAGCACACTTATAAGTGACCTTTTTTATGAAAATGACCACTCACCGATTTTCTGAATGTTTCTTTGTCACAGCAGTAAGAGAAAACACATTGAGATTGCACTCAAAACACAATGTCATCTTCTCAGCTGTAGAGCCTGCCTAGCCTACGTGCCAATACGATCCTCATCACATCAGAACAGATCTGACCTTTGACTGTTACTTACTTGGGCAGTTAATCCTAAAGCAGATTTTGGCTGACAGGTGTTTCTGAGGATGACAGTTTGATCTTTAAATACTTATTATTTTATTCTGCTTTGTAGATGGTCCACAGAGCACGTTCCAGAGTCAAAGCAGCAACTCTGCCTGTATTGAGTTTCACATGGATCTTGTCTTCCACAGAGTGGAAACAGTCCGAAATCTCTTATAAAGCCATTTATCAACCAGCTGGCCTTTCAGATAGGCAGCCATCTAAATTCGGAGGTAAACATTTGTGAGAGACACCAAGATAAGTGGCAGGTTCTGATGAACAGAAAAGGAAAAAAAGAGTGTGTAGTTACATATCATTTCAGTTTGAAGACTGTTGCAATATGAACACCAGAAAGCGCTGTGATCCAATGTCTGCTGTCAGTCAATCCATATTTCAAGAGCTGAAATAGTAATGAGCTCGCCCCAACAGATACAGGCACAAAGTTTTAAAGAAAGGGGATAGGGAAGCAGCACCACTCCCATAGGGATGAGGGGAAGGGTATTAGAGGTACTACATTCTCTCCTTCTCGACCAGAAACGCTGGTGTAAGTATAGTCATCATTAATTTTTGCCTACAGCCTCTTACAGAGTTAGGGCTTTAGCTTTCTATAGCCACATCCCTTTTTCTGTGACCAGTTTCAAGAATGGTTCTAATGAGATCCTTTTCTATTGAAAGAAATAAGACATTTCTGTTCCAAGTCAGTCTGGACAGAAACAAGGCTGTAAGAAGCATTGTGCAGTCTTCATCACTTTTTTTTTTTTTTTTTTTAAATTTTCCCCAGAACATTCCATGTGGATTCCTCATGGAATTTCTCATACATAAAAATGTATGAACTGAATTTTCACTGAAGTTAAATGAAGCAAGTGTTCAGTACTTTGTTGCACTGCTCAGATCACTTGCAGCTGAGTGACAGCGATGGCGAGTTTCCCAAATTCTCACTTCAGATTCTGCTGGTTTACCTTTTCCTCCCCTTCATTCCCTCCTCCAAAAAGGTTATGCTTCATATGAAAGCATCAGTTTAGGCAAATCTGCTTAATTGCAGATATTAGCAGTGCAGATGAACTGAGCTGAGGGAATTAGAGATTGGAAGATATTTTTCTGTTTTTATACCCAAATGCTCCGTTTGCCCCAAAAGAGGAAACGTACTGAAGTGTGTAGATTTATCAGGAAGTAGAGATTCTGAAATTAGACAAAGTGTCCTGCATACCCCCCAGAACTGCTTTCACCTTATTAGAGAACGTCTGGGTAATTTCTTGGTACTTATACAGTCAGCTCTTTGTAAATATGGAAGAGCATAATTTCATAGTTACAACAAAGATCATTTTGTAAGCTTGTCAAAAGGAGGCTGCTGAGAAGGGCACAGTTCTTTTCAACCTGTATTTGCCTGTTAGAAGAATAACTCAGTTGTAGCAGAGTTAGTTCCAGTTCTGCTTCTTTCTCTGACTCAGCTCCAAAACTCAGCAGAAACTGTCAGCTAAGAACAGAGCGAATGATGCTTTAAACCCCTTGTGTCTCCCCAGGTGGTATCATTATAACCTTACTCGACATGCAGCAGAAGCCCTGCTTCTTTCCAATGGCAAGGATGGAAGCTATCTCTTGAGGAAGAGTAACGAAAGGGAAGATTTGTATTCCCTCTCTGTAAGGTAGGGTATGAACAGAAACATCTTTCTTATGGTACCTATCTGATGCTACACAGCTGACAATTTAAAGATTTTTCACTTAACTCCCATGAATGTTTGCATCTCACATACTGATACGACCTTCAGATTTCATTCTGGGGCCCAAACTATTGGAAAATACATTCCTAATGATCTAGTCCTGTTGAGTGACTTTAGAATAAAATATGCACTGAATTTGAAAAAGGCTCTTTTTTTTTCCAAAATATGATCTAACATTACTGGGGAAAAATGTCATTTTGTGATTGGTATAGATATTCTGTCTGTATGGTAAAAATCTGCATGACAGTAATGAGAGCTTAAATGCCTGATAGATGTCAAAAATGTTTACAATGAAGAAATAGTCATAAATAGAAAGAAAATGTAACAGTTAATTGATCGTAACTTTACAGTTTCTGGATCTCTGAAACTGTCATCCAGATAATCCAGTGATTTGCTGGATAGTTTTACTCCTCCAGTGTGGGCTAAGACTTGATTTGTAACCAGTAGTGTACTACTGATTCAGGTAGTATTAGTATTTCCCCAGTTACAGAAATAAGGCTGTTGAAATCATCAGAATTTCAGCAATTTACGTCAGTTCAGGACACAGCCAGCACAAAGCACACTTAGCCTACCCTGGGTAATTCACTACTGAATCATTTTGAAGGAATCCTTAAAAAGCCAAGAAGCAGAGAAGCCACAATATTTTTGGCAGGCAAAATGAGAGACACACGCATTAGACATACAAAGTAGTTGCTGCGTGTCAGCTGCATTGAGGTAACCAGCCTTAAATACATCCATAACCTTTGGCAATCCATAACTTTTGGCAACTATATGAAATATTAAGTCTCTACTGGATGTTCAAGCTATTGCATTCATGCTCATTTCTGCCTCATATTGGGTCTCTGAACTACAGCTCTGGTGAATCCTTGCCCAAGGAGGTTGTGGATGCCCCATCCCTGGAGGCATTCAAGGCCAGGCTGGATGTGGCTCTGGGCAGCCTGGTCTGGTGGTTGGCGACCCTGCACATAGCAGGGGGTTGAAATGAGATGATCATTGTGGTCTTTTTCAACTTATTCTATGAATCACAGTAACTTTTTAAATTAAATTGCTTGGATATACACAGTGATGCTGGTTATTCACAACCCTTGCAGGTAGGAACACAGCATAAGTTGTTCTAATAGGAGATGAAAGCTGAAGTGATAATGAAAATATACATGCCATTTTACCAAATTCTAGTCTTATGATACCGAGAGAAGTCTACTTGGGCCAATTCCAATCTGCTATTCAGCTCTTGCAGTGAGGATCAAGAGTTGCTCACTGCATCACTGTATGCAGAGCATTCCAGATCTGAGTCTGGAGGTTGGTCTCTTACTGTTACACTGGTTTCATGGTGGTACAGCTCCCTAGAAATACTAATCTTTCTTTGAAGATGTTTCATTTATTTATTTTCTGCTGTAAGTATAATTTGCTTTTTAAATTTTTTCTATTAAAACTTCATTTTGGAATAAGCAATTCAGTTTCGTTCTGATGCCTTGCAGGAAGAGCCATTTTAGAAATTACAGCTTTCATTTTCTTATCTCCTAAAATTCCTTTACTTCCCTTTTTACCTCTCAAGAAACTTCACCAGTCATCATCATTTGTAAGAGAAAGCCCTTGGGGTTTTAACTGACAGCTGTAAGAAGACGAGCAGAGAGATCATACACTGCCTGAAACATATCTCCCAGCTGTATTAGCTAACTTTAAAAAGGAACTGGCATAGAAGGAAATAGAGTAGAAATTGCTCTAATTGCAACATTGTATTTCCTGTGAAATTAAATGAAAAGGTGAAGACCCTGTAATTGCAACAAACCATTGCAGCAGCTATTTGTTAGCCAGATAGCTGCACTGGATAGCAGACACTGTCTGAGCTGATGGTAGGGCAAAGCGCAAGAGACATTATGAGGCATGTTCTACAGTGTCATGTTCTAACTATTGTTCAAAGAAAATTGTTCAAAACCAGTTGGAAATTAGAAGCTCCTGTAGAACTGTCAATAAACATCACAAAAAAAAAAAAAAACATTGTAAGCCCCCCTTCTCAGCAAAATTTGTTAGTATTTTTGCTACAGGCATGTTTTCTGAGCCAGACTTCTCTCTGGACCACTTTGGATGCTAGTATTATTAACAGAAGTCATTTTTCACGGAAAAAATGCTTGCTCTAAGTGCTTCACTGACTTCTGAAGTAAAAATAAGTACCCTTCCAGGAAGTGAAGCCTTGCATACTTCTCTAAATATCACCGGCTTGCATAAACAAATTATGTTACTTCTCTGACAGTAAAGGGACCCTGATTCTTGTTTGACAGCACCCATTATAGTGCAACCATGAGGACAGAGACAGAGCAGACAAATTGTAAAGCCTTCATCGTTCAAACAAAGCAGAGAGTGAGACTGCGGCGACACCTGAAAAATAAAGCAAGTACTTCAAATAGTAGAGGCAGACCATCAGAACTGGGGCTGGGTAAAAGATGATCATCAACCTTCTTAGACAGAAACCTAAAGATCATGTTTATAAGTCTTATTGATTTGTGACAAGATTGACTATCTTGATCTTTTGTGGCTTTTGCTATCCTCATCTGTAAAGCAGCAAGTATCTTTTCTTCATGAATATGATTTTCAGATATATTGACTATAAGTGAGGGACAGTAACAACAGCAGTATTACTGCTAAGATTGATTTTGTGCTAGATTTCCTGTGGTAGTAGCTACTGTTTAAGGATTTTACATGCCAAGTATCCTTTACCAGTCCTCTACAAGATTTCCTTTTCTGTTGCAGGGGAAAGGATTCTGTGAAACATTTTCATGTTGAATATACAGGAACCTCACTCAAATTTGGATTTAATGAATTTTCCAGCTTGAAGGAGTTAGTCATGCATTTTGCAAATCAACCTTTAATTGGAAGTGAAACAGGTAAGTAGAGCTCTGCATTTTCACAAACATGCCTGTAGTCACGCTTCATACAGATCTGAATAAAAGGAGTTTTTGATGTGTTATACGGTAGAAATGTTGTTAAAGTGTTCCTCTTCAAAAATCCCTGAGTTATTTAAGATATCCCTCTTCAAAAAAACTTTCAAGTGTGCTGTAGACATAGTACATGCAGCCTGAGTTTTTGCTAGCTATGGACATAGTGTGCTTTCTCTCTGAGAACCCAAGGAAGCTCTTGAAAATACGCATTAATGGATGGAGCAGAACCTTCTTAACAAGGACAAAACCAAAGCAGAATGCTTACCTAGTGAGAAAAATACATATTTGTGTATAAATTTGAAATCTTCCAAAAAGAATTGATGGAAAAGGACCTGAAAATTTTGCTCTACTCTTCTTCAGTCAAGCAAGTGATATCCTCCACTTTCCTGTAGGAAACATGCCCTGTGTTATCTCTTCCTCTTTCTGTTCACAGCAGGTCAGCCTGCTGATCCCATCCCACCATCACATGGATTTGTGTTGCTTTTAAAAAAAATAAATAGAAAAGCACAGGTTTCATGGGCAGCCAGCATGCTACCTGAGTTAAGTGTCAAAACATTAAACTCCATTCCTACAAGTGACTTGAACATGACACTATCAGACTGGGATCCCACCAGTAGATGTGTATTAGCCCAGAAGTGCCAGATTTACATTTAGCTTCAAAGATAAGAGCTGACAATAAGTCAATACAAGTTAGTACCAAAAACTTTAGTATCCCATGGAAAAAGCATGTGCAAATAAGTCATACATTATGAGCACTACTGTGAAAGTGGCCAGCTAAATGCTGGTTGTCACATGCAAAAGCTGGGGTATGTCACACAGTGAATAAGCACCAGCACCCTTCTAACACAGTGGATCAGAAGCATTAAATTTGAAGGTTGCTTTATAAAATATTTCACAAACATAATGCAGTGCTACACTCAATATTGTGCTTGTGTCTTCCACAGCATTCTCTTAAGTTGTTTTCAAGTATGCTTAGAACAGTTTGTATTTGTACCCTTTGCACCAATTAGAAATGCTTCCTGCAAAATCAGACACGCACCTGCAGGCCTAACTCTGCAGAGATTCCAGATGACGAGGCTGTACTTCCCCATTCTATCACTGCATGTATTACAGAGACTAGTAAATGAGGCTTGGGTGTTACACAGTCTCTATGGACAGGATCAATACTGCTGAATGAAGGGCTCACTTGCCACTTTAAAGCTCCTAACTGGATTCTGCTAGCTCTGTGAAATCTCTAAGGTATTTAAGTTGAACATACTACACAGCAGGAAAAGGGCATTTGAAGATCACATCAAGAACTCCTCTACCTTCACTTGTTAGGGATAACAGTAGAGAGGAAGAGAATGACAACACAGTGTGGGGTGATAACTGATGTGTGCTAAGAAGGGGGCAGGGGCTCATTAGAGCCCATTCTCAGCCAAGCATCGCCATGTCTGACTGACCAGCACAACACAGAGACATACAGCAGGCTTGCCAAAGAGCCAGCAGAAGCCTAATTTCTTAGGCCACACTTCCTTTCAGCAAAAGGAAGCTTTCACTGTGCAAGTCACCTTTATCTCAAGCAAGAGCAGAAAGTAGTTGGACCAGTTTTTCTTAACCATTGTTATCCTTACAAACAATTTTACAGAGAAGGGACTGAGGTCAGGAACGAGAGCAAAGCAAGATAACATGAATACTTTTCATTCCCACCTTTCTTATGGACAGGATTTGATAAGACAGCAACAGTGAGGTAGAATATGTAAGAATTTTCACTATCTTCAATTCACCTTTTGTCTCACTGCAGCTAATTGTGTATCTGAAGACATACACCAGGCTCTTTGATCAGCTCTTAAACTTTAAACTGGCCCATGGAGCACAGCAGTTCTTTTGTACTGGGACAGCTGCAGGATTGTGCTTTCAGGCCCACAAACCTCATTTTACTACAGCTTTGTTTGCTACTCCAGATTGCTACACTGACTAATATTCTTTTCTGCATGCACTTCCTCCTGAACTACAGATAATTAAAAGGAAATTGAGACTGCTATATTTTATTTCTTGGACTGACAAGCTGAATCTGTTCACTAACAATCTTAAAACAATTTGGTGTTGTGTTTCTGTGTTTCAGTCTTCATTCAGAGCAAAAGGTCAGAAGGCTGTTTGCTTTGTTTACCCATTCTCCTCAAGTTATTTTCAAAACATAAAAGCTTTGACTTTCAACTCAGAAGAAAAAACAAAAGTCTTGCTAACATGTGGTTAGTAACTTTCTTCTTAGAAATAGATACATGCACAAACAGCAAGAATCTGTTACTATTGTTATACCATCACCAAATGATTCTGTACAAGTATCTTTCATGGAGAAAAGAAGGCATGGAGAGCTTAATAGAAAGCACATACAGTATAAGATGTTGAACTAGTCCAGCCAGTTTAGCAGCGTGGATCTTTGCCTACAATGTATGTACAATAACAGTCTGTGCAACAGATGAAGAGTAGTTTTTATAGACTGGTGATGGGATGTGTCTCTGTTTTCTTCCTGATGCTAAAGCATTTTTTTCCCTACAAGACCAGAGAGAATTAAACCAGTTTTCACTTTTAACCTATTGCAAGCTGAACATAGGTGCATATACATGTGCCTGTGAACAAGGTATCAGTTGGTTAGTAAAAGAGAAAAATCATGCTTTCATTTCCCTTTGTTGTCCTTATTACAAAATATGATTAAGACTTTATTTCATATTTAAGTTACTCAAATCACCTACAAGTTTTCAAATCCAAGTCTTTAACACCTCTAGCACTCCTCCTGCTTAACAGCTAACAATACCAACATAAAATGCTAACATAACAGCACTTAGTATGCTGTGATGTTTTTAACATTGGTATTAGAAGGTATAACTGTTCCTATTTTGGAGAGGATCTTCTCTATGAGGAATATGTATTAGATTTACTGTTGTTAATGCAGCCTTTGTACAGGCAGATTACTGAGATCTTAGGGAAGTTATTAGCTCTTACAACTATACAATTTTTAAGAGCCTATAGACAGGAGGGGAGTCAACTTTTTGAAAGGGTAGATAACAGCAGGACAAGGGGAAATGGTTTTAAGCTGAAGGAGGGAAGATTTAGGTTGGATGTCAGGGGAGGTTCTTTACTTTGAGAGTGGTGAGGTGCTGGAACAGGCTGCCCAGGGAGGTTGTGGATGCCCTGTGCCTAGAGGTCAAGGCCAGATTGGATGGGGCCCTGGGCAGCCTGGTCTAGTATTAAATGATGGCCCTGCATGTGGCAGGGGGGTTGAAGCTTCGTGATACTTCAGGTCCCTTCCAACCTGAGGCATTCTGTGATTCTGTGAAACTAATTCATTCTACAAGCAAGCAGCTACTTCCAATTACTTTCTAAGACTTTCTTGACATATTACTCACTCCTGCTCTTTTTCTCTCCAGGAACCTTAATTGTATTGAAGCATCCCTACCCACATGAAGTGGAGGAGCCATCTATTTATGAGTCTGTCCGAGTTCACACAGCAATGCAGACAGGAAGGACAGAAAATGATCTTGTTCCAAATGCTCCCTCAGTAAGTTGCTCTTTAGCAAGAAAGGTGTTTGAGTTGGCTTGAGTTTAATGTGACTGCTAGAGTGAGCTATGGAATAATGCTGATAATTCACTACTGTACGTGTTCTGAAATACAAGACGACTTCACCAAATAAGGCAAAGCAGACTTGCTAAAAACAGACAAATAAAGCCTCTCATAGCCATTGCCTCCGAGACTGCCAGTGCTCTCAACAGCAGGCCAAGGAGAGTCTGACTATCAAACAAAGTATATATAAAAGGTTTTAGATCTCCTGTGTTATCTTCCCTTTAAGATGCAGTCTTACCAGTAATATTATCAGGAATTAAAAAACAAATTCTAAAGACCAGATTGAGAAGTATTATGCTTTTCTGACAGCACTGATCAGGCTGCATGCAACAATACCTATATCAGGTTGCACAGCAAACCCTTGTTTTGGCAAGCTTCTAGCAGTGCACAGGCTGGAATGAAGGAGATAGCACCTCTGAATCCCTACATCAGTTAAAAATTGAGCTTTTGAAAAAAAAAAAAAAAAGTTATTCAAAAATATTCAGAGACAAATAGGGACACATTTGGAAAGGGAAACCCAAATCAAGAGTGCTACAACTGAGTAAGTGTATCTGTATTCTGGTAGGCACATTACATTTGATTTTTTGTTGTTGTTTTTAGCATTTTCTTATTTGGACTTATTACCTGATAATCATCTCATCTTAAAGCTGAAAGATGGCTTGCTGTATTCTAACACAGACTTGCACCCAAAATAGACTTAAGAGCCTCTCAGCCCTAGTAAAAAGCAGTGTCATGTTAGAAGCTATGGCTTCCTGGTGTGAGAAACAAGAGAACATCTTCATATCCATTTGAGCCATCTGTTCTGATATCTGTGACTCACTTGGACAGTAATTAGAGACTTTAAATCCCTAACTCCTATTTAAGTGAAACAGGTGGTTTGTCCAGAACAGTATGGCTCAGAGCACAGAGGAGAGTATTCTAATAACTTACTAACTTTTTGAAATTAAAGAGGAAGAGTTACATTAATACAGGCTAACAAAGTCCATACAAGAAACACTTTGTATCCCACATCCACCCATTCACAGCTGAGTTCCACTTAAACCTCTAAAGGAACTTAACTTTCCTATGCAGCCACTAAAAGGCTTTCTATCCTCCACCCCACGCTCCCTCCAGTAGTGGCAATAATTCACTGACAAACTCCAGGTACTTCTGGCTATAGCATGCAGAGGCAGACAACCAACTTCTCTAAATAAAGATCAACCATAATTGCATATATTTTGCTTCGTTTAATGGACAAGATGCAGGCCAGAAGCTTGAATAGAGAGGTGGAAGAGTTTGTCTCTGGAGTCAGCAAAAGTTGGTGTTTATCCAAGTGGTGAGGAGCAGGGACTCAACAACAAGGACAAGAGCAAGTGGTTACAGGAAGCTGCCTGAGAACAGATTGCTCTTCCATCTATGGTTATAGGCAGAAGGGGATGTGGGAAACAAAAACAGAGCTGATTCTCTAACCCCAGTTCTTATTATTTCACAGCTTGGTACTAAAGAAGGATATTTGATAAAACAAGGCAAAATTGTTAAGGTAAGAAAACCTCTTATTCCTTGCTATTACTCTGTAATTGCCCACAAAAGCTAGGGAGAATGCTGAACTTGGCCTGAATTTCCCTTTGGGGAGGAATAATTTGTCTTCCAAACAACAGCAAAGCGTGACTGTAAAGCAGAGCAAGTCAATACATTTAAAGGTTTTTCTTTCCCAAGAAGTGCTACGTTAAATTCTCACAAGACAATTACCATCTGTTCTTGATCTTTCAGAACTGGAAGACAAGGTGGTTTACACTGCATAGGAATGAACTTAAATATTTCAAAGACCAGACAGTAAGTAGCAAGCACCAGTTCTATTCTCTAAATATGTACAGGGGCAGCCACAACATTCTCCTATTTCTGGCTTCTTGCATACGTATCACAGCTTACCAAGTTACAGCTTCCCATACTGTCAGAAGGACTTTCAGGTATCATACTTTCAGAAGGACTTTCAAAGTCAGAGTTTTGCTGATGACCTTAACAAGTCAGTCAATAAGTTTTGCAGCTAGAAACCATCTCCTGTGCTCCTACAGGTCAAAATTACTCTTTAAAAATGCATTCTTTTTGTTTCTTTGTTCAGTGGATTTCAAGCTATCAGCACAGCTTTCACTGGTAGCTTTAACAGACAGAGAACAGTACTATTGAAGTATTTCTGCAAGTACTAGAAGTGTATTTTGCATTCCTTGATTTCATCCTTTTAGTTCAAGTGGTTTTGTAGTTTACACAAACAACTGCAATTAAAGGAAATTCTTATCAATCTGCCTAGCACAAAGACTTATCTGTTGCATCTGGGAAAGAGTTTGTCTTTACAGTTGTGTTCCATTTTTAACTTAAATGGAGTAACAGTAAGAGTAAGAAATACCTTTAGGGTCCCTCCACCCTTGCAGTACCTCCACAGCAAGTCCCTGCACAAATGCAGCCAAACCATTGGCCACTGCCCAAGCCTCTTTCAAGCACCTTGCAGATTTTAACACAACAGCATACACCTGCCCTCTCACCCCAGACATTCCCATCAGCTATGTAGTACTTACAGAGTTTGCCATTAGTGCTCATTTCAGTTAAAACTACCTGGAATTAAACTTCCAGTATAACATTTTTAAGGGCAGCACTCATGAATTGAAAAAGTCTGAATCGCCTTTGTGACTTACCAGGCAAGAACACATCTTGGTCAGAAATGCAGATTCCTCCCACACAGCTCCAGCAGCCATTGATGCTTCTGTTGTTGCTGTACAGTTCACTGCTAGCTGCAGGCTGGCACTTATCAGTTCATCTCAGCACTTGCAGCTTTCTCATAACATAGTGCACAACTATCAGCTATTGAAACAGAGAAAGACGTAGGGAAAGGTGAGAAAATGCTCCATATGCCTCATGAAGGAGCATAGGAAGTAGTGAGGGTGTTTAGATAGAGCAAGAAGCTCTTTCATTTCAGGCACCTCTTCTGAGGTACTCAACATGGTGAGAAAAATAAATCAAAAGGACTCTCACACCTGAATAGAATGAAACTCCCAAGGGAAGTACATACCTGCTCCCAAATGCTTCTAGACCTGTCCCCAGTTTGTATCTAGCTCTGGCTTCCTGCAGTAGTGGTGTCCTCTATTGTTTGTCTAGTGCTGAACCTACTGTACTGTTTCTTACATTAGGCTCAATTCCTCCCACTACAGCGCTGATGTTGTTTAGCTGGTTTAGGTTCACAGTGCTTGTAGCTTTCATACCTATACTCAGAGAGATCCAGAGCACCCATAAAGGTCCGAGTGCACTGGAGATGAACAAAAGTAGCCTTATTTTCATGTGTTCCCATTATAAAATTATTTTATTTTAAAGGCCACAGAACCAATTCGGGCACTCGACTTAACTGAATGCTCAGCAGTGCAGTTTGACTATTCCCAAGAAAGAGTCAACTGTTTCTGGTAAGTTGCATTCTACACTGTGCTGGGAAGGTCAGAGTAGCCAGGAGTTTCAAATGGAACCACTGGGTGCTTTTGAAAGCTCCCTATATTCTGAAGCCAGCCCTGATCTTAATAAATCTTAACAGCATCTGTCAGTTCTGCGTGGCTTTGCCAGACTACTGCAGGTAGAAGATTTTATTTCATGATGGGGAGAAAGAGGGCAGGCTCGTATTTTGTGGGCACTTCTTTTTCTAATCCTGAAAAATGCATATATATAATCATTATTGAGGCATATGGTACTTAGTGAGGTGATCCAGCTGGCACTTAGATCCCAATGGGCTCCCTAGGAACATGTCCCTGAGCTGTAGACTGTGAATGCTGCCTGTCAACCTTTCCTGTACAGAAGAAAAGCCTTGCTGCCCTGCTCTCTCTGCCAGTGGTGGTGCAACCAGTTGGCTTCAGTTTTAGGAGGAACTACTGCTTTGCTCTAGCAACTTAAGAAACTTGGGGGGTTGGACTCGATGATCTCTGGAGGTCCCTTCCAACCCCTACAATTCTGTGATTCTGTGAAACAGCTCTAATTGTTTATTTACAGCTTAGTGTTCCCACTAAGAACATACTACCTGTGTGCAAAAACTGGAATAGAAGCAGATGAGTGGATTAAAATACTGCGATGGAAACTGGTAAGATGGTGTGTGTTGTTAAAAGGCAGTATGCCTTGTGATATGATAAACTCCCAGTGCTAGAGCACACCAGTGCTACAGGTCTCACTATCTGCATGGAGAGAGTGCTGCTCTGGCTTCCAGGCCAACTAGACTAGAATATGGAGTTTTCATGAAATGCATGAGCCTGGCAGCCCACTTTACTACTTTTGGGATGCCTTTTTGATATTTAGGCTTGTTATGAAGAAGCAATGAATTAACATCATTAAAGTCATTGCCCTGTAGATGGTGAACAGTATTGAACAGCACAGATTGCACACGTTGGTCCTGAAGGAAACAGGAAGACTTAAAAACGTTACTTCCTTAAAAAAAATGAGTATTTATCTTGGTTTTACTCATCCACATCCACATCCACATGCAGGTAGACAAATGATAACGGGTTGTTTCTCTGTTCTAGTCACAAATACGGAAACAAGTGGAGCAGCGCAATGCCCCCAGTTCCCAGTTGCACCCCTAATCCTTCCATTCCACGGGCAGGAATTGCCTCTCAACCACAGGGAAGGCATCTGACCACAGGAAGAGAGTTCCACATCTCCACTACTTGCCCACACGCAGACATTTGCATCCAGCTCTGCATACAGAGGATCTGTACAGCTTTCAGGACTGCTTTCATGTTGCTGAGTCATGTGTGGAGACCATTGCAAAATCACAGCGTCAGTTTGATGTGTGTGGTTTATGTCTTCAAGGCTCAATCATTCAGGCACCCATTAACTAAACACAGAAGCAGTCACTTCAGAACTTCTGTGGTTATCCAGAGCCATCTTGAGAACTTACTGCACGCTCCATCACAGCTACCGTTAGCAGCCACAGACTGTAACACTCAGCCTGTTATTTAAAATTGGGCCTTTCTGGAAACATTAAATATTACTTTTGTGTGGCCTGTCGGGATCTAGGCCAAAAGAAGAATGACAGAGCCAATTACATTTTTGTAAGTACTATCTACATTAACACCCGCAGAATTAAACCTAGTATTTCAAGACTTTTGAAGGTAATGGAGGAGTAATACTTCTGGTCAAGTATATTTTTGTACATTTTAGATTTATACCACAGTTACGGCTTTGAATGAACGTTTATTTTAAATGGCATGGACAGGATATGGTAAGCAGCGACAGAAACACATTTGTTTACAAACCCAGGCTATGAAAAACAGGCAGCTAGTTCTCAGCACATGTGTGTGCTGCTACAGGACCCTGAGGATGGATGACAGAGCTCTGCAGAAGGCTTTGCTGGTGGCAGCCACCAACGTTTTAGCAGCATTGATGGGACCACATGCTCCCCTTTGAAAATGAGCTGGATTTTGTATTTTTTTTCCCCTCAAGCAGATAACTTGGTTTATAAAATGAGATTTCATCCACAACTGCATTCAAGAATTAAGCACTGCTTGCTTTACACTGAACAAGAAGAGCAACAGGAAAGCACAATATACACTAAAAAACATACACGTGTGCGTGTGTGTTTGAAAGAGTATATCTTCTACATGATGGATGAAAATTTCCATATGCATTTTGGAAGACTCAAGCACACCTAAGTGTTGTGGCTCACCAGAGTTCAGAAGCAGAAGCCTTGTGCTTTGGTGCTACAATGAAAAAAAAGAGGTATTATGTTTTGAAAGCAAGTTTTGACACTGGAGGGTCTCAAGGCCAGCCTGGTCTATCTCCCATCTGACTGCTCCTCTGGGAGACGTGGGGTGAGCAGGGAGATCCCTCTCTCTGTAATGGTCACATTTCTGACGAACTGCTGCATGCATGCAAACCTTTTCCCTGGACAATGTGCAGCTCAGTGTTCAGTAGATGCCTTTACTGTGAGAAAGTTGAAGAGAAAAAGGAGCAGAAACATACTAGAAGAACATACGAGATGGAAAATCCAGCTTTGGACAGGAATAGCATTTTATTTCAACTTATACATTCAAAACATTTGTAAATATGTTTATATACTGTTTTCTGAATAAAAAGTCATTATAAAACTACCAAAGGTCTTCTGTCATTCTGCACTGTATCATTAAAGCTTTGCAAAATAAATTAGTCCTTCTTTCTGCCTTAAGAGTCAACATAACAACTTGCACCTCCAACTTAGTTAAAAAGCACTGATGACTTGGCACACAATAAAGGTGGTGTCAGGAGAAGAAAGATCTGATGTTCTCCCATACCATTGCTCTCCTGTGCAAACAGCTTGGGAACAAAGCTCCAAGTGCAACCACAGAAGCAACCTTCCTCTTCACATGTTACAAAACATCTGAAGCAAGCTCAGTACGTGATGCCACAGACAGAAGCCAGCAAACCAGCACTTGGTTGGCTGGGGAAGCATTTAGGGCAAGGGCACCAGACGGGTTGAGCAGGAAACAAGAGCAAGAGATTCTCCCTGGATGGAACAGGAATGATTTTTGCCACAAGCACCCACACAGATGCCTTGGGGCCCAGTTACCCAGAGCCGCCTCTATGATTAGAGCTACAGAAAGCTTGAGCTAGGAGCTCAGTTTAAATGGGAAAGGCTTGACTGACAATTTTTTATCTGTGAGAGCTTCTGAGCAAAGAACTGCCAGCCCTCACTCCTGGCACAGAGATGGGCAAGGTGTAAGCATGATGTCAGAGACTTGCTAAGAAAGCTCCATTACACCAACAGTTTTAGATTTGACTGTGTGCACTAGTGTCACAGAGAGACTGGGGGAGAAAAGAGGTGAGGCAGAGGGCATGGGCTGGAACCCCTGTGATCTTATAAATAGGAAGCCAGACAGCTACTAATTTCTCCATCTCCATATTGGATGTATTGGATGGATCATACAGGATGCAACATCCACTCAGCCCCATTGAGATGCACACTGGTTAGCTGCCAGCTTGTAAGCTCCTGGCTTTTGTAAGCTTACAAGTGATTAAAAAACCCATTCTCTGCACAGAAATGGTACTATATTGCGGTGCAACAGAAGAGTGGACCAGGGTCTGTCATTTAAAAATACATTTTATTTATATCTATTTACTTAGGAAAACCTAGGGGTAAATGAGCTGAGTGTCACCCATGATGAAATCCACACAAAAACTACAAGGCATGAGAACTTCACAACTGTGTTACACAAAAACCCCACAAAGTGAAACATGGTTCATGTGCTTTCCTGTGGGCGTTAGGAAAACCCCTTAAGCAACAGCCTTCATAGAAAAAGCATTCTCAGTGAAAGCAGGATGCAGCCAACACCCAGATTAGTCAGATTCTTTGACCAAAGCATCACCAACAGGATGGGATACTGATTGATTGTACTGATACATCACTGCTAGCAAACAGGCTCTCACAACGCTCCTTCAGCCACATCTTTGGTAACACCAATCCATCTGTTACCCAGTAAGCTGTGGTAGCTAACCTGAGGATAAACTCCGCTGAATGCCTGGTGCCCCATAAAGCAAAAGGTCTGTGGGTTGCTCAGCTGAGCCAAGAGCACTGTGCTCACGTGGCTAAGTTGGCTGAGCTAAACTCCATGGGAGCTATTTGGTGGTCTCCAGCACTGCACAATACAAGAAGCGTGGTCTAAAGTAACATCTGCCTACAACACACCCGTAGATCATATCAGATTCAGTACTATGTACAATTTGCTTAGTGTACAAAGGAGCTGTGAAATCTTCTGAGACATGTTACTGGACTGAGGATTATTGAGTCTTCCTGTCCATTGGGCTGAGATGGACGCTGCACTCCGACTGTAGCATGAGGTTAAGAAACTTCAACAACCTGCCTTAGTTCTTCGAAAAGGGGCGTGAGCTCCTTCTCTAAACTTACGATCAGCCCTAGGAAGAGACAAGAGATGGAACATTCATCGAACAACATACCGAAGAACCACTTCTCCAAAACCTGCAGCTTCCAGTCACAAGAATGGTTTTCTATAGCACTCACTCGTTCTCACCAGGCAGCACTCTAAGGCACAGAGCATACAGACCCAGGCCCTGACTGTACAGCCTGTACAGCACAACTCACTTGGTGCACAGCCAAGTGGCTGCACAAGAATTAAATCCCTTTGGCTCACAGCAACCACCACCAAAACCCTCACACACCAGCCCAGGTGCCTTGCTGAAGGACTGCCCTGTTCTGCGAACTGAGGAGATGACACCACACATCTTACTGCAGAACGTAACTTGGAGCAGATGGAGAGACCAGACAGCTGGTTTGTGCTGTGCAGTCATTGCCTGTGCAGTAAACACTCTTCACATAGTAAAGATAAGGTTAAACACAATAGAAATGAGGTGTTTCTAATGTAATCATAACCTCAGCAGGTCACCTAGAATCTATGGGTCTTTACCCATGCATCTCCCTTCTCTTCACAGTATTCTGACACAATTCACAGCAGGAGAAAAAAGTTAATACACCTTGAAGAAAACGGGTAATTTACTTTCAAATATTTAAAACATCTGAGGCTTAAAATACTGTAAACATTTAAAATCATCTGAGGACGTACCAGTATTAGCATTGCTGCTAGCAATGAAGCTCACTACCAAAGGTAAGCGATTGAACTGCACCACCTGCAAGACAGAGAACGCTGTTAACCTGGCAGCTAACGCACACTGGATGTCACAGATAAATGTGCTAAGCAAGCTGGTAGCACAGTGCAGGAAGCTGTATTTGGAAAGCCTGCCATCTTCCCTCTAGTGTTCTGTTGCGTTATTCACCCAACATCCAACTCAGCATAAAGAGCTGCAGTGTACTCTGTGGAAGTTCCTTTCTACAAATAAGAAGAGGGCAGGCAGGCTTATTATTCTAAGATATGCTTCAGCATATAGTATTTCTTCCTCTAACAGGATGCTTCAGCTTTAGGCACGTAAACCAGTAACATCAAGACTCAAAGCAACCTACTCCTGTATGTAAACTAATTAATTCACCCATGTATTTTAGAAACAAAACAAAAGTACTGCAGGCTAAGCAGTATGCTGGTTTAATGCAGCTAAAATGAAAAGCTCTTAAGACCATGCGAGCTTGAGAAGGAACAGACATTTGGTAGGTAACAAAAGATTTCAGGACAAAAATATCCAGTTTGTAAGAACTGTAAGTAGATATTTCAGTGTTTTCTTACCTTGAAGTCCTTCTTACAGCAATATTAACTTCTAAACGAGCTGCACGTGCTTGTGTAACTGTGTCAGTAATAAAAAAATACCCTTTGCAAAAAGAACATAAACCTTTCACAGCACTCTGAAGACCACATCAACAGCACCACCTGCTGGTGCTTGTTGGCTAGCTGCTCAGAAAACTCGACCAGCTTCAACCCGTCAGTCTTCTCAGTTTTGAGAAACATGTAAGAGTTTAATAAATTGCAAGAGTGTAGCTTAGCCAGCTTTAATTGAGAAATAAAGCACAAAGAAGAGCCAAGTGGAAATCTAGCAGCGTTTACACCATGTTCTCTCCCCCATTATGCTCAGGGTAACACAGGAGGAGCTCCAGCTCCAGGCTGCATTCACTCACCTGGTATGTGTTGTAGTAACAGATGATACTTTTGTTCTTGGAGAGTCCCAACTTACTGCCCTGATCGGTTGCAAGGGCAAACGTGGACAGAAAGCCAGGTCGCAGGGCATGTTCTGGGGCGTTATCATTGGCAACTGGAATAGAACAAGAAAGCTTTTTCTTTAACGCGGTATCTGTGACTGCATCATAAGCCCTTGCGTTTCTCACTCAGTGCTGTGCAAAAAGCAGACGTGGTGCCAGGAACACATAAGACATCACCTACGCTGTCACAAGTACAGTCTTCAAGGACAGCAGATTGTTTAATGCCTTGCAAGTGACCTGTAACCATGGTACAGCACGCTCCCAGATCCCTAGCAGCTGGTACTGGTGGCACTTCAGTTCATGTCCCACATACAGTATTGTGGAACCACTTCAGGAACTGACTGCTGGCAAACAGCCACCCGAAGGGAGGCGGATGGAGATGTGCATGTTCAGCTAGCTGCTTAAGTACTCTGGGACACTAAGAAACCCCACCGAATAGCGACACTGAATCTTTCTATTCTTAAACCACCTCACCTGCGCTGCAAAAGTATCCTAAAGGAGGACTGCTGAGATAGGGTAAAAATCACAGTACCCAAACACAGGAAGAATCAGACAGTACACATGGAAGCTGGATGCAGTCAGTTCTGAGCACAGCCTGGCCAGGGCCACCCAATGTGAGGAACTGTCGCTGCTGCCCTGCAACAACTGAGGGCACAGGACCCCACACCCTTCCTACCCTGCACAGCCATGGTGCAAAAGAGGAAAGTTCCTGCAGCCTGTGATTGCTGGAGACACAGCTTTCTCAACTTAGTGAGAAGCTACTGAAGCAAGAGCCTCCTTTAATTCCTCGGTCGTGGCACTGGGCACAGGAGGCTGCCGCACACTCCCCACTTGCCACCGGGTCAGGGCTGCAGCACGGCTGCCATTACCTTTGATGACAGGCACTCCATCTCTGTCTGACACCACAATAGCGTGGAGACCTTCGACGCTGCAGAAGATAAGGAAAAAATATTTTCAAACGGAACAGTTGCTAGCATACTTATTTATCGCTTTTCCCCTCCCCCAGAACAGACGCGCAAGGGGAAGGCACAGGAGAGGAAGCAGCGCGGTGTTACTGGAGGGTGGCCTCAGGGCAGGGCGGGAGAGCGGCGCACACAACGCGGAGGGGGAGGCGCGGATGGAGCTCCTCGTTACCTCGGCAGCTTCTTGTAGAGGAACCTCTTCAGATCCTGCGGGGACAGACAACGCCGTGACGCGACCTGCTCCCCGCCCGACGGAGCGCGGCCGCAGTGCCTCGCGGCCCCCGCGGCCCCCGGTCCCGCCCAACCGCCCCGCCCGGCTGAGCCGCGCTTACGTCGGCCATGGCTGGAGGCCTCGCGGCGCTGCTGCCCCTTCGGCGGCCCTGCGGAACAAGAAGGTGTCCTGTCAGCGGCGGCGGCTCGCGCAGGGAAGGGCAGGACAGCGCAGGGAGAGCTCCTGCCAGGCAGTCTCCTCCCGCCCCGCCACGGGAAGGGAGCGGAGCCGGGGCGAGACCTCCGCACCCCGAAGGACACGCGCCGCAGCCGCCCTCCCGCTACCTGTCCGCACCCCGCGCTGCGCTCCCGTCCGCGCGGCCCGCACTTCCCTTTAAGCCCCTGTCAGCTGACGGGACTCGGAAACTCCTCACCCGCGGAGCGGCAGATCGTTCCCGGCGGCGGCCGCCGAGCATGCGCGGCTAGGGGGCGGTGGCGGCGGGGCCGGAAGGGCGGCGGGCCGATGCGGCTCCGCTCGGGGCCGGGAGAGAGCGCCGCCGGCGGGCGGGAGGTCCGCTGCTTCCCGTAGCGCAGCCGGCCCGGCCCGCGCTCCGGCGGCCGGTTCGCAGAGCAGCGACGGGCGGGCGCTGCGCAGCACGGAGGTGCGCGCAGTTACGGCACGCTGCTGCACGAGGGACGCGGCGGCAGCACGGCTGGGCCCGCCGGCAGGACCGGCCGCTGCGCCGAGCGTCAGCAGGCGGCGGTGGCTGAGCGCGCCCCGCTGAGGCTGTTTCACTTACAGCGTCCGGATTCGCCGCGTTAAATGCGGTTAGTACGCCGAAATGTTCAGCTTTGCCACTGCGCTTCCCCTCCGCTCAATTTGACAGAAGATAGAAACTGTTGAGGGGGTGACACCGAATGCATGGAGCAAACAACCTTTAAAAACACAATCTTGCCCTCCTTTTGCAGCACTCAGTATAAAATTACATTAAAAACATATATAATAGCCGCCTTTAAAGTACATCTGTTAGATATTAGTGAAGATAATTTTCTATTTTAAAAGCTTCCAAGGAAAGGTAGAGACTGCTTAAAAAAAAACAAAAAAACAAAAAAACAAAAAACCAAAAAAACAAAAAAACTGCTCCCGCTGTAAGTGCTTCAGCAAGGGGAGAGCTTGCAGGGAAGCGCTGGCGGGATGGGAGCACAGAATGCAGCCGCTGGTCAGAAGGGCACACACAACTCGCTGGTGCCTCAGGTGCACAGATCCCGCTGCTGATCTCAGCAGGTGCCGATTACCTCCCCTCTGCGTTATGGCACCCCGGTGTCACAGTCAAACATTTCTGCTTTTTGTGGGGCTTTCCTGCTGGCTCTTTTAAAGGAGAAATCAACTCACGCTGTCTTATATCGGGGTTGAAACACGGGTCAGAACTGAATAAGAAAGGAGTTAACCCTAAGCAGCTGGGGAAGTTGAGGGATTTTTTAGTTAGGCCACTCAAAAGCACATTTGTATTTTCTCCCTTTCTTTCCACTCTCTTCTATAATTTAATGAGAACGTTACCTTCTGAGAAAAGGTCAGCTGAAAGATTCCAGGACTCCACATTCTTCAATTAGCATCTTACTCTTAGGAAAATGTGCTCTGAACTTTCCAGCACATTTCATTTAACAAAACCAGGGAAGATAATGACATTTCTGAGAAGGACTTTCAGGCTTCAGAGAAAAAAGGAACAATCACGAGGAGAGATACACCCACTGGAAATATTAAAGGAATGTTTGCAGACCGCGTTTAGAGCAGATTCATCTTTATGCTACTGAAAATAATAGCACCGTTCCGCATATTTCAGTGTGTGCAAGTTTTCAACCTGTTAAATCTGCTAAAGTATAAACACATGAAGTTTCCTTTTCTTCTTTCAAATGGCAATTACAAACAGATTATCTGATGAAATGTAGCGAGCGACTCAGGTCTCACTTCTAAACCAGTGGGACGCTGGCACTGCCATGGGACACAGGCACCGCATGATCCCAGTTTGCTGAGATACCAACAGCAACATAACCAAGGTGACGTGCAGCTCAGCCGCCATGCACTTCCCTGCTGCACGTAACCCATCAGAATACTGTAAGAAGTTCTGCGAGGAACATCTATCAACTCTGACTTACTTCACTGTTCAAATATTTAACAAATGCCCTATGCATCCCTTTTCCTCTGTGAACTGAAAGATCACCTGCGTGCTCAGACATTTCTTAATCAGAAGGTCTAAGTAGTTACTAAAGTCTTTGCAACTATTTTCTGCTGTTAAGATGACACAGGAGTACCAGCACGTACTTTGAAAGGGTTGGTTGTTTTTTCACTAGTACAATTATAATACATTCTGAGCAGTTGCACAATCAGGGAATTTTTCTCCATACATTTTTATTGCAAACTTCAAAGATTTTGGTGTCCTTCTATTTCTTCTCCTTTTCACATCATCTCGGTAAGGACATCCAGTACAGCATTTATTTCTGCGTTGCACCTCCAGCTTTGATGCCTCCCCTGAATGATGGTTTAGCTGCTTAGTTACACGTCTGCAGCTCACATTCTGTCTGTTCCACCCAACTAATCCAACAGAATTCCAGTGGGACAGTTTACAAAAGGTACACATGCAAACTGATTTTTGGATCACGAAGAGCGATGGCATGTAGTGAAGTTGAATACTGCTCTCAACTGACAAGCCTTGATATGAAGGAGTTCCAGTGTGGTCAGGCAAGTATTTCAGCTTTCAATTCAGGAGGTGAATTTGGCTCCACATAAACCAAGTACATTGTTCAAAGATGGCAGTTTTCTTAAGCAAAAAATAATGCCCTTACAACGAGCCATCTCGCATTCTCAAACACAGGAAAACATTCTCCTGCATAGCACTTTCAAGATGTAACACCAAAAACACACCAACATTTTCAACTCACTTTCAACAGGCTTTAAGTACACTGTACATAACTGCTTCAACAGACCTCTGTTTGCATTATGAGGTCTGGCTACACGTATCTTCCATGCAGCAGGCACTGAGTTACGTGATGCTGGATGTAGGAGCCAGACAGTATGTTTGCTCATTTCTAGGAAATCAATCCAGCCACATTCAGGTCCAAAGAAACGCATACCTACCTCCTCTACTTCCAGGTCTGAACAAGTGATACGGCTCTGACCACAGGAGCACAATGCAGGCCAGTCAGCATTTAAATGACTGGCCAAAGAGTTGAAAGACACAAAGCTTGTCCTTAGCAGTATTTCTCTGCTCCACTTGTGGTGCCCATTCACAAATCACTGTTAGGATCTAGCTTGAAATAAAAACATAGTAAGAAAATGGAAGTTTCCCAGGAAAAAAAAAAAAAAAAAGATTGCTTTTTTTTTTTTTCCTTCATGTTTTCTTCTGTCTTTCCAGTGAAAATTAAGGAAGCTATATGCATGTTAGCCATATGTATGGATTTACTAGTACTGGAATACCAAATGATGGAGCTGTGTAAACTGCTGCAAGTGCTAAAAGCAATGCTTACAATGGTCGGTACAGAATTTGCAAATTATAGAATATTTACTTGGAAAAGAGATTAGTGTAGTTCTTAGTTTTCTCAGCATTGCTTAGAAACACTAAAAAAACTACAACAACTGACTGCTACTCTACACCAGGTCAATGCACCCCAACAGATAATTAGGAATATATGCCATTATATTTAAAAATACCAAGTTCCTCTAAGCTGGCAGGCCCAGAAGATTTCACATAGAGTTAGAGATAAAATATTAAAAATTCTCGTTTCAACTCCACACACTTGACATCTGAATAGGAGTGATGTAATCATACTATTTATTCCATTAGTGAGACAAAATGTTGTATGGAACTAAATTTCTGAGATTTTAAATAGAAAGTCATTTAACTCGTATATACACAAAATGTTCTTTCCACAGATATTTACATGGCAAATATGTTAGAGGAGAACCACTATGACTAAGTTTCTACAAGTATAGCATCCTTTCTAAGCTATTCTCTCTGCTGAAAGAATTCACAGAAGCTTCGAAGTAAAATCTAGACAATTAAAGTTACCTATATTTCACAGTAGGTAAAGAAGCCATTACATGATATTTCAGCTTAAGGTTTCTGGAAACAGCTACACAGTAGAGTTTTACATCCAACCCTCTTTTCCAGCATTCATGGTGAAACTAAATCTCTTCTTAATTTACAAGAGAGATAATGGCATACGAAAGATGTATAACTGTAGGTCATCCTCCTCGATAGAGGCTGGTCAAACGTTCTAGTTCTTTGCAGTTTTCCATGGACATGGAGTCTGCTTTCTTTTGGAGACGATCATCTCGATAAACTTTTGATGCATGAAGTAACTCTGTTTCTTTATGGAAAAAAAAAAAAAGAGAAAACATTTTTCAGGTTTAAAACTGAATGCTATGCACGTGCTTTGCACTCCTTCTCAGAGAGTTCAGAACAACACAGGTTTAATCCTCACCCTTTTCTCTTTCTCTCTATTCTAACTACCCACAGAAACCACCTAAACAGCAGCGCTACAGGTTTCCCTTCACCGTGTCTTCACAAGCATTTCATCTTTCCTAGCAGTCACAGTAGTAACAACCTCCCAGCACCCTCATATTTCATACAGCAGTACCTGATTACAAAACAAAAAATGACCACCTGCATCATGTTGCATGTTACCGAAAGCTCTAGCATCTTGTCTGTGCCTCACAATTCATTCTGAATGCTAAGCCTATTACTTCAATAGATGCTGCTTCAGATTGCCAGCATTCATAGGTATTGTTAAGAGCTCTCTGTATTATACTCATGTATACTCATGTTGACAGCTTGACACTGCAAGCATTTTAATTCACTCTGGAGCATCAGTCAACACTGGAAAGAAGATTCTAACTGTCAAAAAAATTCAAAACACAGTAAGTATTTTAAATCTGTAAAAATATGTCAGTTGTTTCTACAAATAGAGAAAATCTATTGGGGTCACTTTCTTATACATCAGTTTGGGTAATTATCACAATCTGATAAATTGCAAATGCCAAACAGTGTGACAGTCACCACTTTCAGGCAGTTGTTCTTTACAAAGAAGTCAGATGCTTCTCCAGTCATTAAGTCTCCCATTATGTATTTACATATGGAAAGGTAGGGTTCTTTGCATTGACAAGGACTTTACTCATACTCAAAGTAAGCAACTCAAGACCAAATGATGAAAAATGAGAAAGGTATTTCTCCCTCCTCAGTGGAAATGGCATATCAGCTAAACATTTACCTTTTCAAAGATATCTGGACAGAAAATACAGGAGACATAAGAGAGGAAACACGAATAACATATACCACTAAAATCTCTGTACAATAACTAGGTCACTAAACGTAAACTTTTCTTCTCTGTCCACACTGTGCTGAAAAAAATACACAAAGAATATGTCCTCCTCCTTTTATTGTGCTGGTTTGTGTCTTGTGTTTCATTTTTTTTTGTTAGTAAACACCTCTCATTTTTGAAAAACCTTTCATTACATATGGCTATCAATCATTCATTTAGCAACCACCTGTAGATGAAAAATGAGGCATTCATTTGTTGAAAAGTGAGAATATTCAAACATTTCAAGATGATCAAAAGCTGATCTAGTCGGAAATATGCATAAGCAACATGTACTCATGAGTAAGAGCATAATGCCTGTGGGAAGCAGTGGGTCTGCTGTGCATGGGCAAAGTTCATATTTGTATCTAGGCAGGTCAATTGTAATGAATGAATGCAGCCCTGTCCAGGCATGTGACTAGCTCCAAGTGCCTGTCTTTCACAACTGAGAGAAGCTAAGGTGGTGCTCCCTGAGCTGATAGGTTTGGCATTTCTGGTTGCAAAAATTAAAGCTATGCAGCTTTAATTTCATATAAAGCCATACACACAATTTCACTCAGAGAATGAGTGAAATTTGCAGTCGGTCAGTGACCGACAGTTCACGAATCATTTTTTTCCCAGTAAGGTAATACTAAAATAATACATAATAGTTCAGACCACTTGGTCACAGACGATAGAATAACAGGTTAAAATTGCTGATAATTTGGAGATGGTGGATGCTATTCAGTATTCTTATGCTTTAATATCAAATTCCAGGCTGCCTCTCCTGCAAGAAAATAGCCACTCATATATTAAACTAGAATGGCACCACAGCTGATAAGCTAAAAGACTGTTTTCAAAGATGATACAGCTAAGGACCCATGCAGCACTGGTAAAAGATAAAGCACTGATTTTTAGGTTGCAATGTTTTACATATTGGGTGTCCTTGGTTGCTTGCAAAAAATAACTGTTTATTTGTACTGCTGTCCAAGGCAGATTATCTTCTTCCTCTCTGGAAGTATCTGTGTGAGCTTTCATTTTATTTATCTTAAAGCACCCAGGGATGTACACAATACTAAAGATACCAGTGTGATAAAATAACGTGAAAGAATTCTAAACTCTCATCCTTAACTTAAAGCAATTTATTTCTCATTATCATTTCACTGCAGTTGTTAGTTTTCTAAGAAACCATCACAGATAACAGGTTAAAATAGCTGATGACTTGCAGATGGTTGTTTGATCACTGAATAAATGACAGCAAAATTAGATGACACTAGCTGGGACATCTCAAGAAGTGAGAAACAGTAGGGAACCTTTCCCTTGTTTTCTTGTCCAGATATATGAATAATACAAGTACTCCACTCTTGCCTGAGACAATCTTTTTGTTCTTTTTAAATATGTAATTATGCATTATTTCATGAAATTACCAGACTTACTTTGCTGCCTCTCCTTCCAGCAGTTATTACGAATGTTGGACACATAATCCTCTTCCACGCTCTTTTCCACCTTCTGTAATGACGCTCCTTTATATTCGTTTCGAAAGTCCTTGTTGACATAATAAACAACACCCAGATTTTCTGTCCGCATTTTAATAGTCTGCCTTGTACTTCTGCCAAGAAAGGAGGTAGGGAGAGACTAGATATATGATTTTTTATACCACAAATTCACTGTTAAAACATATTGCTATTACAGAAGAACACCAGCACATTGCTGAATTCGCCATTTCAAGATAAATACAGAAATGAATGGCTGTACAATCTTCCAGAGAAGAAAACTACTTCCCTTACTAGAACATTAAAATTTCGGTGCTTTCATCCTTGATCTTGAAAAAAACAATTCAGTAAGATTTCATACCCCTTTAGCCACATGTAAGCTTTGATAACAGAAAATTTAATTCCAACTCAACAGAAAAAGAAGCCAACAAAAAACACGTGACAACCCAATATAGGTGTCTCCATTTCAATGTGTCTACTGCAATCCATGACAAATCCATTTTCCTGCTGGCATTCTGAGAATTAAAAATCAAGGACTGCCCATAAACATTCTGGCAGATAAGTGTTAATATGCATCATAATAGCTTAGATGCAGAAGAGAGAACATCATATTCTGGAAATAAAGAACTACGAAAAATAACAAAGGAGAAAAGCAGCCTTTTATTGTGGGGATGAGAACTCTAGAAGGAACTGAGGACCATTAAAACAGTTGTGTGTGGACTGAGTCTGCTAGCTGTGTTCTTGTTATCTTCACAAGTTACTTTCTTTAAGATAAAAACACACATATCCTTCTGTACAAAAGACTTAAATTTCAGTACCAGAATCCTTTGAGAGAAAACAGAGATGTACTATTTTATCATCATCTGGAACAGACAGTTTCTCTAGCCCTTATCTAGTTCAAAACTTGAACAAGAATGGGGAAGTTTTCTTCAAGCACTTTGCTTGCTACAAGCCTAGATGACTCCTAAAAGAATAATGAGCCTTAGCAGTTTTTAGGATTTGATTAAGTACACAGGAAATGCAAACACCTTTGCCTCATACTAAAAGATGTGCTAAACTCAGGCACTGCTGACCTCTTTGCTGCATTTGCACAGCATGTTCTTACCACTAACTTCAAAAGTTTCGTTTTGCTTCAGTTCAGCTTCATCTACACTTTCTCTTTGTTCCCTCACTGTAGGAAAAAGAGGACCAACTACTGGAAGACTCCCTAAAATGCTTCTAACTAACTGGGAAAGCATGGTTACAATGTCCTTCCCTGTTTAAAATGAAGGTAATTGAACATTACTTACGATCTTGGGTATAAGGCATAAGGAGGGTTAGATACCATCAGCTGGCTCAACAAGGAGACAAGGATCAGCACTATAACAGGCATCAACTGAATGAACATAGAAAAACCTCCCTGAGGAAAAAAAACCAACAGATTCAGATATCTCATAAACCAGTATCAAGCAAACAGGTACGTTTGATAAAAATTAATTCTAAGCATGACTTTCTGTTTTCAGTATCAAGGGCTGTTATAAGACATTAACTAAAAAGCTGCAAACAGTTAAGTGCTATCTTAACTTCCAGTGCATACAGAATATCCATAGGGTGTGATGCTGCCAGAATTCATTGATTAACATGTGGCCACAAGCAAGTACTAAATTAATATCTGAATTCAGTCACAAGTACTTGATGTTTTGGTCTCACTGATACAGTTCTATAATAACTATACAAGTCTCTATATAATTCATAAGCACCGTTCTTACTTCAGCCCATATCAACTTTTAAATGCAAGCAAAGATTGCTGGCCGGTCTCTAGCCCAATAGTGGTACACAACAGATTTACAAAAATATGCTACTATCTTCTCAAAGCTGTGTCTATTTACCACATCAGTTGACTGCCAACTTGCCAACACTTTCAAATATGTAACTGTAATTTTCCTCTCTAGTACAGAGCTGCTACACAATCTCATTACTGAACGTGACTACAAGCAAATATCACAACACACAGTTTAGAGTCAATGGTGCTTAAACATACATCACCCCTCTCTTCCTCCCTCTCATGTCCACTCTGACGGTGCTGATTAGGATGACTGTAGCCAGCACGGCCATTGGAAAATGAGTGCACACTACCTATGGAAAGAAATATCCATATTTGAAATGTAAAAGAAACTATTTAAGAGGTCAATATAGGAGCGACAACATAGTTTAATGTCACTGCATGACGATACATAAAATAAACCAGCTTTAAGACATCTTATAATTCCAAAGTAGTTTAAGTATTTTAAGCTCTAAAATAAGTGATTTACTATTTCACTACAGAAACTCTAAAGAACTCAACTCACATTCTGGGAATTTATCAATACCTTGGGGAAAAACAAACTGATGCAGATAAGAGTTGGAGATGCAAGGAGGTGTGGAGTAATTGTACTGTTTTGGAATGTCTAAAACTCCAATGCCACTGCGCAATACCGCTATATCTCCATTATTATGCTGATGAACAGAAATACCTGTTGGAAATGCCCCTCCAAAAAACATGTTGAACAAATCTTCTGGAGTAATATCAGCCTCACAGCCTCTGTGAAAGTTGAATCTACCATTGCTAGGGTGACTGCACGTTTGCTCTTCATTGCCTGTAAGGTCGTACTGCTTTCGTTTTTCTGGATTACTCAGCACAGCATATGCATTTCCTATTTCTGAAGCAAAGAAGAAATACAATTTCAAAGTCAAGAACAGGCGGAGCCTGATGTCCCTTACTGTATGTTACTAATCATCTATAATACAATAGCACTCAGAGACATCTCTTGCTTTCTGTAGCATAGCTTCTACTGGGTTTCCCACCAACACTACTCAAAAGACCTTTTATGCTGCTGAACTAGGCAGAAGGTAGGGCAGTTTTGTTCCTTTTTCTAGAGGAATACCTACTTCTGCGGAAATTTTCTCTCTCACTGCAACTGAGAAAAAAAAATCAAGCTTTATAAGGAAACTTTTGAAATCGGGTAACTGCAAAAGTTCCATTTCCTATAGCAACTGCAAAGCATCATAGACTCAACGGGTTTCTCTAGTTTCATTTGGTAAGTGGCAACTTCTTTGAATATGTCAGCCTTACATTCACACACTACTACAGATATTTTATGGAGTACATTAATAACAGAAAGTTTTGCATGATGGAACATGAAGAGTACAATACGAATGCATTACAAGAATCTGTACATTTCTGAGATTGTTGATACAGCCTTAATGGTTTGAGAGCCTGGCCAGAATGTTTGTCTCCAATCGTTCTACATTATCACAACCAACCAACCTCAATTTTGATAGCAGAAAGGGACAAACTCAGTCAGGTGGGTACAGGAAGAATCAGTGTGAAAAGACCACAAAGGCCTGTTGTCCTTCCAAGCTTTGACCCCAACTCCTGTCCGCAGGCATAAATTGCAGATTTAAGGAAATCTTCTGTTGACACTCAATGAATAATCTTTAATTGGATGTATGTTCACTAAGACCTTTCTGCTTTCCTCCAGATCTCTCCAAAAAAAGAGACTTTGCACTCCATCAACACAAGGCAGAGGGATAATGTTTTCTGCTTGAAAAGCCTTGAGTCATTAAAAGTCTGTGAAAGGTGCAGCATTATCACCTCAACACAGGCAAATAAAACTATGGCTTTGCATAATTAATGCTTTCAACATTATTCAATCTAAAAAAAAAAATTAATGAGTCCTAGCCTTAGGCCTTTTAAGATGCCCTTAGAAAGGGTCATTAATAATTTTGTAAAATAGAGAAGAAAACCCAAAGAAATGAAACCTGAGAGCATGTAAGATATACTAATAACACCAAGTATTGCTGCAAGGTTAATGTGCTAATGAGTAAAATACAATTGGCAATAAAAAACCAAGATTTTTTCAACAGTTAAAATTTTTTGAAATGTTAATCGGGTGAGAAATAAAGTGAAGAGACCATACTGTCACAGTACAGTCAGCACACTTTTCTATTTGCTTTTGATTATTTGATGCTAACTCCAAACTTCCAAAATTCCAAGATTTGATTTAAATATAAAGGACTTAAAGACAAACGAGAGTGAAAAAGATTAGAAGTGATTATTTCCACGCAAACTTCTTAATCCAAAATAAGACCTCAAAGAAGATTCTGTAATACAACAGTAATTCTGGACAGCATCACAAAAAAAGTACTTACTTAGGCCTTAACAATAAACTCAATTCTATTTTCTAATGTGATCTTTCCTTACAATAATAACATTTGAGGAAAAAACACGTTATGAAACCTCTTCTTAGGCTGGATGTTAGAAACTCATCTGGCACCTTTAAAGGCAAACTAAATGACACATTTATGCAGTCATACAATAAGATGACAGTAATATCAATGCAAGAGAAGTGCTAGCATTTATTAATTTTTAATCAGCAAAATCTTCTGTTCAGGCACTCATCCACTTAAGAACCAAAAAGTGAAACCAAGTCCAAGACAACAAATGTGACCAAAGTACTGATGTTAAATAAAAGCTAAAACAGTAAGATACCAACTTCTAAGATTTCAATTATTTAAAATGATACTAATAAGGGAGAACTATTTAATTTCTAATGCTGGAGACAGTCTTATAAGAATAACATATCCTTTAAACTAAAGTAATCACACAGCATATTAAAATCATCATTACTGAGAAACTTCCCTAATACAGCATACCTGGAACTGTTAACATGCTACTATAGTAATTACCCCTTACGTCTGTATCAGAAGTTTTGCTTGGGATTTGTCTTTTCCTTTTTTTTCTTCTTTTTTACCCTCATACCCCTCCCTCCCAATGTAGGAGTTTTACTCCATTGAGTTTTTCAAATGTCTGTATATAGACTTCACAAAGGAAAAATATACACAAGTACCACTGTCAGATTGTCTCTTTAGGCAAGACCTTTTCCCACAGATATTTTTCTTCACCTGTATCTGACTTGAAGCCTGTTTTCTTCAAAAGGCTTTTCTTGCACAATTCTCCTTGCACAGGGCAGAGCTTGGCAGCCTTATGGTCTGACTATCGGACTGTAAATCTCGACCAAAGAAACAGTTAAGGGGAGCTACTCATGGGCATGTCTGAATAAGTGTTTCTCTGTGGAAGATGAAAGAAAGCTACTCACAAGGAATTCTACACAAAAGGAATTCTAAGGAAAAGAAGGTAACTTAGAATGGCATATGATTCAGTAAGAACTGCCTTTTGCAAGCGAACGTTACCTCGGTGTTTTCTTTGTGCTCAAATATCAGTGTCATAGATTTAACTGTATACCTAGTAAAATTATATTCATTTCAGCAATATTAAACTAAATATGTCCATGGCCATTTTGTATATTCAGTCAGGATATTTTGACAGGCTATCATCAATGCTTACACTAGAAATCAGTTTCACAACACAAAATGATTCACTACAAGCTCCATATCCAGTTAAAGCAACACAGCAACCACTAAGTATCACTTGTCCTTTGAAGTGTACTACTATCTCTCTGAAAAATAACAATGCATTGTCAAGGACTGACATTTACTCCACATAACTACTATTCTTCACCCAAACAGCCATTCTTGATGCAAGTACTGCAGAAGCCAAAGTAATGGCAAATGCTATAATCCCCCAAATCACCTCAATAAATATACCATATGTACTGATATTGAACCAACTTAAACTGACAGTAAAAATCAACTGACTACATTTAGTGCAAATGAATGACAGCAAAAAAACGCAACGGGGTTTCACAAATCAAGTTTTAGTATCCTTTCCCTGTACCTGAAAATCACAGTCAATCCTCCGAAACCAAACTCAACTCCATTTCAAATCCTATGCATGTACTAAGATAATAGAGGTCAAACATTTCCTTGGATAAAACGTCTGTTTAATATTAGCTACAAAACACTACACGGGCAGTTTTATATAGAAGGACAATCTACCAGTGCAGATGAATTCCTTTCAAATTGACAGAGTTCAATCGTAAAACAAAGTTTAAGTAAACATGATATTTTACTTTTAAATGCCTCTGTAGCTCCAGGTGCATGGTTTTTGTCTGGGTGAAATTTCAAAGCAAGTTTGCGATAAGCTTTCTTCAGGTCTTCTTCACCTGCATCCTTTGATACCCCAAGGACTTCGTAATAATTTTTATACTTCTTCATACTGCAAAGGAAAATGAAATAAAAGAGAGTAACCAAAAAGATGCAAAAGGAGTATGTTAGAACACTCATAAATGAGGCAATACATTGCACTGATGCAGTACAGTAAAATTCTCACTCACAATATAAAATACACAAAAAATTCCCCTAAGTAACAAAGATGAATGCCATTTTTCACAATAAGCTCAACCCTGAAGACAATTAAGTATTGTACTCAAAATTTCTTACTGCATACACTTAATTTATTGTACTGTGCAGCTACCAAAGTTGTAAGAAAAGGCTTCTGTCTGCAATTACTGTAGAAGTTCTTCATCTTCAATTACATGAATATTGCCGTTAATAACGCATAAAATGAAGATTCTAAGTTTATTTTGCAAAACTAGCAGATAGGAAGGCCGTTTTCAGTCTCAACAGTAAATGCACAATACAAATAGAACCAAACAACATCACCTCTTCTCCAAACAAATGTCAAGTGATAACATCATTCAGTCACTTTTGAGGGAAATAAGGCATGTGAGAACACCTAAGAAGGCACCTGAATCTTAGCAAGCTGCTTACAGATTAAAGCAACAAGAAAAAAGCAAGACCAGATCCTGTATTTAGGTTTAATTCATCTTAAATATTCAATGCAGCACTTTTTTAAACTCTTAAAAACCTACCATTGATATGCTTTACAATACTCAGAAGAGAGCAACTGCAGTTACTGGGGAAGAGAGGGCATTAACAGTATGTAGGTAGGAAGAACTGACCAAAGAATAAATACATCTTAAAATCAACCTTGTTAAGTTTTGATTTAAAGAAAAAAAAAAGAAAAAAAAAAAAAGATCTAATCTGGGGAAAAGTTCAGAAACTCAGGAAAAAAAAGGCTGTACCACAGTACTGCACTACAGAAATGAGGCACATGCTAACATTTGGCAAAGAACAAAAGAAAAGAGCTGGTCTGAGCAAGAAATTACTTTCAGAACTACTTAAAAAGCTGGCATGAGCCTCTTTACGTGGCTGTAAGTGTGTCCACGTTCTTTTAAATGCATACATTTCTACATAAATATGAGTTTAGTGTTACAAAGACTATACGCATAGAAGCCAAGTGGAAAAAAAAGGGGGTAAGCAAGCATTTGGCAGCTTCATGAAAGAATGAAGACTCTGTAATTAAGGGAATGCATCAGAAGTACAACCACACCATCGTGTGTGGTCCTTTAAAGTTCATGGACTGAGCACATCCAGCTTCATTTGAGGGATCCCTTTTTCAAGCAAACAACATGAGCTTTTACAGCAATCTCCATGTAATGCTCACAACGCTCTGAAGAAAACATATGCAGGCAGCTGCCAACATGAACATCCTGTGAAATAAGTACAGCTCATTATCTTCAAGTAACATTTAATAAGCTCCTGTTAGGATGCCGATAATGCTAATTAAAAATAACACAGCAAATCCATCATCAAGAAGGAGTGGAAAGGAAAGCAAATATATTAAATTACACTCTGAGTACTGGAAACCTTTTTTTATTAATTTGTACAGTAAGCAAAAACTTTGGTACTATCCACAAATCCATTCATCTTTAGCTTCACGAGCTGGGTTACTTATGAAACTTACCAAGAACAAAGAACTTTATTTAGAAGTCAAATCAAGCTTTTATTTCATGAAATTGCTGCATCAGCATCTGATCTAAATTCTTCTCTTCAGTAATTCAGAATCTGAACTATCAACAGCTCCTTTCCCCCAAAGCATGTGGTCATTTCACATGGAAGCAACTAACATGGAAAAAATAATACCATGAAAGTTTACTTCTGAACAGACTTGATATTCACTTCTTTTACAGCTGTCTGAGAAGCAGCCAGCAGAAAAAACAGGAGGGGAAAAAAACTTGAACAACCCAAGAAATGTCAACTAGTTCTTCTAATCCTCAAAAACTTCCCCCATTCACGGTCAGTGGAAGTCCCACGGTGAACAATCATCATGAGGAGAGCTGGAACAGTTACTATTGACCAGAAGATGTACAGGTCAAGATCTGCCCATGTTCTTCTTAGAGCCAGTGTGTCAAACCAGAGCTATGGCTTCAGGAGAAAGTGCAGGCATGAACCTGCTTTGGGGTCACACAGCACTCGCCCTCAGAAGAGAATATAACCACAGTCCATGCAACAGCTAGCCTGGCCCATAAATGAGCTGTTATTTAACAATAAACAAACGTTTGTCAAGCAAAAAAACATCTGCACATACACAAACACCTCCATTCCAACATTCCCAATTCTGTATGAAGCTAGGATTTAATATTTCAAGCACATCTTCTATCTGCTTGCCCTCCTAACTTAAACAACCAGACTAACCTAACCTAAACAACCAGACGCCTTGGTGAATTTGTGCTGACTTCTGACTTTTACTGTCCCTTCCATATTCCCCTCAGGACAGTCATGTTTACAGCAACAGTGCCTGCAGCACTACCCTCCTTTTTATTGCAAAGGAGAGTTTTGTATGATGCTTTGACACTACAACGAAAAACACCTGGACCCCAAGTAGCTGGTACCTAGTCATTGCTTAGTCTTATCAACACAGCTTCCTACAGGGAGAGAGTTAGCAACAGCTGCCAGCACTTCTCTTGCTGAGCAGAACTCAGGGCAATCATTTCATGCTAATGGCTCAGTTCTTACCCAGGCTTACTCCAGCACGGCTGGAGCATTCAGCCCAGCCCACTGAGGCCTGGCTTCATCTCCTTTCATTTTAAAGAGATGGAGACCATGGATGTGGCAAAGACTCTCCAAGGCTTCAGTCCTCTTCCCACACACTGCCACCATCCTCATGAAAAATTTCTCTCCAGCTGCTTGGAGCTGGTGGAAAACCATGCCCAATTTCTGAGCCTTGATCTTTACTGGACACATCCCTCACCATTATCTCTAAGCTAACTGATGCTATAGACTGAAGTATGATTTTCCATTGTGCCAGAATCCCCCTGCAATTCTTCCCCCTCCCACTTGTATCCTACTCCCAGCCACACATCATAGGCCAGCAGAGGCTGGGAGAACTTAAAGGAAAATCAGTAAATGTTTTGGAAAAGGCTGATAACTGATGTCACTTGTGTTTTTTATCTGCATCTAAAACCTCTCTCCTGCAGCATGAACGACTTGCTTTCCAAAGGTACATTTCAAACTACTGTTTCTATTTGGTCTCACTATTCTTATGGCATTGTTGTCCTCAGTGCTTATTTTCTTGCATATGTAAACCCCACACAGATGTTTCATGTTAAAACTGCAATTTACACATCACTTGATAGGAACTGCCGCCCCCTTTTGTATTGAACTGTTGTTGTCATTGTTTATTTCTGGACTATTTTGAGGTTGCTGCTTTGTGTTAATTTGTTTTATTTTGGGGAATTGTGTTTCTTCTGATTTTGATTTCTGGTTGGATTACTTCTGTTCCAAATCACTCTCAGATTACTTACGTTGTTTAGCTGATTTCCATCCTTGCTGAATTGCTACCCCTTGGTAACATTCTCCTGATTAATGGATTTTCTGGCTGTTTTAGGAGAGCACAGTGCTTGATGTTCCTGAAAAACGACCTGACTTTTTCAAAGTGGACTTCTCAGAACACAGCACAAGTGATGGCCTACTTTCATTCATAGCCTGTTGACAGAGATGTCTCAGCACAACTGGTAAACCTCCACCATTCCATTTTGCAGTTGACAAGCCACCTGTGGCCAGCCCACTTCCAAGTGTTGGAACAGCCATCTCTGTCTGCACCTGCACTCCTCTCCAAGCTCTGAACGCAGAGAAAATCCCGAAATGTTTGTTTTCACCTACAGAAATTCTGGGTCTACCAGCACTGGTTCTCCTGTGCCTACAAAACGATGTGATCCGATTGCTCTGCTTCTTGTTTCGCTTTTCAAATCTACAATTCAGATTAGGTCAGAATCAGCAGCTTTTATCAGGTTAACCAAACCTGCTTACATTTCCATATCAAATAGCCGCAACGATCAGGAACTACAAAATTTTGTCTACCAGAATTACTATGTATTTCAAAGGCCCTTTTGAAACCTCTATGCACATGCATAGGGATAGCTCAAATGACAAATATTTTTACTACAATCTCCAAAAACTCCTGATTGGAGTCAGTTATTTATCCTAATAATCCTAATCTAAACTGAGCAGCAGTGAGCAGCACTGTGAATACTAGCAACCCTCATTGCTAAAGGTGCAAAAGGAAACTACACTGACTGACTTCTGATCCCACCAGTAAGCAGAAAAAGACAGTAAAACACAAAACAATTTCTGCATAGACTCAAGTTTCCAGCAAGCCTGATGCAAATAGCATCCTGCAGCTGAACTGGAAATGTGCCAATCATAGTTTGGATGGCAGAAATGTAGTCTGAAAATGATGCTTCTAAACTGCAAAGAGAAGGGTCATCACCACATTGATGAGGAACTCAAGCTGGTACCAACATACCCCTACTATGCCCCAGCAGTTTAAGATCTCTATTTTACACACAGATTCAACAATACATGAAGGTAATAGTCTTGGCACTTTCTTCTTGACATACCCAACCACACTGTTTCTCCTGTGTTTATTACATGAAATATCCAGGTCTGTGTTTACATCAGCATACTTTTCACTACATTTAAAATTCTTAGCTGTAAAAGGTGCAGCTTAACTATTAAAAGTGCAAATTGAGGCATTCTGTATCTTCTGTGCATTCCATGACAGACCTTGTGACAGTGCTTTATATCATGACTTTCTTAACCATTCAGCTGGATACACCATTAATTCCAAGTAGTTCTAGCAGCCCAACTAAAGGTGTGTCCTGATTCCTCTGCTTTGTGTGGTGTGTTTTTTGATGTTGTTTTCATTTCAAGAACAGCTGATTGAACCTATTATTTCATTTTAATTACCTTCTTGACTTCATGTTAAAAAGGTAACAATATATTTATTTGTGATGAACTTGCAGAAGTCTGCAGAAGGTCTGCATTTTTTTCTTGTCAGTCACACAGCCTGCATTCCTTATAGTTTGATCCATGAAACGTGTGGAGGGATGTTTTTGTTTTGTTTATGCAAGGAATTCCTATCAAGTTGCTCATTATTCTTGACCATTACAGGATGAAATTTAACCCTGCCTTGCAAGGTTCCTACAGAACCTATTCCTATATTAGTTTGTTTTCATTCTAGCTCAAAGATCCAAATACAAGCGTCTCATTCCTGCGCTCTTCCAAGGGGCAGGCATCAGCAATGCAGGAAAAGCAATATTCCAGCTTTCACAAGATAACAGTTCAACTATAACATATTACTAGTAATGGCAGTTATTTTACATCCATCAAAAAATAATATGGAAGTATGTGCTATAGTTCATTTTCTAAAAAGCAGCACTGGACATCACATCATCTTTCAGATCATTTAAAGGGACGTGTATAAAGCACACAACCTATCTACAGCTCCAAAACCTTTTTTCCCCCCCCTCAAACCATGCAGATAACAGATAACACAAATTTGAAAGCATAAAAATACATGGTAAAGATTAAAAAAAAAAAAAATCAATTGCCTGCTATTTATTATTTTTTACTTTTAATTTCATGCTAGCCCACAAAGCCTTTCCAAAGTCTCTGCATGGTTGGAATGAGAAGGCAGATACTGTCCATAAGAACTCCTTGACAACTGTAAACCTAATCAACACTTCCGCAGTTAACCAGAAGAAAAAAGTTTACATTTTCTTTCTTACACAGAGGTTTCATTTCTTTATCTCAGCAAAAAATGCCATCAACCCATACTGAATATTTAAGGAAGTACTTTAAGTAAGAGACTACAGAAGCCAAAAGCAAGTTTTCTGGTTTTTGTCATGCCTGTGATTCTCATGCACTTAAGCCAAGATTGCTCAGACAGGATTTGTTTAGAGACTAGAGCGCTTGCTCTAAAAAGACATTAAGTCTACTGCTGCTCCTAACATATTTCTGCATATCTCTGATCTGCAGCTCACCTAAAGTGTTTAGGCTACTTGATCCAGCTTTTGGAGAAAAAATGCATTTAAGAAAAAGATACATACATGTAGACGGTATTTTCAAAGCATTTCATTAAGAGACAAAAAAAAAAGTGCTTTTGAATAACTCAACCTTTAAACTGTCAGACTGAAATAGTGAGCTCATTTCCTACAAGGCCCTTATGCAACCAGTAGAAAGGTATTGCATCTCACACTTCTCCCTGCCGAGTAACTTGTTTGCAAGCTCATGCAATGCCCAGTGTGTTGCAGCAGCTTGCTAGTGATCAGTGTCCCCTGTGTATGTGGAAAAGAAGTAAGAACAGCACTCGGGTGCTTGTTTGTACTCATACTTATCTGCATTACTAGAGTAACCCTGAAAAGTAAGGCAGATTAATTAGTTACATCACTCCAAGCATGTCTTCACTACACTTCTTAAATCTCCTTTGACAAGCAAACATAAGATTGCTGGCCAACTCCAGGTAACCAAACCAAGCCAGAGAGCTCCCAGGCTGTTTCGCTGTTGTAGAGCTCACAAGTGTTTGTAAAAAAGGGTCGTATATAACGTGTAGTTACATCTCCAGTGCTTTCTCTCAGTCTATACTCAATTACTAACGAAACAAAAAATTTCTAGAGAGACATCTGAGGTTAATGACCGTCTTTCAAATCCTAAGCACACAAAACAACAGTTTAACAGGGTCACGTTAATGTCTTTCAACTAAGAACTAATAAACAATTTAAGACTTCTTAACTTGCTAACAGGCACAAAACCCAATTTAAATCTACCTTTCTCACACTGCAATTCTGTAACCAATTCAAAAGTCTGAAAATTTTTCATCTATGGTACAGCAGAAGCAAACAGTGGTGACAAGCTTGGCACTGAAGAATATCCTCCCCAAAGGGACATGTTTCATTTAATTGGAAAAGCCTGGGGTCTGATGAAGCAAAAACATATGCAGACTGTCATGTTTCCAACTAAAAAGCCCATTCTCACTGCAGTTTAAATATGAGCTTCCGTTAGCCATCATTACTGAACGCGTTACATTTCTCTATGGAGATTTAGCCCACTGGTTGTGCTTAATCCTGTTCTCCTCGGCAAGGAACACACATTCTTTATCTTCTTCAGCACCAATTTATTAAGTGGCATGTTGATGTCGCTGACAGAAATCATGACAAACTCTTCAAGACTTCCAACAAGACTAGCGACTTTCTCTGCTCATTACTGCACATCTGCACCGCAAGTCTGCCTCTCTCCAAACATTCATGAACTGCTATGCTACAGAACAGCTCGTATCTGGCTAAGGTCAAGACAATGTTTTAATAACTGATTTCAAAAGTTGTATATAAAATACAATCATGGGTTGCTCTGCAAATATTGCAATTACTTCTTCGCAAAAATCTGCATAGATTTTAAAAGCACAGATTTTATATTCACAAAATATATTGTTGCAATAACCACTAAGAACCAACACTGCATGAACATTACCCTCAATATATAACTTCCAAGAATATCTCTGGTTTTGATCTCCTTAAGGTAGGTTGATTTTATCTGGTATTTTGTAAGCCCCTTACAGGAACCAATACCATGGAAGGAAATAACGTGGAGGAAAGCTGGCTCTGTAGCATTGTTTTAGACAAGGCATAATGGGGAACATTTCTGGTTTCTGGTAAAATAAACAAACAAGCAAACAAAATCCAGAACTTGCAGGGAGCCTGATGTCAAAGCAGACCGTAGCTCAGAATGGCATGTCATGGGTGAATGAATACTGGCAGTAATACAGCAGCCATAATTGTAGCAGCTTTCTGAAAACGTGCCTACATGTCTTAATTTACACAAAGCCTCATTTTACAGAAGGACTTCTTGCTGGATATTCCACCCCACATGTCCACATGCACATCTGCATGCACACAGATTGCAGCCAATATTTCAGTGGTCAAAAATTAACACTCTTACTCAGGTTTTACTTAAATATGCCATGAAGGTCAACAATATCAACGAAGCAAAGATAAGACAGTAAATGAAAAGTTTTACTAAACAGCCACACAAACAACTGTAATCATTCCAGACACTGTTCTCTTTCTGACCGAATGCAATGCTGCTTTGTCAACAAAGAAAGGCAACTTTTTCCTTACTCACTGAACATCAGGAAAAGATCCCAAGATAGTAACAGCAGCAACATACATGTCACTTCAAAAAATTACCACACAAATGTCCATTCTGCACAATAGGTCATCCAATCTACACATACTAGGAAACAACAACCTTTGGATTTCTCTCCTTTGAACTCTTTTGAAAATATTTAGGCTGCGTTCATCTGAAAGTAGAGGTAAGTTTTGAGGTGTGCAGTTCGAAAGTGGCTAGATCAATATTTCATTAGCAAAAACCAAAGCACACCCCAAAACAATGTTTTTCTCACTCCTATGGAGAAGTGTGGAATTTTAATAAGACTTAAGAGATATTTGCCTCAAAAGGACATTTCTACTGACCTTTATTTCTTTTCTTGCATCCTTCTTTTCTGCTGTTGTCCCTTCTTAATACCGTAATGCTGCATGAAGTCCAGACAGTTTATAAATGCATCTCAGACTATGTGCTTCAGTGCTTCTCAGAAGAAGCACTGTACTTCCAGAACAAAACAGTTTTAACACTGGTCTAAGATCAGCCTGAACAGCAAGATTAGCTTTGCAAGTGAGCACACCATGCAAAATTAAATAGCTGAGTATAAAAATAATTAATAGTAACACTGTTCCACAAGTTTTACTATAGACTTTTCACCACAACATCTATTTACCATGAAATCTACTTAATTATTTTCAGTACGTTTTATAAATCATCCACATTACTTCACATAGCTAAGTATCATCTTGTTTTTATTGTGTCTGAACACAGTAACACTTTCTTGTAATTACAGTTCCAAACAAGTAACCACTTCCAGCTAAGCTTCTTTTTTCTGTTGCTTCTTCAGATGCACAGGTACATAACACACAGAATGAAAAGTAGTGACGTATTAAGTGAGGCCATACCTGAATACTCCTTCCATTTGGTCTTTGGTGTAGCCTTTTCCACTTTCACCTGCAGCAGATGCATTGCCCTCCTTCGTGCCACTGGGCTTACTTTGATCATTGCTACTGGCTGGTTTTCGGCAGTAAGCGCCTCCCCCAGCAGTACTTCCATTCTTCGTAATAGCTTCCAACAAAACTATAAAACAACAGTATACCATAGCATCATTATAAGCATTAGTGATTAAGTCAGGGCTCTCACATATCTTAAATGTGAGCACCTCATTGTAAGACACTAGCTGCTGCATTCTCCATTCTTGTTGACCATCACTTTGTATCACCATACACCAGTCTGCAGTCTGTCAGTCGGCATCCTTTGCAAAACTATGGAAAAAGTTTCAAAATTCATGACTGGACTTCTCTCCACGCCTGACAAGGTAACACTGGAGAGATCATGTCCAGGTTCTTCAGCTCCACATGCTTTTAAAAGGGATACCAAACCCATTATTTGCAGCGAAAACATCTAAGTATCTGAGTAAACAGTTGTAAGCTGAACCTGAGAGTTGCTTCACACTGAGACCTAAACTAACACTATAGAATCTGAGAATTACTGCACACAGAGACCAGTGTGTCCCCTGGTACATAGGCAAACACATCCTTGCAATGAATTTACTGATATTTATGACACAGTAAGATTTAGTGAGATTTGTCTGATTAACAGATCAGGAAAATAAGAGTTACGAACTTCCCTACAGAACTGATAATCCATTCTCAGTGTTTCTTAAAAAAAAAAAAGAAAAAAGATTTGGAGCATTTCACCAATGGGTTTCTACGCCTTGCTAATACCAAATAAGAAGATGACACTAGAGAAATGTTTCTCCAATAGCAGACTAGAACTCAGTGTTGTATCTCAGTGTTGTAACAAACACTCTTTGGCCCATAACTTACTCTGGTAACCTTAAAAAGGGTGACAGAGGAAAACAGCATGCTCTTTTGCAGCTCATCACCCTCGCAAGCCTTCGTAATGAATAGATAAGCAACATATGCTGTTCCAGGAAAAAGGCTGCAGCATCTAATCAAAACTCAGGGAATCATTTGCATGAGTTATATGCTTCCATAGGCAGCTGCTAAGAACAGGAGTATTCAACTCCTTATCTTTTCCAACAAGCAGCCTTAGGGTTGCCTCAGTATCCATAGCTAAGGTAATAAACAAAAGATGTCTTGATTAAATTCAAACATGACAAAACATGTATATGCTTATAGGAAATGGAACATAGATAACAAGACTGCGGCATCACCCTGCCTGTGGAACAACAGTAGACGTTATGGGAACAGCAGTGAACCTGGATTAAAAAAAAAACGACAACCTGCTTTTTTATATTACTGTTAAAGCTTTCAAACAGTGCAAAGACAGCATCCTATTTTCCAACCCATGAAGAACAGCCTAGATCACGGGCTCAGTCCCTGAGCTGCAGAATGAACCACTTGACTCATGTCACAACCTATCCCATGCTTATCTGGGAAACAGAATGAGTACCACTATGTCCCAGAAAAGCATTGATAATGTAGTCACGATTGGAATGATAAGAATCAGAAAGATGAAGACACACATTTGTCAGACTGGAAAATTGCAATGCACCCTACCAGAGGTTTCTTTGAAGCAGCACGTCAGTTGCTACATTATACAGATATTTGCAACTTGAGCTATTGGTGGCCATGAACTGATGCTCTATATCCTTTTCAGGCAGCACTAAGCTGAAATTCAAGCTATTGCTTGCCCCAGGAAATCCAGATGAGACAACTATACCCAGTTTTTGACTCCCGAATTTTTAAAGTCAGCGTGCTTTGCTAAATCTTTAAATCTTCTTCCCTTCTGTGATCCAAGAGATCTCAGACAGAGCATCTGTAATAAACCATCAGACAGGAGTTGTCTTTTTATTTATGTTACGTGGATATAAACCTGCGTTCTGGAGGCATCCACCTCACCAATACATTTCAACCTACACCATTCTAACCTAATGGACTGCACAAGAAACATAATATAGGATAAAAGATTAATAAATATGGAAGAGAGAGCCTTTTGGAACAAGATGGCAAACAACAGCAAACTAGGCTGTACTTCATAACCAACTAAGAGTTAGTCCTTAAAACCCTCACTGTTTGCTTCTATTTAATACCTTCCTTACTACTCACTGGCCACACCAGCCTGAAGACAAACAAATAGCTACACATGGCCTGAACAGGGAAGTTGGCTGATTTCAATGTTGTTCTTGAGTTCATGCCTGCCTCAGCAAGATGCATCCATTGATCAGATCAGACTTTTTACTGCCAAAATAGAGAACAGGTGGGCATTTAGATGCTGGATTGTACACTGAGAGGAAGTCTGCACTACAAAGAAAAGATGCTTCTTGAAAACAGGAAAGCCATAGTTACCTTACTTCAGTTTAAACTGAAGCACAGAGCAAAATATTTGCAAGTTCCTTCTGCTACCACCTGAGGTCAATAAAGTAATAACAAATCAAGACCAAAGATATGGACAGCGCCCTCAAAGTGAAGCATTTTCAGTCCAGATTTGCTCCAGATAAGCGATAATTGAAAACACTCAGCCTACACCACGCTTTCAACACTACTACTACCCCGTAAACTTCTCAGACCTCCCACCCCCATAATGGAGCCACACTGCTTAGATGACAATTTAGGACACTCACAGAAAGTATGAATCTCTAGGAGTTGACTTCCTAAGTTAGCCAGACACAGCACATACAAACACGTTACTGCTCTGTGTTTGAAAAGAAAATCCCATTAAGGGTCTACGTATGTTGTTTTCAAGATTCACTTCGTATACACAGAAACAGTTCTGACTCTTCCACAGACTGCTGGTGGTAAAATCAGTCGTTAGAACAGCAGTATTAGCACTCTTGGAGAAAACATTCAGTGTGCAAATAAGTATTTTAGAACAGGAAATACAAGGAATCAATGATTTATTTTTTAGCAAGTAAGACGATGAATCTCACATCCCAGTGTACAAAGGCTCTCTCATGTGTTCTGTTACTCATTTCTGAATGAAAGGTGCTTGAATCATCCGATTCCACGACTCCTTCTGTCACTAACAAAAAGAATTCTATTGAATTCTGAACTCATGCTAATGCAACACCCTAAAAAATGAAGCCTGCATACTCACGAAAACAAAAGTTTGCACCTAAAGGCATCATCAGAAGTGGTGCAAGCAATCCTGAGAAGTGCTGAAAAAATCAAACTGTCCTTAATGTCACCTGCTGCCTGCAGCTCCAAGCAGAACAGAGCATATCTTTGAAAAGGCGAACATCTTTGTTATATTTCAATCCACTCTCAAAACTTTTCCAGACAAGTAATTAGTTTCCATGCAGTTGCAGGATGAATCGCTAACAGAAATCATAATTAAACTTCGCATTTTGACTGTACATCTGAATTTCAAATCCATTTTCTACCAAAGAGTGACGTCACCATGACCACTGCTCCTATGAAGTCATTAGCTAAGTATTACTGAACAAGCACTGACCTTACATTTCACACTAGTAAAGCCTTAAAATAGCATTGCTGCAGTCAGTGGATTTCCGGCTTTGTTTAGCAAAACTGAACTTCATTGATGACCAAACCATAGTGCTGAATGGACTTTAAATGCAGATGTTGCCAAAACCAAACTGCGTGTAGTGTCAGTTTAGAGACAGTGGTTAAAGCTGCCCTTCTGTAATCAACTCTAGTGTGTGAAGAAGAAAGCTCCCATCAATAAAAAACCTCAGCACTACTATTCTAATTGCTTTTTATCGTGGACAGAACATCGTTTGTGAAAAGGTGGGCAACTGTTCCCAAAATTATAAAAAAAGTAACCCGGTAGTGAACCTGTGACTTGAGTGAGAAACTGGAAAAGAGTCCTTTCTAATACATGGGAGTGCACAATGACAACTGGAGCTGCTCCATATTGTCCTCTCCCCATTAAAATCAACCTATTATGACAGCAAAGTAAGAAACTGTGCTAGAATTAAGACTGCTCACAAAGTCTTCACTATTTGTTTCTTCTGGGTATGCTCTCTGACATAATTTTTAATTATCTAATGAAGCAATGTGTTGTGTTCTTTTTTCCAAGTGGACCCCTGACTTCAATTTGAAAGATGACAATAAGATAATGAAGTGGTCATTTCATTTATTCTTTGTCACCATAAAATTCCCATTTGAATTTAATGCACAACTTCCAGTTCCTGTCCAGATAACAGAATACTCTGTATGCTTGCAGCTTGCTGCACTCATAACAGGTCTGTTTAAGGGCTTCACAAACTTAACTAAATTAAATGAGTTGGTGTTATTTTGGAAGGAAATGTAATAAATCGAAAAGAATTACCAATCTCCACAGCTAGAAAGCTGAAGCACAGTGACACTGCACGTTTACAGAGTCCCCTAACTCCCAAGCACCTAGATCAAATGAGGCCTGGGGCCTGATTCCTGCAGGGGTACTAGGGCAGCTGCAACTCTCAGTAGCTTCAGATAGACTTTGAAGTGCCACTAGTTCCACAAGCCAGGCCCTTGTTTCAAGCAGAATACTTGAAAAACGAAGCACAATTAGCCATCACTGATGGAAACTGAGTGAAGTGACTTATCTAAGATCACAGAAAAATCCAGTGAAGAATTTTGCATCAGTGCACAACTCCCCAGGTTACAGTCTGCTACAGTAACCACAAGACCATCTTTTTTTCACCAGATCTGTACCTTATTTGTGACATACTTTGCTCATTTCCACAGTGAATAAAGCAAGTGTCCTACAGACAATAGCCTAATTAGCCATCTATTTCCTGCACTGCATGCTTTACAATGATGGTTACATAGTAGGAGCCCTGCTTTAAATAAAATCTAAAAAAAATGAACAAGCACAAACATTGACAACAAACAACAAGAACTCAAAATTAATCACATGGAGACACTTTATTTTACTTTCCCAAGAATAACTGTAATTCTTACTTTGGAGGAGAAAAATGGCAAATAAAATGTGTGAAGCAGATAAATTAGTTACCCTCTTAACTGGAAGAAGCAGAATTGAAATCTTCAGCCTTTCAGCCTCCTGATCAGCACAGCTTCCAAAAAGCTAAATGTGTTTTCATGTGTCATATTCTAAAACTATAGAAATTGAAGGGATACAATAAGTTCCTGCTAGCTTCTTTTTTCAGCAAAGCATGATGCCACGTGACTAGAAAAATAAATGTGCCACACGCTCAATATAAGCAAAGTAGCAGTTTCTTTCAAGTGATGTACCAGCAACATCCATCCTGTCTTTCAGGGAAAACAAAATAACCCTCTATGTTACTTAGCTTATTGCCTGTATTTGAAAAGGAGTTGGCAGACAAGAGAGGATGGAAAACATTCAGCGAATCTCTTCATCTGACATCAAATGAAGAAACAGGCCTCACAGTTCTGGAACGCTGCTTCACTGGAAATTGCAACTGGAAGTTTTCCAAGCTGTATGTTATCCTGTAGGAAAGCCCTCAGGTCAGTACAGAGCACCAAAGTGTTCCCTGCTCCTTTGGTGGCACAGACAACCACAGAGGGAATGAAAGGAAGGCAACAAGTCACCGCGCCCAGAGGTTCTGACAACACAGAGACACCAGGACAGGGGAGCACTCTGCATGGTGTGCACCAAAACCTCAGCACTACTCCTTCTAAGAACCGTTTCTCATCTAGAAATAGCCAGAAAGATGGTAACTTCTTGGAATCGTGGCAAAGAAGCGTCTGAAAGGCCCGTTATACTGTGAAGGAACAAGGTATCCCGTTTTCCTGAGAAAGGCTGAACGTGTGCCTACCTCCTACTTAGCTAGAGCACAGCCAAACGGGAAACGCCAAGAAACCCCAAGCAACGTATGGAAGGGAAGCGCCGCCTGCCTGGAGCAGCAGCTCTCACCGCAAGCCGTTAGTGCAGGGCTCGCTGGCGGCGGCAGCACTCAGCCCGGCCCAGAGCCGAGGCGCGCCGCCGCTAACCGGGGCCGCGCAGATTCGAGCTCCGCTATAACGGCGCGGCACGGGCTCAGACCGACCCGGAACGCACGCCCACCCCGCTCCTCCCGCCCGCCGGGCGCCAGCCCCCAATGGGCCGAGCGCACGCGGCAGGCATCGGGCCGAGCAGGCCGCGCCGGGGCCCCCCTCGCATCGGCACCGCCGCCCGACGGCCGGCCCCCGACGTGGCCCCGCGACCCCCCGGGACAGCCCCCGCCCCCCACGGGGAGCTTCACCTCGGGCTGTCTCGGTGGGATAGAGCTTCTGGGCCTTGCCGAGGAAGCGGAGGGCGCGGTCGCGATTGCCGGCCTCCAGCGCCTCGCGCGCGATGCCGATGCACTTCTCCGCCTCGTCCCGGTTCCCCTCCATCAGCTTCTCCTTCCGCCGCCTCCGCCCGCCGCAGCGCAGAGAGAAGGGACCCGAAGCCAGAGCGTAGCCGGGCGGGGCGGAGCGAGGAGCGGAGCGGGCGGGAGGGCGGCCCGGGGCTCCCGTCACTCCGCCAGGCTCATCCCGCCGCCTCGCCCCGCGCCGCCGGTCCCGCAGCCCCAACGCGGCTCGGCCCAGCAGCCGGCCCGGCCCACTGCCTCCTTCCGGGGCGCCGCCGCGCATGCGCCGCCAGGCGGCCCGGGGGCGGCCTGCGGCGGCTCCGCCATCGGCCCGAGGGACCCCGCCGCGTACAGCGCCGCCGTCCGGCCGGCCCCTGAACGAGCCGCCGTGGAAAAGTACCGCTGCACTGCGGGCCCGGAGCGCCGCGTCAACCTCCGCGGGCCCGTTCCTGGGATGAAGCACAAGATCTAGGTCAACACCTTCCCGCGGCCCCGCTGCAGAAGACGTCGGGAGTAAAGGAGCCTTCTCCACACGGCAGTTCTGGTAGAAGCAATCCATTGCTGGTGTAGGTTTAGAGCTTACTCCCATTGCTGCTGAAATGAGACCACTGCCAAGGAGGAGCATCTTCATGACAGTGACATGGGCCTTCTCTAAGTAATGAACTTTAATAGAGCTAAAGGAGGTGCAATAATAATCCCTTTAATCCACTTCTCTTGAGGATGTACTACTGTACAATATACAAGCCCTCATTTTTAAACTCAGCACATGTTGCTCAGCACCCAAACACCCTAACACCAGGCTAAAGAAAGCAAGTGCTTTGCAACTTTGAAGAAAAACAGTAGGCTGAAGTAGCCCATTTCCCAGTATCCAGTCAGCATACCCTCTTCTTCCTTGATAGCCCCTCCTTTCTCCACAAGAGCTGCCACCAAGCTGCGCTGCCCTCCAACGGGAGAGGTCTTACAGCCAAAGAATGGACACACTGAGTCCCAGGCTTTATTCTGGTAACTTTGAGCAAAAATTGCTTTAGTTAAAGATGCACTTTTGACATTTACCAAGGGCAGTATTTGTCTAGGAACATATTTCCAGATATTTCAAGTACCACTTCCAGGACTGCACAGTCCTAAGTTCTTGGAACTGCTCTTTAAGAGCTGCATAACTGAGATGAACTATTTTTCAGTTAGTGGGCAAGACACAATCAGTATTCATATACCATTTATTGAATATTTCCACTCTAGTGGATGAAAAGTCTGTACAAAACCAAACATTTCATTTACTTAGTCAAATTCCATTTACTTACTTAGTCAAACCAATCTAAAAACAGTCATCTCAATCAAAACCCACTGCAAATACAATAGCTTCTTTGAAGCCATGGTAACACTTAAATATGGTTAAGACTTCAATGCAGAAATTTGGTTTCTTGAGAAAGCTCAAGTGAGCCTCAGCTTCTTAAAGTTACAAAAAGGCAAAACTGTGTTTCACAGATACAGTCCACTGGAATCACCAACACTGGACAATAAGTACTTAGAGTCCTGAGATAACAAGGGAACCTGGTATCCTTTAGACTGTTTTTTGTTGTCCTTTCTTTCCAATGAGAGATTTGTGGATATGTGGTATTACACCTAAGAAAAAAAATAATTAAAACAATGTTATTTCTGTTCAATTTTGCTAACTTCCACACTTCAAAAGTCATAGATTAAGCTACCTACGTATCTGTCAGACTTACTGCCACAAACAAGCATTTTACGTACCACCACCAGCAATTGTTGCCTTAATGAGAGAGTCCAATTCTTCATCTCCTCTGATCGCAAGCTGCAAGTGACGGGGAGTGATACGCTTCACCTTCAAGTCTTTGGATGCATTTCCAGCCAACTCAAGAACCTGAAGACAAAGATATTTTTGAAGCAAGTTACGCATATCAAATGAGATTGTATGCACAGCCTTAGTCATTCCCTACCCAAATGCTCTTGATTTAGTTCTAAGAACTCTACTTTACAGCAGATATGAAGTGCTGCAACTGCAATTAAATACTTCACACCTCCATGTGTTTTAAATTGCTGGATTTTTTACCCTGTATTTCATGCAGGTAAAATGTACTTCATTGTCTTCCGAGGAAGTGCACCACAGACCTGTTCAAGATGTGTGAAGAGCTCACAGTTCAGCCACAGTCTGTGAATAGTGAACCCTGGTCACTGTGCCATTCTGGAATTATTATCCTGTGTGCACCCCTCCCAGGGGCTTTACCTCAGCTGTCAAGTACTCCAGGATGGCAGCACTGTACACAGCAGCTGTTGCTCCAACACGTCCATGGCTGGTAGTCCTGGACTTCAGGTGCCTGTGGATTCGGCCTACAGGGAACTGCAAAAATAATATGAGTAGAGCAGGTTTGACCAAGTGAAAAGAAATCCAGTGCTCCAAAGCATGCGCCAGAAACGCCCCACTACAGAACGCTATTTCAGTACTTGGCACCTCACCCTTACAGCTGGATCCCAACTTTACCACCCTGCCCCCGTGCAAGGGGACAAAAGCATAGAGACCATTCTCTTACCCCAGCCACACAAGTACACAATAGATCTAAAAGAACGGGATCAAGCTGCACAGTTCCTTATGCTCCTTCAGATAACAGCAACACTGCAGGATTCACACAGCACATCCAGAGACACAAGGCTAACCCGAATTCCCTCTGCTCACCTGCAAACCAGCTCGTTGAGAACGGGACACCGCTTTTGTCTTGGTCTTTCCGGAATCCTTCCCAGCCTTGCCACCAGCCTGACGAGAACAGACGCGTGAGGCCCGGCGCTTTACCCACCACCCCCCCTCTCCAGCGGCGCAGAGTCCGGGCGCAGCAGCAGTACCGCCGTACTCCGCATGCGCTAAACCCCATCCCAACTTCCCCCCCCCCCCCCCACCGCCTTACGAGACGGCGGGGCATGCGCACTGCCCGCTACACTTAGTAGCACGGCCGCTCCCTGTGCGCATGCGCAGCCACCACTCCCTTTCCCCGGCGGCGCCAGTGCGCTTGCGGCTCGCCTCTCCGCCACCCTCCTTCCCCCTCCCCCCCAGCTCCCGCCAACCTCCCTTTCCGCCGCCTACCGGCAAGTAACACACCCGCGGCGCGCGCTGCCCGCCCGCCCGCGCTCCCCTCCCCCTTCACCTAACGGTCACTGTCCCTCAGCCTCCGCCATCGCGGCCTCCACCCGGCCCAGCAACTTCCCCACCCCGCGACTCCTCACCATCGCGAAGCGGACAGCCGCGCAGAGATAGATAGGAGGAAGACAACGTCCCGCAAGCACCGAGCCCGGACGACGACACCGACCAGCCCCGACCCGCCGCGATTCAAACTGCACCCGCTCCCGCCTTCCCCCGGCGCTTTATAACCGCCGAGCCGCCTGCATCCGGGAACCCCGACCTCGCCGCCAGCCAATGGCTGCGGGCGGAGGCATGGCGCTCTGCCCCAGCGACAACCAATGGCGGCACGGGGCGGTGCCGGCCGCGCGCAGTGGCGCAGAGAGGGAGGCCCCGCCCCAATTTAAAGGGGCAGGCTCCGCGGGCGCGGGAAGGGGTGCCGCAGTGGCGGGACAGGGAGCCATCCCGGGTGCGGGGGACCCGGCTGTGGTGGCCGTAGCCTGCTTGGGACTCAGCGTCAGCTGGCACGGACGTACAGTTGCTTCTTCAGGCACGTGTGATGTCACAGTCTCGCGGCTGGCAGCCACCCTTTGTGTGTCACATCCAGTTGCTGTAGGGGCTGAGGGGTGAGGGGGGGAAGACGTGCCGTCATGACAACGACACGCACATGCTCTGGGTTTTATTTTTACCTCTGTCTTACGTAAGAGGCACGTGTTATCGAGGGCAGCCCCGCCTCAGACCTGCTCTCCTGTTCCATTAACCAAAGTTAGGCCAAATTCAGGTCTCTTCTTGACTGTAACAATGCAGTGCATCAACAGGGCACTCATGTCATGTTTCCCTGACAAGATGCCTCGTCCCCATTTTATTTCAGATACCATTTACACTACACTGTCGTCATTTTTCACTTCAGAAAAAGGCAACCTGTCCATTCAGCCACAGAGCTCATTCACAGGGGCTCTAGGTTGATCTGCCTCCTGCAGCTCTGCAGTACTGACCGTTATCTGTGCCATCCCACTATACCACAGATCTCAGGGATACACAATTCACCTGCAAGCATCTCAGAGAAATCCTTGTATTTCCTCTCAGAGAAAGCCAGTTGTCTCCTTGGAGGTTCACCCTGCCGTGACCTTACCAACCTATTCACAAAACCACCACTCTACCTCAGTATTCATAGAATCATATTATAGAAATGTAGAATGGCTTGAGTTGGAAGGCTCCTCAAAGATGACCTAGTTCCAACCCCTGCCACGGGCACTAGTTCCAACCCCTGCCACTAAATCAGACACTAGATCAGTCTGCCCTGGGACACACTGAACCTGGCCTTGAACACCTCCAGAGATGGGACATACACAGCTTCTGTGGTCAGCCTGTTCCAGCACCTCACCACCCTCTCATTGAAAAATTTCCCTGATGCCTGATTTAAATCTCCCATCTCTTAGTTTAAAACCGTTCCCCCTTGTCCTTTCACTATCTACCCATGTAAAAAGTTGACCTCTCTCCTGCTTATAAGCTCCCTTTAAGTATTGGAAGGCTGCATGAAGTCTCCCCTGAGCCCTCTCTAGGATGAACAAGCCCCTCATCCTCAACCTGCCTTCATAGGAGAAGTGTTGCAGTCCTCTGATCATCTTTGTGGCCTCCTCTGGGCCTATTCCAACAGCTCTAGAAGGAAGATTCGCAAACACAACGATCTCTCCAGCAGACAGACATTTATGGGAAATGATAGAGCTGACAACGCAAACTGGGGCTACTCTTCCTGACACAACTTTCTATTTTCTTTCAGTCACGTTTGAGCTCTGTGCAGCCTGAGGCCTCAGCTGTGTCTTCACCATCTGTTGTGGCTCAGGCATTTTGTGATAACTAATGCTGCTGCAGGTATTAGGTAGAGACCTAATTCCAGGCAGAGCAGCAGAGCACGAAGAGGCAGAGCCAAACTGAGAGATGGCACTCCTACATACATACAGGATCTGACATTTTATTTTTATGTAACTGTCTGGTGACTCTATTTGAAGTGTTAGTTGTTTATGCTGTCCTTCAGCAAGCAAGAAGAGAAGAGGTTTTTGGTTTTTTGAAATGTACAAATAAAAAATATGATTTTACAGAAGCCTGCAGAAGTTAAGATTCCATTCCACTTGCTGTTTTAAAAATGGATTCTGTCCCAAACCCTTTAGCAAGGATTGATTTACCCTTTTCCTTAAGGGGAAGAGAGGCTAAGTTCATAGCCATACAACCCTCTGGTAACAGATGTAGGAGGAAAGGACTGATTTTCTCCCTGGTTACTGTCAGCAATTTGCTAGAAAGGACAAAGAGGACACTGTCTCCTACCAGGTGGAGGTGATCCTGACCACAGACCTCCATCCCTAAAAGCTTGCTGTGGTTACACACTGTCAGCCACTCCAGGCAGCTTGGACTGCATGGGAAAGGAAGCACAACAACAGAGGGGTTGCTCTGCCTGAGTTTGCTGATAGTAAATGTGACTCATTTTAGCACGCACCTAAGATCAGGGAGGGTATTATTAAGCTAACATAAATGTACTGAATGCAGTTTATAGCAATTTATAGGGTTAGGGAACTGTCAAGTACTTGAAACTCACCTCAGATAACTTCACTCCAGCCCCACAGTCTAATCTCACTCTTCATATTTAAAAAGAGAGAAATTAAAACTAACTCAGATACCCCGGCATAATCCCAAAGCAACTTAGGTGCAGTTATGAATGCAAATAACTCCCACTTCGATTCCACATGCACGAAGGAAGCTCTTATCACCTCCACCTTCCTAGTGAAGACACTGCCCCACACGTTATCCAGCTTTCATAACGTAACCTTCTGGTGGTGGGAAGATGTACGTCTCGAGTGGATTAGATTCTGGTCTTTATTGGTCCTATTCATTTTGCTAGGTTTCTCAGATCAGCTTGGACCACTTGCAGGATTAATTTTCCTCTATTTGCAAAGTACACGGTAGACATAGTTTTTGCTTATGACATGAATTTACAGTTCTGTTTTCTGGCATTTCTAGTTGATAGCATCTGGCTAGAGCACACAAGGAAGTGTTTCTTTATTTTGGCATTGTCTGAATACTTCATAAGGCTGTGACCTCCAGGCAAAACTAGTTGCCAGTTTTAAATGGATGAAGAATCAGCACCAGTGCCCATGGCTGTATTTCACAGGACAGTTTTCCTTAGGTCTCCCCACTGGCAGGCCACTGTCTGCATGCTGGTAGCACTGTCACGCTGTTCATGATGATCAATGGGGGCAGTTGTTTGTTTTAACAGATACATTTATTAATCTGGTATCTGGAAATGGCTTCATATGACTCCATAACAGATCTGCAGACAAAACGTGCATGCTGATTACTGGAGAAATGTGAGCTCCTGCTTGTGCTCATTGTACACTCTTGTATCTGCTATTAATAGTACTGTGATGACTGGTCTGAATAAATTTTTATCTTGTTCATACTTAGCCAACTGTGAAAGGAAGCTCCAGAGATTTAGAGCCTGCCAGAGACAGTGCCAGCTACAAGTCCTTGCCCGTTCCTCCTATTGCCCTGTGCAGAAGGCCTCATTGCTGTGTGCCTCACACCTCCCTGCAGTGGGAGGACTGATCCTCCCCACTTCCTGCATTTGAGCTCCATCCAGTAGGATAACAGAGATAAGTAATATTTATACTGTATTTTGCTATAAAGCCATATGTGAGCGCAGCTCTAAGTGTTCTAGTTGGTGAACTCTCAGGGTGAATCCAATTTGTCCTGTGCTACTGATGCCCTGAGGACACTTCAGTTAGTCCCGTGCCAATTATATCAACGTGGCTATAGCAATTTCTTCTCCCAATAGAGAAGCCTGGAAAACTTCCCTGAGGCAAATTGGCGACCAAGACTCCAAGGCAGAGGCTCTGTGTGCTGCGGTAAAGTCTGGGTGTTTGGTCTGAACATGGCAACATGCTATGATTGTGGCCTATTTTGATATAATTACCTTCCTTCATCATTCTTTCAGTGATTACGTGTTTCTTCAGTCAGATAGATCACTGAAAAGTTTACAGTTCATCCTGGAAAATGAGCAGCAGACTTCAAAAACCAAATGGGAAAAGATGAATGGTATTCTGCATCTGGGTTTCAGTGCAGTCAGTTATTCTTCCCTCCCCTCCTCTTTCCTTCTCCCTTCTTCCTTCTCCCTTCTCTCTTCTCCCTTCTCCCTTATTTTCTTCAGTCTAGGTACCCACGTAGTTTTCCTGTTAACTCTTTACAGCCACAGCCACACATTCTTCTTGCAGCATTCAACAACCATCTTTCAACTGAAGGGAAGCATCAAAGTGCTTCCAGCCCTGAGCACGCCAATGCAGAAAAGAGGAAAATAGAAACAATGTGACTAGAAAAACTTTTCATGTGAAAAATAAATGAAATGGAAGTAGTGTTTTCCTGAGCATGGCTGGCTTTTAGTTTTCAATCAAAATGCTAATCTGTTGGAGCTCGAAATGGCTCTTCAAAAATTATTATGTGAAAGGGAAAAAGAGATGCCATCTGCCCCTTGTTCTCTCTGTGCCAAAGTCACAACAGGGAGGAGTGATTAACTGCTCTATGTTGGTCAGAGGCAGATACTACAGCCATCACTGATTTTTCACTGACATCCCAATTCACTTTTTCCTTGTGGTGCAAGCTGATTTTTGTAGATAAGCAGCTCAAGCTTACTGCTGAAATGAGAACCTGTAGTGCACCTGGGTTACAATATAATAGCATGGTTTTCACAGATAATGTGCAATTAATTAGTAATAACGTTTTCCAATTTATAGTCACCTGCATTGAGGAACTGCAAGCTCCAGGGCCTGTTCTGTACAGATAAAAGCACACTGTGATGGAGCTGGGTCAGGAGTCAGGATAAATCCATTACAGACACTCCTTTACAAGCAATGATAATAGTGACTCAGGGGTTTGCTTTTGCCAGATTTTGGCTCTGCAGCTAGAGATCAGTTCATTCTCAAGCAGAAGCACTCCCTGAGATTTTTTTGTTTGTTTGTTTTCTCCCTTTCTTATAAAATTCTAAGAATTGTAGCTAAAAACTCAAAATGCATAAGAGAACATAAGGGCACTGCAGCCTAAGTTCTTCTCATGGCTTGTTTTAGAAGCATTTGGCCATGCAGTACATGTATTAACATCCTATTCAATCTATACTCTGTGAAAATGCCTTGCACTTCGATCAAGAGGATGAGGGGCATACAGATGGATCTCTGTAATGTGACTGCATCTGAGCAATTGAGATTGGCCCCACGATGGCAGCACAACACAAGAAATAAGAATGTTACCTCAAATGCAGAGGGGTGAATGGCTTCCTCTTCAGTAAGAATTTTAAGCTGACTCATCTTGCTGTAAATTTGGAGAGAAAAAAAAAAAACACAACTTTTTGTTTTGTACTGTTAGGCAACCAGGCAAGGTCAGCCTCTTGCAGGAGATGGGTCTCATCTACCTGCTGCCTGATGACGATCCTTGACTAGAGCTTTAGAGTGAGAAGGGTAACTACACAGGAGGTAGTGCTTAGTGTTAAAAACAGGCATTTTTTAGCTGTGAAGGCAAAACACAGTTTGTTGTCAGAAGGTCACAGAATCACAGATTCATTGGTTTTGGAAGGAATCCCTGCAGATCATCTAGTCCAACCCCTCTGCTCAAGCATGTTCCTTTGAGTAGGTTACATAGGAAAGCGTCCAGTCAGGTTTCGAATATCTCCAGAGGAGACTTTACATTCTCATATTAGAAGAAAATTTTTCACTCAGTGCTGACACACTGGAACAGTTAGCCCAAGAAGATTGTGGATGCTCCATCTCTGGAAGCATTCAAGGCCAGGCTGGATGAGGCTCTGGGAGCCTGGTCTGGTGGTTGGTGACCCTGCACATAGCAGGGTGGTTGAAACTAGATGATCATTGTGGTCCTTTTCAACCCAGGCCATTCTGTGATTCTATGAGTCTGTGCTCATACAGAACTTTCTATATTCCAGTTTTTTCCACTGCCCCTTTCTCTTTTGTTGAGCACTACTGGAAAGAGCCTGACCCCATCCACTTGACTCCCACCCATTAGACAGTTACAAGCAGTGATAAGATCCCCTCAGTCTTTTCCAGGCTGAACGCTCCCTGGCCTCTCAGCCTTTCCTCATAAAGGAGGTGCTCCGCGCTCCGCATCATCTTTGCAGACTGTCAATGGATTCTTTCTAGGAGATCCCTGCCTTTCTTGAACTGAGGAGCCCAGAACTGGTCACAGTATTCCAGATGTGGCATCACCAGGGCAGAGTACAGAGGGAGAATAACCTCCTTCGTCCTGCTGCTGGCCAAACTCCTTTTAATGACTCCCAGGATAGCATCGGTTTTCTTGGGCACAAGTGCACACTGCTGGCTCACTGTCAGCCTGCTGGCTACCAGGACAACTATGTCCTTCTCTGCAGAGCTCTTTCCCAGCACTTCAGCCCCTAACCTGTACTGATGCAAGCAGTTATTCCTCTCCAGGTGTAGGACACCTGCCCTTGCTGAACTTCATTGGGTTCCTCTTCATCCAACTCTCCAGCCTGTCCAGATCTTGTGGAATTGCAGCATAGACTTTTGGTGTGCCAGCCATTCCTCCTAGCTTTGTATCATCCATCAGGAAACCTGCTGAGGGTACATCTATCCCTCCATCTAAGTCACTGATGAAGATGTTGAACAAAACTGGGCCTAGTACCAACCACTGGGAAATACCACTAGCTACAGGCCTCCAACTAGACGCTGTGCTGCTGATCACAGCTCTCTGAGCTCTATTAGCATAATAACATTCACTGCTCTCCTCTATTCTACCCAGCTGGTCATGACAGTCATATGAAGGCACTGCAGATGAATAAAGGTAAAATCATGCAGCTATAAAATGACTGTATTTAACATGCAAACTTTCCAGTTTAACAAAAAGCAGCATGAGTAATCCCATCCTGTCAAACTTTGTGGTGGTGATGGTGGAAATTGTATGTTCTGATAATTCCCTGGTTACATGTCATTGCGTCTTGACTAATTTCCTTATCTGAGGCTGCATCTTCTCATGTTCACCTGACACAACCAGAGGAGATCATGCAACTGATATAACAAGGTGTCCAACATTTGCAGTGCTGAACAACATCATTAATGTTCATGAAATGCTCTTCTTTTCATCAGAAAAGCAGAAAAAAAACCCATTATTTTTCTTTTCCTCATCAACTTTTATCAAATACAGTGATTAGCCATCTGTTTGTTGCAGAGTTAAATATCAGTGGTTTCAATAGGTGTCAGTGGGAGAACAGTCTCTGCTTTGATGCTGCAAGGTCAGTATGTCCATCCCTCTTATCTCAGCCGAGCAGCTGGGCCACAAATCAGGAGTGAAGCCGGGTGAGGGGACCTGTAACAGAACTGTGAGGGAGGACAGAGAGCTGGCAGTGCTCAGGCCCTGGCAACAGGGAGCTATGGTAGACATCAGGCCCCTGGTGTGGCGTCACTGGGTAGGAAGGGGCAGTGCCAGCACCCATGGAGAACATCCCTCCCCACAGTGCAGGCAGCACCCTGGTTTGGCATGGAGCACCTGGGAGGTAAGTGTGGGGCTTGGGATGGCAGCAAGCAATTTGGATGGGAAGCTGGGGGCTTCTCACTGCTTTTGCTCTCTGAGACAGTTATGTGCTCATACCGTGGCTCACTCTGCCTTGTGCAGTGTGTTTTTCCTCTGTTTGGGAAAGGCGTGTAAGGGGGGCTGGACTGCTGAGATCTGTCTGCACTCCAGGGATAGGTATAAGCAGTGGCTGTTGGTTCACACACTGTCCTCGTGGATTCCTTTGGGGCACGTTTTCACTGAAACTTTGAATAGTTCTTCCCTAACGCTGTTAGGCCAGCACCTTGAGCCCAGCTTATAATTATTTTTCTTCAAGAGGACGGCTGGAAAATGAGGTGATATTAACTTGGGACTCAACCAGGGTTTCCTGCCAGTTTAAATGGATGCTGGAAGCGGCTCTGAATCAAAGGTTGCTTTGACTTTCTGTGGTTGCGTGAGGCCTTCTGCATTTCTTTTTGGGGAACAGGCTCAGGAGGCTCTATAGCTCATATGAGTATTTGCTGTAGCCAGTCCCTGGCTCCTTTCTCTCCTCACGTTTCCTGTTTTGCAGCTGCTGGCTATGCTGGCAGCCTGCCTGCTGCTGCTCTGCATCCCGCTGTGCTACCAGGCCTTTCATTTCCACGTGGCACAGGCCTACGCACGCCTTGGGTACCCCCACGCCCAGCACATTGTGGGGCAGAGGTATCTGCAAGGTAACCTTTGCTGTTGGAGGATATCCATGCATGTGAATCTCAAATGTGGCTCTGCATGCTGGGTTTGGCCACTGTGTTTTACGTCATCACTGTGACTTCACTGCTTTGCCTTTATCTCAGGTGCTGGAGTGGAAAAAAATGAGAAGCTGGCCATGCACTGGTTCAGGTGAGCCACTGAAATATAACTCCTGAGATGGCACGTTGCTTTCTGCTGGAAAAGATTGCTAAGGCACAGGGACAAAACTGGCAATACTTTCTGAGGGCACTGGGTCATCCCCTGGGAAGTGCAGGCAGCGTGGAGATGGCCAGCTCTCTGTACATGTGGCTTGGGATCACACCTTCCCCCACTTCTCTTGCTACTTTTTAACCAGTGGCAGAAAAATATCTCAACAGTGAGACAGCATGCTGTATGGGGCAGCACAGCCTTGTTCAGGAAATGTTCAGATGTTTCTTTTCTTCTATATTTTCTCCTCCTTGCCTCCTCTCCTCTCTCAGGCAGGCAGCAGGACAGGGCCACCCACACTCCTCCTTCAACCTGGCACTGGGAGCTCTCAGCAACATGACGGCGGCACTGGAGGAAAGGTAATGCAGCTGCTCCTACCCCTTGCTGCTCCAGATGAGGATCTGGTTCCTCCTGGGGGAAAGTCCTGTGCTGTAGGCATCCTGTGGATGAGGCTGCATAGGCATTTTTGAGGTTCCACTGTTATGTTGTCAGCTCTGCTTGTAGAAAGCAGACTGCATGCCCTTGTGTTGGCCACCAGTGTCCTGTTAGCTTCAAAGAGATTTGGACACTCTCTCCAGCATTCCTTTGCCCTGCAGTGTGCTCAAATGGAGGGAAAGCCAGAGCCTGCTGTCTGCACAATCACTGAGATGGCTAATCCAGGGGCCACTCCTAGTTGAAGCAAAAGTGACCAATGAGTTTCCATCACAGTGCTACTCAGTCTTAAAATTGTTTTGCTTTGAGTTTTTTTACTCCAAGCTCCAAAATACAAAAGCAAAAGCGAGCTGAAGTCATCATGTTTCATTTTGATCCCGTGTTGCATATTGATCAGATAGACTCACGTATTTGATTGTATATATTTCAAGAGTTTCAGATCATACGGCTTCGGTTCAGTCAGGTCAGGAAAATCACCAATAATGAGACATACATGCTCAGATAACAGTGAAAAGCAAAATAAAAACCAGATAATTCTCTGAATATTAGACCGCTGAACACCATAGAATCTTTCAGATCCAGTAGTAGTTGTCCTTTATTAGAAGCCTGGGTAAGTAAAAGTCAGATAGGAACAACCCAAAACTCCTAGTTTTTCTTGATGAAGATTTCATGTCCTTCAGGGAAGTGGAAAAACTCCTTGGTGTGGCTGCAGCCCATGGGCTCCGAGAAGCTCAGGAACTTCTGGAGAACATTCTCAAGAGCAGAAAGCTGCCCTGAATAACTGCACCAGCCTTGTCTTCTTCTGCACCTTTATAGAAATCTAATTACGAGTTGGAGATCACACCTCATACCAATTAGTCTCCTGCTATTAAGTTAGATCCAGATACTGACCTGGGTTTGATGCTGTGGTTGTGCTGTATCTATTTCATGCTCTGCTTATTTTTTGCAACAGATGATTGTGATTAAAGCTTTGTTGTCATTAATCAGCATGACGTGTGTGAGTGATGTCACCTGTAATATAAATAACAGTGGTTTAATAGAAAGTATTATGGTTAAGATAAATAAAATCTTCATGTAACAGCTGCCATTCCTTAAAAACTTCACCATTACCATGCCAGTTTTTGGGAAATATAATTAATATAATATAATTAATGGAAGCTGCCTTAATCCTTGAGGTGGCCTCAGTTTAAAATTACCATGGGAAGGCCTGCATTTGACAGAAACTGCATTCACTCTGCAGAGCCATACAACATTTTGCTGGCAATGGTGCTGCTGCTGGGGATGCCCAGGTCGGTCTGCAGTCACTGCCTTGCTGGTTCCCATGGCCTCATACAACCAGCCGGTGACTTGTCATCCAGTGCCTTCCAGTATTTTGGTAAGAGCTGGGAAATAAGGGCAAGCTTGATATCAACAGAAGATGCAGATTGACTAAAGTGGAAGCAAGCTATCGCAACTCAGTGTTTCACCAGTTCATCACCACATCCACAGGCTTCCCATGAAGCACAGAAACAGCATTCACATTATGAACCTTACACCACCTCCCCACAGGTACAAGTTTCTCCCACTCAAACTGCTTTCCAGTTTGATTTTCCCCTGATTTTCTTTCAGCATAACCACCCAAAGCACAGATTTGTTTTGCTGCCAAAGCCAACTAACCACAGGGTCCTGATCTTGTCCTTGTTTGCTGAAACTGGTTCTTTCCCTTTTCATCTCCCAGATGAGTACCAACTCATCTGTAGTTTTTGGCTGTAGGAAATCAGCCATGAGCATCAGCAGGTGCTTTGGGAATGTTCTGCCAGCCCCACTACAGCTGAGCTAGTGAGGAAAGTCAAGGGAGAGGAGGTAATGCCTCTTGGCTTCAGCACTCTCTGCACAGTTCAGGTGGAAAAGCCTAGAAAAAAAAAAAAAGACAGAAAACAAACAAAAGTTTTGAAAAATACTAATAAAGAAAGGAAGGAGAAACAGAAAAGGAGAGGGAATGGAGGAGAGAAGAGAGGGGAACAGGAGAGGAAGAAAGGGAGAATAAGAGGGAAGTGAAAGAATCATAGAATCATTTAAGTTGGAAGAACCCTTAAGATCATTAGGTCTAACTATCACTTAACAATACCAAGTCCTCACCACTACACCATGACCTTTAATGCCATGTGTATGCATCTCTTAAATACCTCCAGGGATGGAAACTCCAACACTTCTCTGGGCAGCCTGTTCCAATGCCTGACCACCCTCTCCATGAAGTTCTACCTGACATAGGAAAAAAAGAAAAAGGAAGGGAAGGGAAAGGAAGGGAAGGGAAGGGAAGGGAAGGAAAAGGCCAACTACCCTGCCTTTGGAGCCACTCCTGCAGGCCCCATGCTGTGCCCCATACCTTGGCTGCTGCAGCCCTCTCCTCCTTGGCACTGTCTATACAGCAGTAATTAGGAGGATTTTCTTTCCCAAAACACAACTCTAATTATAATATAATTCAGCTTATTTGAAGTACATTTTGGTAGTGTTTCCATTATGCAAATATCAATTTATTATCCACACACTATGTTTTGACTACAGTTGTGTTGCTAATTAGAGGCAATTTGGCTGCTTTAAAAAAAATCTTTTCCTCTCCCTGCACATTTACTTGGGAGCTGCACAGAACAGACATTCAGCATGGTGTCGGTGCTGAAGACCTGTGGTTAGCAGCTCTGTTTTAATCGCTCTAATTGACTTTCAGTGTGTTAGAAGCCACTTAGAAAGTGCAGTTTTGCTGATTTACTTGGGTTTGGGGCTGGATGTGGGAAGGAGAGAAGGGCAGCTCATTCCTGTTGCAAGCATCACATTCTGCAGGTTTTGACTGGGTTTGGTACCTGTCACCAAATCAAAGATGCTGCGGAGCTGGGGAAGGGGCTAGCAGCCTTCTTGGAAGGAGTGAGGCTCAGAGATCTGGGATTGAGTTGATCTTGGGGCTAGAGGATATCCCTAAAACCTCTTAGAATTATTTCTCCCAGTGCCTTTTATAAAGCATTCTGTTGCCAAACCACCCACTTTATGAACCTTTTTTTTCCTTTATATGATTGCTCAAGTGAATGGATAATACCCTGGTGTGGAACAGAGCATGAGGATTTTTGCACCCCAGAGTACTTTGGTACTTTTACCATCGAGTGACCAATGTGACCAAACCCACAGATGCCTGAAGTAGCATCTGCAGCTTCAGCTCTGAAGTGTGTGCTTCTGCAGCAGGCGAACATTAGGGGTCCCCAGTGACCTTTCAAAGGCTTTGTAAGGAAAAAAAAATACCCTCGAGCTTTCCTGCTTTTCCTTACAACGCAAACCCCATACCCACCCACCGGCTAGCAAGCTATGTTGATAAAAGGGGTGAAACAGCTCTGATGTAAAGCTGGACAGAAACCACCTTGTGAGGGCCCGGAGCAGGGCTGTTGCAGCGTGCAAATCCATGGGGTGCTGCCATCTGGGCTTTCCTTCTTGTGGGACTTTTCTCTGGGGCCTCCACCAGGTGCCTTCCTGAGGCTAAAAGCAATGGCTTGGTGCAGGTGTCCAGCAGCATGCTTTAGAGGAATGCCCCCTCTGTGTTCTGCACCTGGCAGTACTATATTCTGCTCCCAGATCATCACACATGATCACTCACATCGCCTCCCTCAGCAGATTAAAAAGGGAAAATCACAATGATACGGTACCTTTAGTATTTAGGAAATGATTAATTCGGGACAGATGTGAAATGAGCATTGCACTTATGCTTTGCTGATGTTCTGCCTAGAACACTTATGGTAGCCACTCCAAGACACAATTTAGGACTTTTAGTGCAGGGGATGACCATAGCTCACAAGGGACTGCAGCACAGGGGATGCCCTGGCAACAAAATCCAAATTGTCTCACATCATTTCAGTTTCCCTGATGCAATCAAGATATTTCTGAGAGAAGGTGTCCCTTGTCTCCCTCCCCATTACAACAGTTTCACAGCTAATCCTTAGGATTGTTGATGCCTTCCCTATATGCTGATGCGCAGTGCAGAGCCCACCAGCTCTGAGGCATAGCCCCTTTATATTGCTATCCACCTGACACTGCAAGTCCATCACTACACCATATGCCTAAATGCTGCAGCTACTTGTCCCCTAAAAGCCCCCAGCACAGCGACTTCCCAAGGCAGAAACCTTTCCTACTTGACGAGCATTCAAAGGCCAACTTTCTTTACCCTTTTTATTATCACTATTGCAAAGACACAGACATCTGGATAATTACAGATGCCATGTAATGATTCTGCAATTAAATACTATCTCAATTCAGGCACCACTGGCTGTGTTTGTAGCCTAGTGGTCTCATGATGCCAACAGCTATTTAGGAGTGGATCTGGACCTAGGCACTGATCTTGCTGAAGGAGTCAGGGTGATTCACAGACCCAAGAGAAGGCTCCTACAGGCCACAGAGTGAGAAAAAATCAAACTGCTGGGAGCAGAACCAAGCCAAAAGCCAAATGCAGAGGAGTGGGGAGAATTGCAGCCACACTGGAGACTTCCCAAGGACGATGGCAAAGTCTCTGCCATTGAGGTTTCCGTACAAATAGATGATCTTTGGCTACAAATCTCCAAGAGCTGCAATGGCTCAATTAGTGTCAAAGTGGTGCCCCAAGTTTTTGACTGTTTTTTTCAGTGTGAACTTTCCACACTTCAGTTAATCAGAGCTTAATACATGAAGCAGCATCATGTCCCTTTAGTGGCTTCTAATTACTTTGAAAATTTCCCCAATTATCCAAAACCATAATCAGAAGAATATTCAATGCACATACAACTCATTACCCAAATGCATTTGATCCTGATCCTCTCCCTCCACCAAAATTTAGCTGGAGCACACGGTTTTCATGAGCTGGCAAAGGACATGCAGCATGTGTTAGAGGGGAATTATTTGCAATATGGTAAATGCCTTACAGATACCTCCAAATGGGACTCTGGTGCAAAGGCTAAGGGGCAGATTTTGGGAGAACTGCAGCAGTATTTTACAGGATATCTTTTAAATTCCTTACAGAAAGACATGATTCTTCTTGTGATTTCTCTGCTTTACAGTTGACATAGAAAAAGGCAGACGAAACTATGAAAACAGGAACCCCTATAAGGCGCACATGAAAAAACATGGTGGTCAAAAAAGGCTGTGCTGCATCCCATAGCCAGAGCATCCAATGAAGTAATCCCATGAGAAACAGTCATTACTGGTGGCTGGAGAAGCCACCCCCACTCAGTCTTAGAGCCCATGGCTGAGGAGTTATTGAGCAAAACCAGACGCATACAGCACACACAGCTTGTCACAGGGAACACTGCAGCTCAGCTGTTCTCGGCTGCTTGCCAACAGCAATAGAGAGAGATTTAATTTATTTTAAGGCAGAGACAAACATGAGATCCAGAATAGCACTCACACATCGCTGCTGACCCACTATCCAATCCAAATGGGACTTAACAGTCCCATTTTCACCACCAACCATAGAGATGACTTTACAAAACACTGCTTTTAAGTTCTGTTAATTAGAAAAAAAACACATTCACATCTTAGCACCAGACATGAACAACTCAATTTCCCATACTTCTCAGGTTTCTTTTGATCCCTTTGAAAGAGCACTGTGAGATAGAGAAGGTAGTGGGTTGAGACCTTCAGGAAATCCCAGATATCGGGGGAAAGAAGTAGGACCTTCAGTGGGGGAAAAATGATTAATCTGCTGCTTTCTTTCATGGCTTTATTGTATGTGCCTTTTGATAAGGAGTGAGCATTAAAATGGATAACACATTATCCATGTCTCCTCCATAAAGAGGTAGAATTATAGAATTATTAAGGTTGGAAATAACGTCCAAGATATGAAATCCAACTGTTAACCCATCACCACCGTGTCCACTAAACCATATCCCTGAGTGCCACATCTTCACGTTACTTGAAAACCTGCAGAGACAGTGACTCCACCACCTCTGTGGGCAGCCTTTTCCAATATCTTACCACTCTTTCAGAAAATAAATTGTTCCTAAAACGTAACCTGAACCTCCTCTGCTGCAACTTAAGGCTATTACCTCTTGTCCTTAGTAGTATCCTGCTAAATTCTTTGGAGAAGAGAAACACACAATTGCAACTTCCTCACCTATATTTAAAAGACAATCCTTGCTTACAAAATGATTAGTCAGTACCTCTCAAGGAAGGGAGGAGCATCCAGTGAAAATCTGCAAGGAGACATTTCATTTTTCCATGCCACGCTGAGGTAACTTGAGAGGCTGATTGTCATGGGATCTCCCAAAGCTTTCAAATGAGCCCAGAATTAAGTTGATACTTAGTGAAAGGTTAGTGCCTAGATGCTACTTAATACCAGACTCAGTGTTCAGAAGACATCAAAAACAGGACAGCAGCATCCCCCTGGGGTATCTACTGCTCCTTGAAAAACAGCTGTTTAATTGAGTGGCAGCAAGAAGTCAGCTCAGCAGCATTAGAATGTGCTGCTGGTGCTTAACGCTGCCCAGATCCCTTTTGCTGTCAATTTTTCTCCAGAATGAATAGCAGGACATCAAGGTATTTGCTGTGGCTGTCTTTTGCCTGGCTTTCATCCATTTATATCTCACCTTGGCATGGTTGTCTGCCTTAAAAAAAAGCTGTGGAATCACAGAATGGTTTGGGTTGGAAGGGACCTTTAAGATAATCTAGTTCCAACCCCTATTGGCTGATTTCCCCCTCTCCCATACAACTCGGTGTGGGTTTATGCTCATTTGTTTCCCAAAGTGCATGCTGGTGTCTGGGTTATTGCCAATGGAACCTTTGTGAAAGAATTCCAAATGCAATGTCAGAGGTTTGCCCAAGCTCTGATAGAAATCTGGTTAAGATAAGAAGGTTTTGATCACAAGAACAGAATCCAGCAGATTCCTGGAACCTCAGTCTAGAATAGTACTTAAGTCTGTGCCTGAATTATTTAAATTATTTTACAAAGCAGGATTAACACCTGGCTTAGGATGCTTTGTCTGTTCAGCACTTTCAGCTGTTCCCAGGTTGTGTGCCCACAGTGTGTTTGTGGAACAGCAACAACACAGTTACATAGTTCACTTCTTCAGAGGGAAAAAGACAAAATAATCAACAATGACATAGACACACACATTTCCCTTCTTATGTGATGTGGGGAGTAACCAGAAAGAAGCTTCCTGAAACCATTTCCAAGATGTACATCCCTCCCTCTTCTTCATTCAGCTCCATCACTCAAGTCACCTGGCCAAGTCACAGGAACATATTGCAGAGCAACAGGCAAAGGATGCAAGTAGTGGACTTGTAGCTCCAGGAGTGTTTTATACGTGTTCTGTTTGCTGGAGAAGAGCAGATGGGTTAGAGGGAGCAGATCCCTCTGTCTCATGAGTGAATCCCTTCTGTTTCTGTGAGAACATTCTCTTTTTGTGACCCCATAGGTAATGATGATCACATCCTACCCTCTCCAGAGGATGAAGAAATGAATTCAGGCTGAGAGAACAGATGGATGGATGGATAGTTACAGTAGCCAGCTCCAGAAGCAGGAGCTGTGATGAGAGGGTGGGTACTACATGCTGCTTTCTGCCCCAAGCACCAGGCACGCTTGCATGCTTCAAGTTGAAGGAGGCTCTTTGAGCTCAGCAACCCTCCCATTGCTGTAGCCTCTAATCTTGACCAATTATCACACAAGAGCTTCTCAGGGCTTAGTATGAGAAGCCACAGCACTAAGCAGGGTTTCTGCTGAAGACAGGGGGTAGTGGAAAAAAGGGAGGACTTTAGGCTCCATCCAGCTGCTCTGTAACTCCTAGAAGGAGTCCAGCAGAAGGCCACAAAGATGATTAAGGACCTGAAATGTCTCCCTTATGAGGACAGACTGATTAACCCGGGTCTGTTCATTCTGGGAAAAAGAAGGCTGAGAAGGGATCTGATAAATGTTTATAAATATCTAAAGGGAGGTGGGAGGCAAATGGATGAGGCCAGACTCTCCTCGATAATATGCAGTGATAGGATAAGAAGTCTAAAAGAAGCCTAAAATTTGAACAAAATACTAACATGCAGAAGAACTTCTTTATGGAAAGGGTGACAGAGCGCTGGAGCAGGTTACCCAGAGAGATTGTGGAGTCTCCTATGGAGACATTCAAGACCCACCTGAATGCCTTCCTACATGATCTATTGTAGGATACCTGCTTTGGCAGGGGGGTTGGACTTAATGATCTTTTGGGGTCTCTTCCAACCCCTGCAATTCTGTGATTCTGTAACACCATAGGAATCTAGTCCAGCTGCCTTGGAGCATCTTCATATAAGGAGATTTGCTGTGGGTCACTGACCACAGTGGCTCAAAGAACGTGTGACCCCAAAATAGTTCACCCTTAGGCAGGAGATGGCACAAGCACTGTCAAGTGAGTTCGTTCAAGAGCAGTGGGAGTTACAGCCACCTGGAATGAGCTTTTGTTTTATAAAAGCAGCCTGACATCTCTCCTGTTTTGAGGCCAGAGAGCTGCAACACCAATCTACTAGCTCCTTGCAGCATGGTTCTTCTCTTCCATTCACCAAGCAGTTTGTGAAAGGAGGACCACAAAGTGTATCTTTCACGCAAAGCAGTATTTCACACCAGGCACTCTGCAATGAATATTGAAAATACGATATTTATTCTCAAAACAGACAAGCTCATTCCCTTCTTTAAAGATCTGTTTTTAGGAGTAGTACTACACCAGCAAGTGACATCACGGAACTAGAAAGATGAGATAACATCAGAGGAAGCTGCTGTCCCATGGTAGGGCAGCAGATAACCTCCACAAGCAATACCATGTTTGAATGAATTGTTTGGCATTAAAACCATCACAGATTTAAAACCCAAGGCAGCCTGGGCCCAACTCCAGCAAGCCAAATTCAAGTGCTAGGGAGGTCCTCAAGAATCATGAGTATTACATACACTGTCTGTCTCTCACACTGCTCAGTTAAAAAATGAAATAAAATTAAATATAGATAAAAAATAAAAGATGATATAGATACAGGAGGCTGAAACACTTGCATTGGCATGTTGACACAGTTGTGACGTCTGATATTGAAGACGCTTCGTGAAGACCTGAATATCAACATGAAGCAACCCTGTTAGTCTTTGCCCAGAAGAAGGCACCTGCCTCAGCCAGCCAGGGAAAAGATGCTCTCAAAGCAGCATATTTTCTTTTGAGTCTGGTTTCAAAGGAAGTAACAGAAGAACAGTATTTGGTATTCTGTGTTTTTTTCCCCCTACAAGAGAAACCCAACAGTGAGAGTCATGCTGTTCCCTGGTGGGGCTCAGGGACACCATGCACTCAGAGCAGACACTCAGCTCAGTGGGGTTTCAGTCAGAGAAGTCAGGGGAGAATGCAACATTTTCCTGCAGCTTGAACCACAGCTAAGCTGAGATTTCCTCCCAGAAGCTCAGCCTGGCCTCATTGAATGGCATCAGGGAATTAATCAAAGCAGGGAATTAATTGCAAAGAGCAGGAGGAGCAGGAAGACATCTTGCTTAACCCCTGGGTGAGGAAGCATTGGTCTGAGGATGATTTCCTAGCTGGGGGCAGTGACCCCCACCACATGACACACCTCTGAAGTGTGCTGCACTGAGCCACACTTCAGCTGATTGAACTAATTATCACTGCAGACTTAATGAAGTCATTTGCCACTCCAATGCATTATAGCCACTATGAAGTATTTCTCTTATCAGTTTGCACCTGAGAAATTCATGGCATTGATGTGGGTTGGGTCTCTGTATTCTTATGGTTTGCTAAAAGGAAAGCACATCACCCTCTTTAGACAGGGACACTCTCAAGAGCAGATCGGAGAGGGTTAAACCAGCCCAGATAAACCACTTAATTTTGTCTTCCCTGATGGAGGGAAAAAAGAACCAAAACTTTTCAGAAGAAAAGCTGCATTATTGGGAAATCCAAGCAGTTGGTTTATGCTGCAGTAGAAGCAAGCCATTTTAACAAGGGAAAAAAGAAAACCCAGTGTAAAAGCCATGAAGATAAAGCACACAGGAGGCATCACCACCACTGTGCAGCATGGCTTCTTATACCCTACAATCCTTCTTACCCACCTGCATGAGTCCTCCTCACCCCATCCATCCTCACACCCAAAGCTTTCCCTGCTGTTTCTGCTCTGGGAGGGATTCAGGGCATCAGGGATTTAGTGGGCATACAGGTCCTCTGGGCTTTCCATGGCAGAGGTGGAGGAGGAAGGGAGGCCCTGGGTTAATTAATTAAAACTTCCTCTGCACCTCGAGTCATTTGGGGCGATGGAGCAAGTCCAAAGGAATACAAACGATTAGTCTCTGGCTCATTTACCTTACTGATTACTTCTAATCTGGCAACCTCCCCAGCACAGGAGCCTCACCAGGAAAAATAAACCCCTCATTTTAGACACTAAAAAGGCTTTCCAGGGTGTGCTGCTAGAATAATTGTGGCCACTGAGCAGTAAATCCATTTCCAACAGAAAGTATTTGGTCGTCTATGGGGATGCATGACTGTACCACAGAAAAATAAGCCAAAAAAAAATGATGTTGAAAACTACAGGTTTTGGGTAGATAAACATTTGCTCTGTCTCCCTCTTGGAAAGTGTGAAAAAAAGATTCACTTAGGCAATCAAATCTATTATTATTTACATAAAACACATATTTGCTCTGTGGTGTGTTAGCTGAAGGATAAATAGGTTGTAGCTCAAAAAATGAAAAGCAGTGGCGATTGCCAGAGATCCTGCTAACAACCTCTTCCCAGCCCTGAGCAGACCCAAAGCAGAGAGGAAGTGATATATAGTTGGTGCTATTTGAAAATAGTTAATATGGTATAATAGTTACTAATGAAAAAATGCAATTTTCTCTCCATAAAGTAGTATGGGGTCTGAGCCTGTGAGAGCCAGCTGGAGCGGGCCGCCTCCTCACGAGCCCAGTTTTGCTCCCATTGAATTTGGGAAGCCCTTTTGAACTCCCAGGCAGGCTTCATTAGAGCCATTTGGAGCTCTACACTTCTGTTATTTATTTTAACAGCTCTTAAAGGCAATGATTTCACTGCCATCCCTCCTCATGGTCTAGCGATCACCAAGATATCCACACATGAGTCTGGTGCAGGGAACAGAAGGGAAGGGCGCAAGCTGAAGGAAATTCTCCAGGAGCTGCCAGTCAATAACTGGATGGGAGTTCTTAGTTCATGGGTTTCACATCTATAACTCATTATGACTGATCTTGGGATGTGCAACAACTAGTGACAAAGCATGAGCTTTTAGGAGGACGTATTTATCTTCTTGTTTCCCCTTTCTAGGACACAAAGCACTCCTGGAGTTTCAGAAGCTGAAGTCTTTGACCACAATTTCTGGCACTCTACTCAAAACAGTCTCTCTGTATGAAGTGCTGCCTTACTGAATTATAATAAAAGGCAATGCCTTTGGGAGCAATATAAATAACTCGAATATGCGACAGAAAATGAATTATAATTCAGAATAATTCTTGGTAGGCAGCATACATTTTTTAATTACAATCATAACCGCTTTTTGATTCTGAGATAAGAAGTGGTTACCATAGTGACCCAATCCTTAAAAATAGTTTTTGCCTAATGCTGTACAAACCACTATATGATACCTGCTTTCAGAGAAAGCAATTTAGGAAAACGAGTTTTCCAAACACTTGGTTTTGTGTATGAAAAAGAAATGTAAACTTTACTGAAAAATAATATGATTTTGGTTAATGCCCAAAGAGCCTTACATGCACATTCCCCCGCAAGTGTACTCACAGAAGTTTCCTCATGTTTGGTGCATACTACAGATCTTGCACAGCTTTCCAGCTGATGTAGCAGAGCTTTGAGATCCTGTGGGGAATTAAGAAAAAAAAAAGAAAAAAAAGAGATGAGACACATAACTGTCCTGCACACCAACTGAACCATTATTGCCTACAACCAGAAGGCTTTTAAAATGTTTCATTTTACTTGAATTGTTCTTAAAATGAGGTGCAGAAAGTTGGCCATGCATCATTAATGGATGGCAAAGGGAATAGAGAAATGAGAGATGAACAAGGCAGAATTTGACACAAGAATGAACAAAACAAGATTATAAGGGGAGTGCTGTTGTTCTGCCTGTGAGTTTTCCCCTTGGGGAGGGAGCTGCCTCATCCTAGCCCCAGGAGGTATGCCTGACACCTTCCACTATTGGTGTTGTAAATCTTGCATGCATGCAGGCACATACCATTGCAATGTTATTGATGGAGATCCCCATTGCTGCAATTTCCAGCTGCTGTTATTGGGCATACAAGCCATTTTGATTCAAAGAAGTCCTACAAGAGACACTGTGCCAAGTAATTGGCAAAAAAAAAAAAAAAAAAATTGCATTAACTTAAATTCACGTTACGCAAGAGACAGCTTTCAAATATATTTGTTCATCTACTTGGATATTTAATGAAGCTGCCCTCTTCTTAACATGGTTGCAGTGGAAGCAGTTCTCCCTCTATGTGTTGCGTACCATACCATGATGTGTTTTGGTATAGTCCTTCTCCATTCATTTTCTGCAGTGTGAGATACAGCATCATAAATGTAGTGCTTGGCTCCTAGTAAGACATTTTTGTCTAATTGCCTTGCAGGCAACACATATCTGAAAGTGACAAGAGTAACATAAAATAAGCATGGACAAAATGCATGGGCATCAGCTAAGCCAGTGCTGCGGAGTCTGGACTTGTGGAGTAGGGAGCAAACAGGAGAGATGTTCCACCGAAGATGTGCTGGCTGAAGATACTTCCACAGAAAAATAAGATGCATTTGGTGGAAAAGTCTCTGATTTTGTCATTTCCCTAATTCTTAGAAATGTTCAAATTTTCCCAGAACACATTTTCTCTTTAAAAGCATGGGCTCTTTGGTAACTGTTTTTTTGGGTTTTTTTTTTTTTTGAGTTTGCTTTTAGTCACCAAGAAGTCACACCACGACCAATTCTGATAAATCCATTTGGATTTCCTCTCATCCTGAACATTTTTATTTTCCAAAAATTTTGGGCGTAATGGGCAGATGCTTAGCTAAGAAAATTCTTAAAGGAGATTTAATGAGTGATATAAAAGTGCTGAAGTGCTGGAAGAAGACCAAATAGATGTTTAATATATTAATAACTAAGTACGTCATACTCAACAGTCTCTAGACACTGAACATGAGAAATAAAGGTATGAATGGGACAGCTAAAACATGACTTCATTTCTGCTCCCAGATCTAGGGAAAAGAGAGAGTCAGCTCCACCTGTCCTTAGATACTCAATTTGCCAGTTAACTAAGAGCGATGTTAATAATAATGGAGAAATTTGTGAGAAACTGTCCTCATTCTGTAGAGTGGGAGCTGATAATATCCTCATGCTGAAGGCAAAGCAAGATGAATTCCCACCATCCTCCCCTTATACCAATCCCCAGTGACTGCTGATTGTTCACCGGGGCTGGAAATGAGCTCCTAAAACCACTGAGCAGTAATTACAGTGAATTATATTAAAATACTTGATCTTTTTCATAGCGAACCAAGCCACTCTAGGTCACAAGTAGCCATGTGAGGACTTTCACAATACTTCTTCCTGCCCTATACAATGACTATAAGGTAACATCAGCCTGAACACACCCATTCCTGGGTTGAGGGTCTTTGACAATTCCTTGTCCCGTTTTTCTGATGCAGGGGTAAGAGTCAATTGCAGCTCTCCGGTGGCAGGCTGTAGGATGGCTCATCCCCAGCACCACCACCAGCACCATTACCTACCTTTCCTGGTGAAAAAAAAGAACCATTTCCAGAGCAAACAAAGAGCCAGCAGGAGCTTCAAGACCCAGGGTGCCATCGTGGGCTGGCCACAATCTGTCCCATCAGTCACAGGAGGTACATGGCGCTTTGGGAGCAAATGCCAACTGCACTGACTGCTCCGTATTTTTTGAAGGAAACATTGTGCTGAAAGAAGAGGTCTGATTGCCTGCAGGGCTAGGCAAGACCCACACTTCTCACAGGATGCGGTTTCACTGCCTGAGAACATCTCCATCTGCCAGCTGGCTGAGGTGCTTCATGCTTCAGGCGCTGTAGCTTCCCTGTCCAGGAGCCTCCACACCTACTTCACATTTTTTGTTCTTCTGTTAATTTTTTTCTGCTTCTTCAACAGGATTTTCACATACTGGGGAGGTCATGGAAAAACAAAACAAAACAAAATAAAACATCAACAGAGTGGTTCTTAGCTGTGTGTTATGTGTGACTTAACACTCAAGAAATTAAGAAAATCTTTCATTAAGAAAATCTACCTGAATAAGAGTCCAGATATGGCGAGCTGTGGGCTCATATGCAAGTTTGGGGCCATCTGCAGACGCTGATGGGGAAATGTTTATCCCATGCAAATGTAATTAGGTCTTCCCTAAACACCACCACATTGAATAACTGGAATACCATTCAATACCTGGAATGCTCTCTCCAGTAATTACATCCATTAACTTTTCCTTATTTTGCTCTGTCAGGTATATATTGTTTACAATCCTCATTAATCCCCACTACTTCCAACACACATGGGCAAAATAGCTAATTTTGTATACCAGACACAGCTACAGATAATAATTTATAAAACCCCATAGGTGCCCAATGACTGAGGCTCAGCCTGTTACAGCATTGCCTCAGCACTGCAGCAGAACCTTAATGATTGTGTTCCTAAAAATGGCACAGGAAACCAGCTGGTTAGGTGCCCTCATTTAACTTAAATATATACGTATTTTTAATCAAATATTTCTGGTTCTAGAACTCACCATCATTCTGCACTGCATGGTAAGCTTCAGAAAGTTGGAGTTTGGGGGACAATTTTTTTTTTTATTTTTATTTTTATTTATTTATTTATTTATTTTGCAAGTGCAGGAAAACAGAGCCATTCCTTGCCTTCACCCCCCCAGCTTGCTGCTGACACTGTAGACTGAAGTAGCCCCCACCTGCACGGTGTCCACTTGAGATTGGCTGTAGGAGGCCCATGTGTTGCCCATCACAATCAGCTCATCTCAGCCCACAGATTTCACGGGTGTTACTGAGAGAGGCTGCCTTTTCCTTCTTGTGGCTCAATACTTTTTTTTCTGAAAGAGAAAGCAGACCACCAGAGGGAGCACAGAAAAACAGCAGCTCTCAAAATGAGAGGAAGCACAGACAGTGTAATAAAATCTGTTCCCTTCATTTTCTGTATTTTATGAGGTACCCCATCAGCATGCTCCAAGTGCCAGGTGTCAGTCTGCAGCCCAGCCATAAGTGCCCAGGGCTGGCCCCAGCAGGCAAAGCAGCATTAGAAACAGGTTAATTCAGACCTGCAGTGAACCTGAAGAAGATCTCTTGGAAGAGTAATAGATCCATCCACTGGCTGGAAGAAACATTTCTAAGCAGGGACCCTAGAGCTTTCTCTGCTCCCCTGGTCACATCCAGGCTTTGGGGGGAATGGAAGAAACCCCAAAATCTCCATCCTTTGCAAGCAGTGATTCAGTGATTCTATGATTCAGTGGCACTTATTGTCAGAAAGGAGTGTGCAAAATAACAGCAGCAAGAAACCTGCCTTGCAGCCGTATGCCTGGTGGTGTCACCATGGTGGCTTCTAAAGGACAGGCACAGAGTGTTGAGTGTCTGGAGTGGGGCAGCAGAACTCAGCTCTGTCCCCCATCATCCCCCAGCTGGCTGCACTTGGCACGCTCCCCTTCACCTTCTTCCCTTGCTTCAGCAGCTGCAGCCAGACAGTGCACTCACATGAATGAAGTTCTTAGAAGAACAACCTGGATGTAGAGCAGTGAGAAGAGGCCTGAAGTGCAAAGCTGGCAGTCTCGTGGAACCATGAGGACAATCCAGCCCATCTGTGTGTCCATGTATGAAGAAACGTGCCTTGGCATTGCTGTGAACTGAGGCACATGCAGAAGGCTCATTATTGCTCCTTAGAAAAGCTGAATTATCTCCTAGAGCTGGAGATGGACAGTTGCAAGGGATCCATGGCATTATGCATGGTTGGATTTTGCTGGTTTGTTCTCTGCTGTGCTGTGCTGCCTGTAATCATGTTGTGTTTTAGTTGTTTAACATCATCCAAACAGCAGCCCTGGGGCAGCAGAGGTGGTGAAGGCTTAATGCTGCCAATGGAGCATGCAGATGGAAAGTGAAGAGGAGAAGAACAGAACGAGCCACTTTGGGGAGAAGAACAACGACTCCAGGCAGGGAGGTGTCCTGCTGGTTCATGAGGAAATCTAAAAGTAGAAAGTAGTAATAAAGGGCAAAAGAACACAGCTGTTCTTCTACCGGAAAGCACCACACCTGGGGGAACTGAAAGTGCTGTGGAATGGAAGATGAAAAGCATCAGTATTCCTGTCCTCCTTCCTGGTTTTATGTAATTACTGGGGGAGGATGTTTCTGAGTTGTCACTACACTGCCTGATGCTGCTCTGATAGTGCTCTGATGAGGTCCCAGCAGTGGGTGTCTGCCCTGATGCCCGCAGTAGTGAGGAGGGCTTTGCCAGCCATGGGTTTGTTTTTGCCCTCAGCCAGCCTGAGATCTTGACCTTGAATCTGGGTGAACTTCTGCTGCTGAAAGAAATGGGGTTTACCCTCTATATGTGGCTTCTTATCCTGAAGTGCTTCTTGGCACTGTTCTGCTCTTCTTGGGGCTAGTGAGCTTGCAGGATGAGTGTGGGGGAACTCAGAAGACCTTTCAGCCATATTTTAAGAGTGCTGGTGTTTCATATCCGCTGCATTCACTGGGGTTAATTAAAGTCTGTGCTTTATGGGTTGCCCTTGCCCGTAAATGGAAAAAAATCTGACTCAATTGAGAATTGACAGAGTGATCTTTAAGCTCGCTTATTTTATCAGATATAGTCCTAATTTGAAGAAATTGAGGAACCATAACTGATGGTGCTGGGGAGGTCCTGAGAGCTCTTTGCTCTTTGCTGCAGAGTATTAGAGGGGACATGGGGCCAAACCTTGCCCAATGTTCAGCCTTCCTTGGTAGCACAGGGGTCTCCAGGTGATATTCGAGCACCTTTCTGAGTCGTGCCATAGCAGCCTGCGCTTCGCTATGTCCACAGACACGGTGCGTCAAGTCCCACAGTACAGTAAGTGGAACACTGAGCAGAATGGCCAGATGTTGGCCAGCACATATTGTGGACATCTGCCCAATGTGCCAAAATGAGCTGCATGTGGAATTTTTAGAGTACCTAATGCCTACTGGAGCTCACAGACCATAGTGGATAGTGATGAGGCTGGGAGCAGGAAGGCTGGGATTCTGCCTTCAAACTATTCCCACTGCTCCTGTGTTCCCACTGGAATAATCCATGATGAAACAGACAGCTCTGCTGATGTTTCACAAGGGTAATACATGCCCCATGCACATGTTTTTGGCTATGCTAGTGCTTAGAAACTGTCGAGGATGCGTTTTGGACGAATACTACAGCTAATGATTTGCAGCAAGCCCTTTTCTCTCCCCTCACCATCTGCAAGAAGGAGTAGTTTTCTGCACTCCTCGGCACATCTGCAGGACCTGGTCCTCCCCTGCCTGCCATGCCTGGAGCACCTGATGCCTGGGCTCATAGCAATGTGCTCAGCTCACCCTGTGCCACAGCAGTGCAGCGCAGTGGCCGTCTCTGGCACAGGTAATGAACTGCATTTCTGCAAAGAGAAAAAGTAGAGCCTTTTAATAAACATAATAACTTTTAATAGGAAGTTGTTTTCTCTTCTTGACACATCATGGAGGTAATGAACAAATTTTACACATGCATGTATTTTTTGTAATGTTTCTCTGGTCTTTTCTACTGTCCTGTCAGTAGGATGCAACATGCTACAAAAATATTTTAAAATCAACATGAAAATGCACAATGATTGCTTTCTTTTTTCATTGGAAACTTCAGCAATCAGGAATCTGAGTAGGTGCAGATGCTATTTGGTATATTTTAGGCAACCTGACCTTTCTAAAGCAGGTACAAAATTCCTCTGCTCTGGAGCAACCCAAATGACTTAGGAGCATCCAAACAGACCCTAGAAGTTCAGCTGCAGCATGGAGCACCCTTGTTCATTTCTCAACTTCTACAAAACTTCATCAAAATTTCTCTTGGTGCTGCTAAGACAGAGGATTAGATCCATCACCAATGAAATAAGAGCAACAGTTAAAATTAGGGAAATGAACACTTTGTCGTAAATATGAACTAACAAATCCATTTAATCTTTTGCCATACTGCTAGTTAAGTTTTCTCAACTCACACAGGGAAATTGGAGAGAGAAGTTTCCTCAAAAGCATTGTATCAATGGTATCACAATTCAAATTGCTGGCCTGGCTCTCAGCCCCACACTTACACCACCAACTGTCTCCTTTCCTTTCCCAAATGTAATGATGGAGTTTCTCAGCACACTGCCAGAGCCAGTGGACTGAGGCTGAGCAGATACTCACATTACTATAATTTTTGAACATTTACAGTTCTAGCAGAGTAGGATACATGCAGGTAGAAGCATTACTTGATATTTTTGCAGCATCAGCTCTGTACAGATTAAGTCTGTAATCATCACTTGAAACACTCCTTAAACTTCCAGAGTTATTCGGTAGTCAACAGAAATCTCATGCATTACTCCAAATACAGGGTTCAGCTGCACAATTGCTTTTCCTGCTGATCCCTACCATGCACTTCAGCTCACAGAGGAGTCATTCACAGCATGTATAATGCAGCAGCTAGCCAAGGAATAGGAGAAAATTAACTGTCTTGCCTGCTACATCACAAGGACCATATTCAGCAATTTATAGAACTTCAAAAAACAAAAATGCAAACATCAGTGCAAAGCATATTCCCCCCCTTCACAGAAATAAAGCATGCACTTCAGTATTTCACCCAGGCATCCCATCCTGTAAACATTTATGACAAGTTAAGCATGTGCTTCAGTGGGGAGTCTCCAGGAAATCATTGAATTAACTTCCATTGTGGCAGTTGGCCCAGTAATGCTTCAAGGGTCAGGCCGTGTTTGTATTTTGCTACATACAATTAAAAGAACCCTAAATACCATAAGTTCAACAAAGTATGCTATCATATTCCTTCCTGTATGTGCAGAAGATTCTTGTAATAACGACTATGCAAACACGCTCTTCAACCTTCTTGAGAGTTTTTCTGCTTCTACTATATGAGAACATAATAAATACATATGATATACCAATTATTAAGCCATCAAAAAAAGCACGTCGTTCCAGAAAGGACAGGAGGCACTTGAGGCTTAGGAGTCAAGGGCTAGTCATTAGCACAAGTGTTCTGCCTGGCAAAAAGCTTCAGCTGCTCCACAGTTCCTGCGGCACTGCAACCTTGGTGAGATGTTCCTGCACGTTGTCTTAAACCAGGCTGCTTCACATCTGAAATAACAATTGTATCTCAAGATTATTGTTCCATGTAAGACGGCTCAGGAATGTAATAGTAAGTGGAAGTGAGCAATACAGAGTAAATCCCACATGTAGCAGATAACAGGGACTAAGTCCTTTTCAACCCAGGCCATTCTATGATTCTGTGATTCTGTGAACCAGGAGATTGTCCTGCATCCAACAGAGTCAGCTTTGGGATTTTAGAAATGTAGCGACATTACATTCTGATGTGCTAATTCAAGGGACAGATTTCACTTATTTTATCCTTGAGTTTGCATCAGGAAAGCTCAGTTTGGGCATTCCCTAGGGACATGAGAACAAGCTGAAAAATTCAAAGATGTCTCTTTGTGTTTCTGGTCAACCAGATCTGTCTCGGTGGAGGATGATAGCACATGTTTAGGGGACTCCATCCTGCAATGATGGTGCAAGGCTGGGCTTTGTCTGGACACAACACAGTTGCCTCTGCCCACTCCCTGCCACTATATGCTCTGACATCTATTTTCTCAGGACAACGTTCCCTTTTTCTTTCCCTTCATGGGAAACAGATTGTGGTGCTTGGGAAAGCTTCACAGATGAAGGAAAATGTAGCACCCATATCTTAAACAGCAAATTTTATAGGTGCTTTAACGATCCTTGCCCTTGTATGCGTAAGAACTTTGTTCAACACTTGCCAGTTCTGCATGTTGGCAGTCAAGAAGTTTATGGCAATCAACTGTGTCAATAAGAGTACTTGCTTTTGCACAATGTGGAACAGCTACAGCCTTGTCACGAAACCAAAGGTGCTGAATGTGTAAGTTCCTTTCCTGTGGGCAACTGCCTGAAAAAATCTACTTCTTTTTGTAAGTTCCTTTACTAGGAATTTTACTAGGAAATTACAACCAGGAAATGAGCAGCTAAAGCCACATGCTAAGTCCATAAAGGTCAACCTGTGTGTGATGGCAGCTTCTTCAGCTGCCATGGACTTCTGCAGCCTTGGTTTGCCCAGGACTCTTGTTCTGGATGGACTCTGCAAGCTGAGTTTTGTTTAAGTCATTGCTCACCTTGTTTTGTATTTTTAACCCTGTTTAGTTATATAGCACAATATGAAGATCAACAAGTGTTATCCAGACAGGTACTAACATTACAGAACTTGAGACAAAAGTAAGAAACTTACATATTTATTGCTGAAGTTTGAAGAGGAATCATCACACTGTCGAGCTTTATTCTTCCCCTGAGATGAATTCTCTCCTAAATAACAGAAAATATGTTTTGCATCAGTTAAACATACAGGGAGAGGACTAATGAGTCCAGCAGCAGCACATCACTGGCCTCTGCATACACTATCCTGTCTCCTTGTTGGGAGCAGCAAAAATTGTCAGATAGTAGATCCTCACTGCTCCCTGGGTGTCGTAGAGTGTATTCTCCCTACAATTTGGTCTCAATGGAGCGTTATTACCACAATAAACTTCACTGAGAAGCACTGAATATTTTTCAACAATAATGTGCTTGAATGTGCTCACTTCCCAAGTGTTCAATTTTGGATAAAATTATTTCAAAACACATTATAAAATGCTGCTAAGTTAGTGCTTCAGAAGTTCGGATGGTATGAAATTTCAATTAAAAAAGCCTTCAGCAACTACTTCAATAATTCATGTGAAATTTTAAGAGAAAGTATAAGTTTCTGGTAGAAAGAAAAAAGAAACATTTCAACAAGATTGATATATTTTACCATGGGGAAGATAATAGTCGCTAGTTGTAATAAATATCAATAATGGACTATTGGTTGTATTCTCAGGTGGTTTCTCTGCTGGGCTTTGAGGCAGACTTTCATGGAAGGCACATACTTCGCACAGAGGGAAAGCAACGTGTCTAAGGACATCTCCCCAGATATGTATCCCCACTGATGTCAATAGGCTTTGGATCAGAGCATAAAATGAGTGAGTCCCATGCTGCTGCAGAGTCTGTCTGGGTTTTCTGGTGCTAAACACATAAGCTCAAGGGCAGAGCGAGCTGCCATCAACTATTGCTGTGGTCAGCATGTCTCTGTACTGTCAGTGACTGTCTGATGGGAGGCTCTGGGACTGCAAATGTGTCTGAAGGTATCTGCATTATGGTGTCTACAATAATTAGTGCCAATAAACCACCAGGTGATGAAGACAGAATGATGATGCACTGAGGAGGAAATAATCACACAGACGTTCCCTGATCAGGAGTAACATGGGTAACAAACAGTTTTAGGTATGTGACTGCAGTATGCCTTGAGACCACACAGAGAGGCATCTAGGACAGTTTTGGAGTTTAATGGCTCAGTGCTCTAATGCTGTGCTAAATATCCAGCTGCATCACAAGGAGCAAATTAAGAACAACATTCAGGTTAGTTGCAAGTGGGAAGACGTTTTTATTGATCTCAAAATAGCTGTAAGTGACAGAAATAAATTCCATGACTGCTGAAAACCTAACTTGCCACCAAAACCATCACTCAAAAAAGACAATGGATTAGACCTTGTTTCCCATGAAGGAAATGATAAACCAAACATTTTGTTCAGTATTTTCCTAGAACAGATGATATTTAAGCTGATCAAAGGAACAATTTCCCACTGTGGCCAAAGGAGAAAATATGTAACAGGATGGAAACTCTCAACCAGTGTAGCTAGATTACTTGCATGTTTTGAAGGCTGTGATGAGAGAGAAGGGATGTACAAAAATCATCAGACACCAGAAACAGTGGAAAATTAGATTAATTTTGAGTTATGCATCTAGTGAAGGGTGACACATGAACTCTAGCACTGCAAACTAGATGGAAAGTATCAAGACAGACTTGAACCACCAGCTTCTCCCAGTATTGCTATGCAGCATCTCGTATCTAGTGTCACTTGATTCGATTTTATATGTATTGTGGTAAGGTACTGGAAGAATATGTTGACAAAAGAAGCTGGAGGTATTCAGGACCAGGCTGGATGGGGCCCTGGTCTACGTGGGAGATGTCCCTGCCCACAGAAGATGGGTTGGAACTCTTAGGTGGTCTACAGGGTCCCTTCCAAGCCAAACCACTCTATGATATCATGATAAGGGGTTGAAAGACCACTGCATATTTGTCTGTTCTGCTAAGACAACAAGTAACTGGGAGATTAAGGGACCCAGCAGAGATTGGCCTGTACAGTGACCAAGCAGTGCTGGCTGGGAAGCTATGACTGCAACGCGACCCACGTTACCTGCAGTCCTGCCTTGACTGTGGGGCTTCTCCTGCTGGAGGAGGAGCTGTGAGCTCAGAGAGGTTGGCAGAGGGCAGGGAGAAGCCAACCTCAAATATATCCCGCGCTTCTACAAAAACTGAAAGACATGATGCACAGGTTGAGAAAGAGGCCTCTGACAGAACATTTGGAAAATGAAATTAGACTGATACCAACATGTAAGTCTTTGTGGGCAGGTAATCAGTGAATCATTCTATCAAACCTTTTACTTTCTCTCTCATCCTCCAGTGTTGCATCTGCTTGTTGATTTCTGTCTGAAACTAGATTGTAAACACAAAGACATAGGCACTGTGCACATTAGTGTAATACAACAGACAGAACTGCAGTTAAACTGTCTAACTTATTGCCACAGAACACTGTAGATGCCAAAGGGGATAGGAACAAAGTAATGGAAGTAAAAACCACCGCGTACTATTAGACATACAACCTCTGGTTTAGAAGTGCTACAGGGATGAAACAGAGAATGCATCCATGTGCCTCTGCACTGTTTCTCATCTTTCCTAGATATCTTGTGCCAGCTGTTGTCAAAGATGGGGATTGCGTATACAGCCTCCCATGACAGCATCCGCAGGATACTTCCCCTGGAGAGACCCAGCATAGATTCCCAAAGGAAGCTTCCATGTTCAGCACTGGGCACAATAGGATGCACTCTGCACATGTCCTACTCTAAGAAGTCTCTCTTCGACAGAAGGAGGATGGGAAAGAGTGACTAGGGATTGTTTTGGTCTTTGTAGCTTTTCACTCTTCAATGTATTTGTTCTGGGCGCGTGGGAAGTAGACAGCAAGTGGATACTGAGGCCTCTGTGAAGCTCAAGATTTAACCAGGAAAGTAAAAGAACTCCAATGAAAATGCAAGGCTTTCTGATGGATTAGAATTTCACTTGTGCAGTATTTGGTGTTTTTTTTTTTACTCTAACAAGCGTAGTCATTTCTGACTATGTTGCATCCTGATACTAGTATACGTGATTAAATTAGTGAGCATATAGTCAGATGAAAATACAGAGTGTATAAGATCCATTTCGAAACTCTGAAACAAACATTTCTTTGTTTCTTTGTTTCACCTTTGCAGAAGGCTGCTATACTAATCCCTCTATTTTTATTTTTATTTTTCTTATTCATTCTGAATCTGAATACATTATTTAGAATATACATACACTGTACAACAGGGTGATGAATAGAGTTAACAGGTCATATTGTCATGAGTATACAAAGACTTTGACCTAGGCAAAGCCAACTCTGACTTTTGTGGGAAGGCTGTAAGAAAAAAAGGGTATAAAAAACAGACTGACGTAAAAAATAAATTCTACTGCATCTCAGATTACACTGTGTCTAAGAAAGAAAGAACTTGCACTGCTATTTCACTATAATATCTGCTGCTGAGCAATCTCTCATAAGTTGCAATCTGTTTCAAAGCAAAGAATTAAGGAAAGCATTCTGAAGAAAAGACAATTGAAGAGACTTTTTCATGAAATATGAAACTACTGCTGTAGATGCAGTAACAAAAATGTTTGTCTTGACCATGCAGAGACACAACCAGTGAAACAGGAGGGCAGTGCTGAATGGGACCCAGTGCTCAGCTGCACCCATGACCCCCAGCATCACCTGCAAACTCCCTCAGCAGGACTGAGGAACATCACAGAAAGCAGTGTGGAAGGCTAGCAAATGCTCCACAGACACAAACATCAACACATCCTCAGCAGCCTCTCATTGTAAGACTGCTTGGAAAAACCTTGCAAATTGCATAGCTCAGAAACTGTGTTAGAAGTGCAACCAGAGCTGGATTTCATGATATTTGATATTTTTACTGTAGTTTTGTCCCAGATTCACAACTGGAATGTGTGCAACCAGAGCTTTGTGGTGCGAGTAAACATACACTGAATCAAGCCATGAGAAGTAAAAAGCTGGGAAAGTTTATTCTTCTGTTTCTATAATGAAAGATACTACAACTTCAGGTGATTATACAGTACAAAGTTAAAAAAGTCAAGTATGAGAAAATAAGAAAGAAGGAAAGGGAAGCAGGTACTTGCTCTAACTCTTTGATGGTGGAGGACAGTTTTTCTATGAAGCAGCTTCTAGGTTTTCTACCTGCCAGGAAAAAAAAAATAGGACACAGAATACTACTCACAAAAGCTAAAATAAATAAACAAAATAATATCCCCAAATTAGAAGGAATGTCAGCTCTTACCACTCACAAGCATGCAGCATATTGGCAGGCTGCTCTCTGCTGATCTGCTCTGCTTATCTAGTAAGGGAAAGGAGGTTGCAAGGGAAGCTTCAGTGACAGAGACACAGCTGGATGTGTGCACCTGGACAAAATGAGAGAGACATGAAACTACATGCAAATGTGAAGAAACCCCATGGTGGGGTCATGTTTTACACAGACCAACTCCATCTGACAGAAGCAAGCTTGCCTGGGTTGAGCCCCTAATGAGGCGAAAACAAAAATTCCTTACCTCCTTAAAAGCCGTGGTCCATGCTTGGATGTGCTCAGCGTAAGAGAAACCGAAGAGGAATATTATCTGCAACAGCTCCAGATTTGTCCCATTACATTACAGTCAAATGAATTTTTTGATGCATGAGACAGCATAATTAAATATTCTCAGCATTTGGAGATTTATGGAAAACAGTGATGAAGATGCCATCATTCAGCCTCATCATCTCAGAAGACCACAGGATTTTCCAGGTCCAAACCCTAACAACACAGGGGGATGTCTCATCACACGCTGAACTTAATGTGCATTTCCATGGCCAAAGCAATTTCTTGTGCTGAACAAGAAGAGGGCTTTTTAATTTATTCTGTGATGATTTCAGCGCCCAGCCACCATCTTCTGCAATGGCAGGTTAGATAGCAATAGCTTTTGGAAGAGGTGCTGATCACATGGGAATGCTGGTCGACCTACATCCTCAGTTCATTCTATTTCACACTGCATTTCCATCAGAGTACACCTCTGCAGAATGATTGATTGCCTTCTCCAGAGTGACAATAAGCTAAAGGTCTTTTGCATGTGACAGGCCAGGCCTCTTCTCAAGTATTCATGGTTTCCTGGAATATTTTCTTAGCTTCGCTTATTAGCAATTCTTGAATTTTCATTTGTATCCACGGTTGGTGTCTTGGGAAATCTTAATGCTTCTAAGTACAGTTCACCAAAATATAAGCCACATCAGCTTTGGCACACTTTTAATATCCTTCCAGAACATTCAATGCAGAACAGACAACACCTCTGAAAACCAAGAAAGGCATGTCCTACCCTGCTATCGTAAACAGGCACACATGGATTAGAAATTGCCCTCGTGGATCACGTTATGCTTAGGCAACAGGACTACTCCTAACAACTTCAAAATATTGTCACCTGCCACATTCCTGTGAGACAAGATACTGAAGAATGAACTTGTGAACTGCCCTTAATACATTCTAGAATGGATACTCCAAGCAAAGGCCAGAAAAGAAATCTGTCAAATCATTACTCAGATTTCAATATTTCAATCACACATCATTCATATATATGGAGTAGCCTTACTCCAATTTCCATTCCTCAGCCTTTCTGTTACGAAGGAACTGCTGTCCCCCAGCATTTTTTGTGATCAATATCTATGCTGGTTTTCAGTGAAATATGCAAAAACAATCACAGTGAAAGCAAGAAATGCTTTCACAATAGGCATTTTATCACTAACACCACGTATGATGGTTTTGAGCTCTTAGTCATCACATAAAATCCTTCATCTTATATTCACAGCAGTGTTTCTACCACTTGCAGGTCTTTGGGCTATATTGAATTCCCAAATAATAAATACTTTCGCAGGTAGATTTTTTTGGAGTTCTATATTGTGTAAGATCATTTAGTTTCCCTATGAAAAGCTGACCTAAATTTGCCTATACACTCAACTAAGAATGACTGTAGTAAGTCTTGTGCTTGCACATCAGTGAAAAACTTTCAAAACAATTCAGCATCCTAAGCATTTATATCCAAGCTGAGTTTTCACATAAGTTGCAGGTACAGTCACTTATCTTGCATCAAGTGCAGCAGTTTACTGCCAAATATGCATGAAAAATCAAAGTGTTTCATTTTGTCTCCTTGTTTTTTTGCTTTAGATTGCTTCTTAATAAGTGGTGCCTTAGAGCTCATAGCCATCAGGAAGTCAGCCTTCTAACAAGAGTTTTTAAAAATAAGAGTGGTAAAGCTCACTTTTGCCCCTAATGATATTGCTCCATTAAAATGCATTACTTTGGTCCAATCTTAATTTAACTCTATTCTTTTTCTGTTTTCTTTCACATTAATTGTAGGTATTTGAAATAATATTTTTGATTAAATTTAATTCACCTACACCTCTGAAAAAGGAGCCCTTCTTTTCCTTTTAATGTATGAAAAAAAGAAAATTAGGTTCTGACAAATTCCTAAGATAGGATTCTTCAGTAGTCAGCGGACCTCTGGAGACAAGCTAAGTCCAGATCAAGACACATGTCCAAGACAGATAGGATAAATCGCCTTTTGGACATATGTCTCTTTTAAATGACCGGCTTTTAAGTGCAAGTGGCTCAGTTGTTTAGATGTATAAAACAAGACAAGACTGAACTCACTACAAGCTTTGATCAGGACATGCCATGCATATCACCAACACAGGGTTTTTCTAGGTTACCTGTCTGAGAGGAGTTGCTGGTTATATACTTACACGTTTTGTATATAAGATTTTTCTAAACATTTTTGTAACAATTGCACAGTCACAAAATCTTCTGAACAGAAGTAAAAATTAAAAAGTATAGATTAAAATAAAACCTCATTTGAATATATGTGAAAGCAGAACTTTGTTATATGCATGCTCAGGTTCAGGTGACCAGGCAGCCTATTGACAGCAGGAAGATGCTAAGGGTCTGACTATAAGCCTGGGGCTTTTTCTAGGAGATTTCTCCTATTAGTCAAGACGTTTTCTAATTTGGTTTGCACATGCAACCTGGGGCTGCTATAACATGCTTACTGAACAGTTGAATTCCCCCTTCAGTTGACCTGGCTTTTACACATCTAGAAATGAAAACGTACATGTAGAGAAGTGATTGTTACAAAAGTTGTAAGAGAGACCAGATGAGTCAGGCATTTCCATGCTTTGTTGAGCCTGTATAAGAAGTGTTTGCCTTAACCCTGAGATTTTAACAAAACAAGTAAGTCTTATTCATGCGGGCAGGCACCCCAACATATTTGAAAATATCTGTGTGAGTGAGAAATATTTCTGGAAGGAAACAGGCCTCTCCTTCTGAGTGTTTTTAATTTTAGAAGTTGAGCGTTTCTCCAAAGCTGGGGAAAAGCAGGACTTCAATTTCAGTGAAAGCATGTTTAATTTCGAAACCTGTAAAGCTGTTAGAATTCAAGAGAAAGTGGTAGCTGTTTTAAATATGAATTGTATTAATGAGAAGAGGGCAAGAATCTTGTCTTGTAAGTGGCTATGAGTCATACCTTCCAATTATAACATGCATACATCACACTTCAGTAAAGAAGAAAATCGAGCATCCGCTGGATGGAAGAAATTCAGACACTTGCTAAGTCAGCAGCTGATTAACAGCATCAGACCTCATCTTGTGAAGAACAATGTGCCTGGGTCCTGCCTCATTTACACTCTGCAAAACACGATGACTGCTGCTGAAGTTACTTTCTTGTTGAAAGTGGTATGAGGGCACAATCAGTCAAAAAATGTCCATGAATCCCAGTCTCAGACTTCACTCAGAATTCAGAAAGAATGTTATGTTTTTAATGTAAACATGCCCACAGCTCCATACCTCTTAAAACAGAAAAACATCCATTCTCAAAGACATGTAATGTAAAAACAATTTCCCGAATCACAAGGCTGAATTGCAGTCACGTAAGAGTCTGTTAAGTAAGTGTCAGAGCATTATTTACATTTGTGTCACAGGGAATTTCCCATCAAGGATTCAGAAGAAGAGGAAAGCAGCTATTGGGCAACCTCTGAAATGTTACTGGGGGAAGCAGAAACCTTAAAAAGTTGAATAAAGTAAGAGTGTTGTTCCTGGAGGACTTCTATAGGGAGGATGGGAAGAAAAGTAGGACTATGTAGCAGATAAAGTGAGTTACCATATGTTTAACAATAAGAAGAATAACCATGAGAAGTTAAGAAAAAAGAAAAAAAAATTTAATAACTGGGAATCAGATTAGACAGAATTTTATTCCACCTCAGTGCTATTTTGTTCTGCTCTGCTCCTGTAGAACCTATAGTTACCTCCATCTCCTGCTTGTATTGGTGAGATTTTCATTTCTTTTTTGTACATTAACTGTAACCTTTACTCCTTTCAGCTTCTATTACACACACATTTTGCAACAAAGTGGATCAGTGAAGCACAGGAGAGAGTAGGACAAGACTAGAATTTTATGACAAGAGTAGGATTTTGAATACGTAGGGTGACTGGACACAAGGCTGCAGCATTTACTCCCAACCCTTTTGGCTATCGGAATATTATCAGTGGACAAACATCCTTGCGTTCCCAAATCTAACTGATAAATATCACTACCTTGGTTATCCCTGCACATGCCCAGGTGTATCTTACCACTGAAGAGTTAAAAAATGGTTTTCCCTATAGCAATTGTATTTCTCACTCCCAGACACTGACACTGCACACAGTGCAGCTGTGCTGCAACTCTAAAGGCTCCCATTTGGCTGTTTTGCAGTGTGAGGGTACCCTTGCAGTGACTTCAACCTGAGAGGAAGTGAGGATGGTTTTGCTGTTGGAAATGACATCCCCAAACACAATGACACAGAAGAATCACTCACCAGTCTCAGCAGAAGTTGTCTTCACGGACAGAAGTTTGACACCTTCTTTATCTGACTGGGCCCTGTTGGTGACAGAAGACGAGGCATAATGAGCATGCAATTCTGTCACACTGCTCAGTGTAATACTACTCTAACATCATGGTCTGGAGGCTTGAGATGGGTTTTACAGCGTGTTGTGCATGAGTCTTATTGATGGCAAACACCATACACCAGTGGCTCTGAAAAGACTCATCTCTTAAAACGTCAGCTCACACAACTCCAGGCTCAATTCAGTGCTCCACAGAAGAAGTACATCCATGGAAAGAGAGGGAGATATCTTTTCTCTTGGCCAATGCAGGGCGTATAGCTGTGTTGGATTGCAAGAAGGAGCACCTTAGATTTCATGAAAGATGGGGATAGCAAGTAAACCTCCTGCCCAAATGATTTTGGTCACACAAAATCACATCCAGACCTAACAGCCTTTGGTATGTATCTTCTAATGGATTTTTCTTCATTTCACTCTCATACTTATGCCAATATCATTTTCACAGAATCACAAATGTCAGGGTTTGGAAAGGACCTCAAAAGATCATCTAGTCCAATTCCCCTGCTGGAGCAGGAACACCTAGATTAGGCCACTCAGGAATGCGTACAGGTAGGTTTTGAAAGTCTCCAGAGAAGGAGACTTCACAAACTCTCTGGGGATTTTAACAGAGGCTGTGCAAATGGACAGGTGGAGAGAAGATGGGACAGAAAAGTATGTAGTGATGGAGAACGGAGAGGAACAAAGAATAAAAGGAGAGAAGTATAAAGGAAAGGAAACGGGGGAGAAAATAAGGGGACACAACACAAGGCATTTATCCTTTTCAAAAGGATCCCTTGCAAAGCAGTTGCATGTTTCCGTCCATGTTATAATGCATACAGGTGTACAGTAACTGCAAGCATTTCAGCAACATTGTTCTCTTTAGGTAGCAACTGCTTGTTATGTTTAAGCAGAGAAAGATGAGAGAATCGCATGCAGAATTTACTGCATTCACAAGTGCCCTCCAACAGATCTCATAGCAATGCAAAGAAAAAATTTAACTTACTGTTCAGTGCCGTTCTCTTGTCTGTCTGAAAAAAGGAACAGAACTAGGGTCATTTGAGCTCAGCCAAGCAAAACATTTAGACACAGCTATTGCTGCTGCTAGCAGAAGGCTGAGTTGTGATTTTATAGTGTTTAATTAAGTATGTTAAGACAACCAGACTGGATGGTAACTGTCAGTTCTCTAGCTCATCCTCCCAAAAGATCACCATGCTGACAGTGGTTTTTGAGCACAAAACAGCTCATCCAGAAGGCAGGGTGGGGGACACAAACAGCCTGTGTGCTGCAGTGGTGTTTGCCCAGCTAGCAACATAGCCTGTCATCTCAGTCAGCGAGGAAGGGAAACATCCACCAAACCTGTTTTCTCCTCACCCAAGTGTGGGCAGATGGATGGGATGGGACAACCTAGGATGCACAGAGCCATCCATACACAGATGGATGGCAGGTCACTGTTGCTGCCTCCTCTTGTTTTCTAGTTAATTTGCCAGTACTGTGAGCACTGGCATTTGTGTGTGGGGAGGCTGGCAAGCAAACAAACTTCACCTAATGTCTTTACCCTGAAAATTCAGTAATTTCCTAAACAGACAGCACACCTTCTGCTTTTTGTTTTGTTCTGATTGCCATGCCATTGGCCAAGTCAGTTGCAACGCAGTTTGCCTTGCTCTACAGCTTCCACATCCCACTGTGATTTTGTATACCAAGTCCCAGTGATTTCACTGCTGAGGCTCTGCACAAAGCTCCTAACTCATGCCAACTCACAGTTAGGATTCAGATATGTTTGGTTGTTATTTCATTTGATGGAAAATTGCACTCTCATGTGGCCAGATTTGGCAACTCTCTGAAATACCTGGCAAATGAGATCTAATGGAATTACATCCTCATTACCTTAAGTATTTCATGGATACCAGTGAAATTTATACTGGTTTTAGCTGATCTGTCAAAAGCAACTATTTCTGCAAGTACTTTTGCTCAGTGGTTTTGTACCCATGCATATGCTGTAACCAAAAAATTTTACTCAAGTATCAGGTATTTCCTAAAAGAAAGCACTGACATTTCTTTGCTTTTATTTTGAACAAAGATAAAATGAACATCAAGAGATTGTGCTGAACAGCGTCTCCAAACTTATTTTCACTCTCTTTTTCTATCCAACTGACTGATCATGTTAGTGCAGCTGTTTTTTAGCTCTTTGCAGCTGCAAAAGGTGAAACAAAAATCTTTACGGCATTATATATTCTCAAAAAAATCACAGATATTTTTGCTCCCTCTGTTCTTCCTATTGATTTTGAAAATGAAGTGCTGCTTTCCCACTTCAGGTAAAATACTCTGAAATGCAATGTTTCCTATCAGACTACGGCAGCATCTCTAGTTAAAGAAATCTCAAAAGCCTCCAGAAATGTTTTAATAATAAGCACACCGATATTTTTTCTTCCCTTTGCTCAGAGAAGGTCAACCAAATACCTGGAGTTTTCTTATGGCACACTCTGTACAAGGCCACCAGAGAGAAGGCGGAGAGGGTAATGACAATCAAGGCGATGACAATGGGCAGGATAACACCTGCAAGACATGCAGAACATCATTTTAATCTCTTATTTGCCTATACCCAGGCACTCATGTACCAGGGTGAGAGGCTCCTGGCCCCAGCCCCCTTAATCCCATGGTGATACCTTCGCCCAGGCTTCAGCAGGTTCAGCACCTGCCCCAGTGGGACCTTTGTAGTCCTAATCAGTGGTTGGCTGCAAGGTTTGCCCCTGGAGTGGGTGGTCTTAAAGGTTTATAAAAAGTGTCCCACTGCAGAAACAATTTTTTTATACTTGCAGTTTTTTGGTTTTTTTTTTTTTGAAAGAAAGACTCATCTGAAATTCAGTGACTAAAGCAATTTTTTCTCTTTCAGCATCGAACACCCAGAAAGATACCAAGGAATTACATAATTCAGTAACATTCCCTGCAGCACTTACAACCATGGATATAAAATGCAAGATCTTCTTTTTAAATGAGGTCCTTTCTTCCCTTTTATTATTTCCCACCATCTGCCATTTCCTGACGGGTATTTCCCAGCCAAGAAGCAAAAAGGAAAGAATTATGTCATGAAGAGAAGCTTTCCTGGGGAAACATCCAAGCCCAGCTTCTCTCCATTTATCTTTTTTTGTTGGCAGCAGTCAGCCACGTTTGGGTTTAGCCCCATGTCAATCAGGCTGCAGAGCCTCAGCATCCTCCCTCCTGCTGGCCCCATATTTTGAAATGGCATCTTTACTGATTCTTTATGCAATTAAAGTTTAATATTCATATAAATGTGTATCTGCAGAACCAGAGGGAGAACTGAGAGATGAGTTCAGAGTAGAAAAACATCAAACGTATTACGCTGAGCTAGTGCTTTGGGTAGGAAATAGCAGATCCGCAGTTATAATCCTGCCCCAGAGACATGCGATTTTAGAATAAAAATTAAGTAACATGCACCATGCAAACAACAACTGCTTGAGCAATTCACAGAGGACTCTCTCCTAGTCCTTCCCTCCCCACTCACCCTCTCATGACACTATGGACAACATATTCATTTAACATATTTATAACATTGTATTAATATAACGAGTATTCATAATGGTATATAAATTATATTTTCACATTCCTATTTGTCTTCTCTTACAGAGTATGACTCCACTCACATTTTCTTCTTTTTTATTTTATCACTTTGACTTCAGTCCTTGGGGATAATCATTCTGCTTTTCAGTGGGAGAGGTGTCAACTTGCTGAGTTAAATTGGGTTTGCAAGAGGGTCTATAGCCTGGTACAGACAAATAACACTTTCTAATTTGTTTCTTTGCAACTCCAAGCACTCATGTAAAGCCATGTTCATCTGAAAACTGAGAAGATGGACAACAAAGTAGTAACACTCACTAGAGTAATGGATGGTATCCTCCAATGCTTTCGTTTTCTCAGAACTGTTTCCAGTGCTGCCAGAATCTAGATTTGCAGAAGAAATATTGCTTTCAGATCAACGTGTAAGTACCAGAATTTCTATAGACAACTTCCCCCACACCCCAGAAAAATTACCTTCCCCACACACCTTTGATGTCAGCATTTCTGGAGCCATGATGTGCTCCACAGCTATAAGTCCCCTAAGTAGCACCTGGATAATTTGCATGAGGGGTGGAAAAGCCTTGGGACAAACTCACATTCTCTGTGAACCATCATACAGATGCCTTTTCTGGATCATCTGCTTGCCCACTTACAGTTATGCCTTTAGGAGGTTAAGATAAAGGTCAACATCAGCAACTTCTCTTGACAAGCAAGTAAATAACAAGTGTGTGAAATGAAGACCTGCCTCCAAAAGACGAAGAACCAAAATATCTCAGTGCTAATAATAAAAAACACTAATGGTAGGTGAAGAAGTCCAAAGGGGGGAAATACGAGTAGCTGAACATTTCCTTGACAGTTGAGTGTGACAAAGTGATGTGTGTACTTGCTCTCCCAAATTTGGGGAGAGCAGGGACTGTCAGAGCCTCTGGAGCATTTTTAAGAGGAATGCACTTCTGCCTTCAGGTGCTAATCTGAACTGGAGTTGAGTATCAGCTATCCAAGATACCCATCAAAGTTGTAATGCAAGAGAGACAGCTCCTATTGCTCATGCATCGAAACCAGTGTAGTGGCACTGCGCTTCCAAAGGATAGAAGGGGCTGAGCTTGCTGGGTGGAGGCTGACATTAACTGAGTCACTACAATTAACTCATCAGGGCCATATGGAGGACTAAAACACAATTCTGATTTGCTAAGCTTCCAAATGACAGGACCATTTGTTTTACAGAATCTTTCAAGTAGGCAACATTTATAACTCTCATCTGCTGAATTAGAGTAGCCAATAATGACTGTTGGTCCCAAATCCGTAGGCCTCCTTTCTCCATTGATTTGGAACTCAGGTCCAGTACATTTAAATATTTCAGTGATGGTTTTTTCTCCATTATTCTCTTTTTGCCCATATTCCCATGCTCATAACATCCTGATCCACTCCAATATGTATGAGCATGTTGTCTCCTGATGTAAGAGGAGTAAAGCAGAGAAAAGCCAGGCGGCAGCTCTTTCAGTAGAGATGCTAGTATATTGGTTTTCGAGATACCTACAAACCAGGCAATTCTAACTTAAACTATTGTGTGGATATAGTATGGTGTCTATACAATGTAGCCCCAACTGAGGCATTTAGATGTTATACGCAGGAAACCATCACTGCCTGAGACCCTTGTCCCTGAACATCCTACCATGTTTCTTTAAAGTTCTCTCTCCTCTGGTGCCTGTGTGCTGAAAGGTGATAATGTGAGGAGGGAAATGGGAGCCATCGTGAAGTAACAGAAATAATTCTTATGAATTCATGATTCTATGTGATTGCTTTGGATTTCCCAGGGAAATACAATTATCCTTTTCACTACCCTATCTGATAGACTGCAAGATACACAGGGCAGGCAGACAATTATCACAGCAGTGAGTTATTCTGGGTACTGACTGAAAATGTCAACAGAAACAAATTACACCGAGAAACGTGAAAATATGTCCGTGAACTTGTGCAGTATCGCCTCAGGAGAAAAATGGAGGGTTCAAAGGCATTGGCTATCTTCCTACTTGTCTATTAGACGACCAAGACGTGAGTAATGCAGAGAAGACAAACCCACAGGTTAGTCTTTTAATTATATGTGTGTATATATCACTGAGTAAAAGCAGTAGCTAAATGGAAGCGCTATTGAATGAGTGAAATGGATTAAGGATTTAAAAACATTATCAACGTTATCCACTGAATTTTCCTCACAATTCAGCCCATCCTGCCCACTTTCTGGAAATGGAATCTGAAAGATATTTTCCATCTAGGGAAAGATCTGGTATCTGAATAACAATCCATTACAACAACCAGGTTCACTGGCACAGGAAGACTTTGCCTTACCCTGAGACCAGTCGCTTCTAACCACAGGATATGGAAGGAGAGCCACTGACAAAACCTAGCCCCCTGGCAAACACTGTTTCTGTATTAATTCCTGCTGCACCTTTCAGTATTTTGCTACTCTGTTTGCTTTGCCTCATCTACTGGTACCACATCACATTCACTTGCATTCATTGCAAAGTTACGCACTGCAGCAATATGAGCATCCCTCATCTCCTTCTATGTACTGTGCTTCAGATTCCACCTGAGGTTCCACTTCCACCTACCCTCTTCTTTTCCAAATTTTCCCTTTCCCTCTTACCTGTTGGTATTGGCACGGTGCTCACAGAAAAGTCTGAAAGAAAATGGAAGGAACAGAGTTGTTATTATCTGATTAAGAGGTCCTTGCAAAAAGGAAAGCAAGGTCTTCATGCTGTACAAACTGGCAGACTCCAGTGATGAGCTCGGTAACTGGACAAGAAACTCAGACAATTCTGAATTAACTTCTACAAATCCAAAAAGCAGTCCTCCTGACAAAGCCAAATAAATGCCCTGGGGTGAAGAGCTGGTATTTAACTGACAAATCACTTCTGTAAGAAAATAAACTTAAATACCTAATTGAGCCATACCTTCAATTGTTGCTATCTCTCAGTAGCAAATTTTCATTAATTACTCTGGTGCTTGTGGCTAGCAGACTGCTAGACAGTGGGAATGAGGCCTTAGTAATGAAGAAGAACTGGACCTTGCAGTGCCTTGTGTGCAAAGCTTATGGTCTTGCTGCTGGCAGCATCCTTCTTTCAATTCAGAAGATTTGGGCACAGAACATCATGTTAGCATGCTGCTCACCTGTATCTAGGCTGAGGCGTGTGTGCTTGAATGCTACAAATGCTGTGAATATTTCACATCTGGAGGATAGAGAAGCGTCACTCCCACAGTGACTTTAATGCCTTGCATTAAATCTCCCCCATGATCAGTCTGAAGCCAAAAGAAGCCAGACACCTAACTCATCCCTGTCTTTGAAAACATCCATCTGTGTGAAGTGGCAGCACAACACCTCTGTGCTTGCCTGAAGCCAGCAAAGGGCATGGCCTAGGGATGCCTCTCAGTGGGCTGTTGGAGATACCATGGAGGAACATCCCCTAGGTGCTATGTCCTCAGCAGTTCCTCCTTACTTTGAGTTGTAGGTTCACAGCACCATAAAACCCCCTCCAGGCTCCTCTAGGGCTAGTTCCTTGCACACCCATGAGGTACATGGCTCATCCAACTCATCCTGATAGCTCCTCAGGAGGACTTGTCCCAGCATGGTGCTTCCTGTGCTTTGTAGAGACAGCTTTTGCAAGAGGAGCTGCAATGTGGATTAAAGATGTTATTCTACTGCTGTGAATGTTTGTTCACAGTAGTACAGCTGCTGTTGTTTCTCATCCTCTCTACACTCAATCATAAACAGAGATCACTTGAGGTACTGGCATTCAATCATTTTTGCTAATAATACATGTGACAGAGCTTTAACACTTTAATTGCAAACATGCAAGAAAAGTTGAAAAGCTAAGTACTTCAAGTCAGCAGTGAGAGATCTCCTTGACCATACTAAGTATTAGCAATGCTAGTTTAATCCTGAGGGCACACAGTTATTGCACACTGGCTGATGAAAATTCAGGAGAGATGCTCTTCCTGAGCTATTTACCATCTTATCTATCCATCTGCACAGTGTCACCATGTTCAGGGAGGATATCTGTGATGGCTTAGTAGGGGATGTTTACTGCATGTTTGGGCAACATGAATGACAAGAGCTGAGGAAAGCCTTTTGGGAAGTTAACAGCTCTCCTGTCAAACAGAGGTGTACAGAAAGCTGCGGGACACCCACCTGCATCAAGGGAACATCCAAACGTGATATGATCAGTTGTTAGCTGAACCCCGCCTCTCTTACAGAGAGTGAGATCCCTTGGAAAAAAGTGTGAGCACTCAACAACATTTGAACATGCAAATATACAACGATGTGGACGTTCACGGAGACAGGCAGAGGATCTTGTCAAGTCTTACAGATAGGCCACGTCCCAGTAAAATGCCTAGCTTGCCCTCCCTATTCTGAGGAGAGCTGAACTTTCCTAAGAAAAACTCTAAAGATGTCAACATAACATTTTTCTTGTAAACAAAGTGAACCATCTTGACTCAGAAAGCAAACTTTTCTGATGGCAGAGGTGGGCACTGCTTTTCTAGGGGAGGAGGAGGAAAAGGCAGACAGCCCTTTGCTTGCACCGGTGTTTGCTGTATTGTTCTGGCCATCTGCTTGGCCCCTACCAGGTCCCTGAGGCTGAGGTGGGGGTGGGTGTTCTGCATAAAAAATCCAGGAGGATTTCCAAGACTCCTCACAAGAACTGAGGCATACAACACTGGCCGTATGGTAAGGAGGACAAAGATAAAGAGGCTGATGTATGAGAAGGTGATCTGACAGTACCTGCCTGAGCAACGACAGTGCTGGTGAGGAGGCTGACAGATGGAGGGGGCACCAGCAGCTCACCTCTCCCAGAGCTTTGCTACCCGAACAGCCTGTGCACCCTGCAGCTTGCTGCTTCTGCTTTTGGAGGGCAGCCACATGGATCTATGCTCGCTGGCAAAACAAGTGAATAAATTTGGCTGATTACTCAGACGGGATACCACAAGATAAATCACAGCAAAATTAAGAATCTTAAAACACTCTCCTTATCCTGACTGTTCTGTAGTTCTGTAATTGTGTTAGCTGAGGCTTTGTTATACTTTCCAGCTCTCTGATGCTTCAATTTGTGCCTCTCTCTGTGTGGAAAAGCTAAAGTGAGCAGTTTTCACTTAATACCACTATCCAGCTTTCCTATACAGTCCACGTACAGAAAGAGCCAAACCCTCCTTGTCTTGCTCCTAGGGTTCTTTCTCAGCAAGATACCTCTGTGAATCAGGCAAGTAGGATTTATAATTTGAGGAGTGCAATAAAGGCATTGATAGATGTAGCAGGCTGATTCTCTTGACAGATTACTGTAATAGATTTTCTGATCTTACCAGCCTGCCGGATGAACTTAAACTCATCCCACTTTATGGATTTTTTGTTGTTCAGGTCACAGAATAAAAAGTCAACTTGCAGTTCCTAGCAAGTATTTAGACTCTGACAGATCCATTTAATCTCCACTTCTACACAAATTAAACAAAAGGAGAAAATGAAATATTAACAAGCAATCCTTTGCGGAGGTGGAGCAGGAGTAGGAGGCATGTGATACATGACAGCCAAAGTTGAAGAAGTGTACGTGTCAATGGCACGCATGCTGGTTGCTCTCTTTGCTAAAAACAGCTCCTCTTCCCTTCCCCAACCTAGGTGAGCCCCACTCAGCCCCTCCTCCGCAGCTGCTGGCTTCAATCCCTTGTAATACAGTGATGCTGCTCTCTGATGTTTCTCCAAGCTCCTTCTCAAGCTCCCCCCACTCGTTTCAGTTGCTCTCCAGCTTTCTGTGGCACTTCTCCCACACCCTGATCTTTTGATATGGCAGATTGGAAATTTCCTTTCAAAATGTACTTTTTTTTTTCTTTTCCTTGCAGTACGAAAGGGGATTTTCACAAAAATGGCATTTTTTTTCCCCCAATGGAAAATGTCTCAAAGCTAAATATATTCTTTTGGTTTGAGATTAATCAGCTGAATTATTGTTGAGAAAACCAAATAGAAATGTTCTGTTTTGGGTGAATTTCACCTTAGTTTTTCCACACAGGAGATATGGCTTAGGTGCCTTCAGCTTTTAAGCTCTGTGATCCCCTGAGGGCTGCATTGCACATATCACCCCTGTTCCACTGAACAAAATGTACCCAGACCCTATGGAAGATGAAATTTCACAGTGCTGCAAAGAAAGAATCTCATGGCAACAAGAGTCAGCATTTCTTCTAGACTTGGTACATCCTGAAGCAACTGACTTTATGCTTGCATTTTTGTGAAAGTTATTAGGTGCAGCCTATGGCTTCCCTTGGCCCTGAGCAGCTGAACATACAAAGAGAAATCTGCTTATAGGGAACCAGATTTGTTTTTTCCCTGAAGACTTTAATGCACACAGAAAATATGGAGCAACAATGGTCTAAAGGCACATGCATTTGGGCTACCTAACTCACTGGAGTGTCTAATGGGACTTCTTTAATATTTAATCTGCAAAAAAGCAACAAGGAGCTGGTCAGTCCTGTGTGGAGGCAGAAAAGGTGTGAGGATGAAATCCCAATGACAGAGGAAGTGATTATGAAATTGCAATATTATGGGAAGTCAGCACACTGGCTATGCCAGTGACCTAGGCTGAATCCCCCAGGACAGATGGTCCCTTATTTCCTCAGCCAGGAAATTACAGTGCTGGCTCCTTGGGTAGTCCCTGAGCTAAAGATCTATTTGGCTTTACAGTAAGCTGAGTAAGATGATGACTGTCACAAGCAGAGGAAGAAAAGGATGTAAACGTTTTCGGGTGTGTTTTAAATGTAAAGAGAAATTGTACAAATAATATTCAGAAATTCAACAGACAGAATCCACAGACATATATGCATTACAATTTCATTTTAACCTGGCCAATTTGCCTGATAGAAAGAATCTTTCATTAAAAATACTGTAATTTATTGCTTTATTGCAGTGTATCAGTGGTAAGATTCCCACACTGTGTACGTCTGCCAAAAGACACAAAATGTAACAGAGTAGTAATAGAATCACAGAATGGTTTTGGTTGGAAGGGACATGAAAGATCATCTAGTGCCAACTCCCTGCCATGGGCAGGGTTGTCACTCGCTAGATCAGGCTGCCCAGGGCTCTATCCAACCTGGCCTTGAATGCTTCCAGGAATGGCGCATCCACAGCTTCTCTGGGCAGCCTGTGCCAGTGCCTAACTACCCTCTGAGTGAAAAATTTCCTCCTAGTATCTAATCTAAATATTCCCTCTTTTAGTTTCAAACCATTCCCTCTTGTTCTATCGCTATCAGACTGTGTAGAAAGTTGCTCTTTGTCTTGTTTCTTAGATCCTTTCAAGCACTGCACCACAATGAGTTCTCCCCAGAGCCTTCTCCAAGCTAAACACGCTCACCTCCCTCAACTTTTCTTCATGGAAGAAGAGCTCCAGCTCTCTGATCTTGTGGCCATCCTCTGGACCCGCTCCAACAGCTCCATGTCTTTCTTATGCTGAGGACTCCAGACCTGAACTCTGTTATCACCAGGGCAGAGTAGAGGGAGGCTATAACCACCCTCTCCCTGTTGGCCACCACTCTTTTGATGCATCCCAGGATACTATTGGCCTTCCAGTCTGCAAAAGCACACTGCCAGCTCAAGTCCAGCTTTTTATCTACCAGGACCTCCACATCCTTTTCCACAGAGCTGCTCTCAATTAATTCTTCTCCCATATCACTCATATCTGGAATTATCCCCATCTCAGTGCATTTGGTCTTGTTGAACTTCATTTGATTCAAGTGAGCCCAATTTTCAAGTTTTCCACGTCTCTCTGGGTAGCATCTCTTCCTTCTATTATATCAACTACACCACTCAATTTGGTGTGATCTGCAAACTTGCTGAGGGTGCACTCAATCCCACTATCTATGTAATTGATAAAAAATTTTGAAGAGCACCGGTCCCAAGAAAGACACCTGGGAGCATACCAGAGCCATTGATTACAGCTCCCTGGCTGTAGCCATCCAGTCAATTCCTTATCCACTGTATAGACCACTCTTCAAATCCACCTAATCTCTAATACAGAGATAAGGATGTCCTGTAGGCCTGGGTCAAAGATCTTACAGGTCCACATAGATGACATTGTTCTGTCATCTGTTGTTATCTGATGCATCATAGAAGGTCACCAGATTGGTCAGGCACAATTTGTCCTTGGTGAAGCTGTGCTGACTGTCTCAAATAATCTGTTTGCATTGCACGAGCCTTAACATATCTTCCATGATTAAATACAACTCAAAACATATGTATTATGGGGAATAGGTTTATTAAAATAATTAATGATTCCTCTCTAAATTAATGGCCATAGCTTAAAAATGAAAAAAAATCTCAATTTCCCTGGAATCCTTCAAAGCATTTTAGCATGTACTGATATTACTATACATGCATATCTAATCCCATCCACTATGAGAAGAATCACAGTAAACACCCATTCACCATGCTAAGTTTTAGCACAACAAAACATTATTGAGCACTCAGTTATCTGCTGCAAACAGTCCAGGGAATTGTAAAGAGTCTCTTATCCCTCTGGAAATGTTAAACATTAATAATAATTGGGAAATGCAAACAAAGTCAATGTTCTTATTGGGCTTACGTATGTGTAGCTCAGAGCACTGAGTAAAAGCTCGAGAGACCTTGAGAAAACCTAAGTAATTCTTCAAAATCTAGGAAAATTAAGCCTGCTAGAAATGTAATAAATGAGCACTCCCATTACTGGCATCTACATTTGCCACACAGTTCCTTAGTGGATAAATACAACAAAACACACTCAGAAAAACAATAAAGCTAGGCAGGCATTTGGAAGGACTGATGTCTTTTTGACCTTGCATGTGACTGTATTGTAGTTTGAACAATGTCATTTAATTTGGTCATATGCTTTAGCACGCCCTACAGATTTATTAACAATTGTAAAAATTATAGCTGTTTTCTCCTTTGCTTTGCAGCCAAAGAATTTATCTCAATGACCTCCTCTGGCAGTCAGTGCTACACAATGACCACATACAGCATATATAAGGTTTCTATTATCTTAATTTATATCCTTCTGTAATGACATTGAGTTTCCTATGAATCTTTTGAAGTTTGTCCATCACTCGTAACTTCTTAGTAGGGTGACATCGTACCCTGCGTGAATAAAGATGTAGCCCTCATTCTGGGACAACGCATGGCATATAAAGAAGATATTCAAAATCTTTTACATCTTTTGGACTATTTGTATAGGAAGAAGAAATGTACGTTTTCAAGACATACCTGAGGTTCCAGGAGCAGTAATATTTTCTTGTAAAGAGGTTGTAGGAGACAAAGTCCCTGTCTTAGTAGTTGTAGCACTCTCATTTTGTGCAGATTGTGTTCCATTCACTTGGACAGCTGGAAACAAGACAGACATTTGGGTAAGACACACCAACAGAAGGGTTGCATTAGATTTTCAGCCATCCCCCTGTCAAATCCCCTCAGCATCATAGAGGATAGTTCAGGTTAGAAAGAACTACACCTTCAAGTAAACCTTTGTCAAACACTGACCAATCCCTAGGAGGTTTTTAGGACTGACGTAGCTTAGGCATCTTTAAAGCACATCCTTAGCATCCAACAGCCTCATGCCTGTGCCAGAAGACAACGCTAACTTTGGAAACCAGGCTGATGGGGTAGATAGCTTCCTGCTTTCTATCACTTACCTTCATTTACAAAAAATAATAAATCACATACAAGCTTCTGCCACAACTGTCACATAATGGTAATGAGATACTTTATAAAGTTCTAAGGATTGTAATTAAGTGTAGAGTTAATTACTTCATTCTGTGCTGATAAGGTCTGAGAAATAATATATCCCTGAAAATTAACGTATGAAAAATTTAAGTGCCTTTTTGCTGCCCTCCCACACAGTCAGTAGAGGATTGAGGCCATCTGTGCCATGAGATTTGCTGTCTAGGGTGAGTCCAGACACAGGCACTGTCTGGCCATGGAAACAAGGACGACAATAGCCATGCAGAAGAGTTCAAGCTGCTACAGCACAGGTGATTTTTCTGTCTACCCGCAGAACCCAGCATAACTACATGCAAGATGGTGACTATCAAATGCACCATAGGTAAGAGAGGCTGCAGAACAAGCTCTCGATGCAGAAGGGCAGAAGCAGACATGTCTTGTCTGCTTCTCTAAACCAATGGCTTCTCTACCCACATGCCTATGGGGACAGCAGCATCCATATCCAACCACTGCAGTGGCAGCACTGTATCCCACTGGAAATCAGGGTCCCACCTGCCCTTGGGGAGCACTCAAATCACCCTGCTATCAGTCACTGCTGATGAATAAAATGGCAACATAAAAATAAAATGGTAAAGACTGTAAAATAGCTGTCTGGACAGGATGACTGTGGCAAGGCAGAGCACCCCAGAGGTGACACCACTCTCCCCACAGTAGCTTTGATGAGAGAAATGACAGCATACTGGCACGCATTTGTCAAAAGAATAATCAAGGAGGGGAATGTGAAGCTGCCCTGCAGGGCTGCTGCCCAAGCCTCAGCTGTCCCCTTGCTCTTTGTGCTCCCAGAACCTTCATTTTCTTCAACCAGCTGAAATTCAGCACACATCTTTGCTTGATCTTAGCAGGATTTTCTACTTAACCTACATATCACCCACGTGTGTTTCAGCATTTCCCAACGGTACTCTAAATCTTCCTTGCAGCAGGCTGCAGCCTAATGAGGTTTGACATCACATGGTGCTTCAAACAAGCAGCAGATGTGCAGCAGAGAGAACAGACATCTGTAACAGCATTACTTGGCCAGTCAGTGAATCCAGGATACTCCTTTATGGGGAACACCGACCCTTTGAAGCCCTAGCGTGAGGACTTGGTTAGGTGACACATACATTTCTCCTCTGAAATTAACAGCCTGCAAAATCACTTGCATTAAAGACTGCATTAATAAAAGCTTTGAAAAACTGGAGTGTATCAAAAGCGGTGGAAGCTGCTCCCTGCCGAGCACATCCCTGCAGCCAGCTGCTGCACAGGGCGTTCCAGAAGCATGACAGGTACCTGCAGTCTGTGACAGAAACCCAAGGACAACTGAGAGATATGCTGTTAGCCTAACCCTCTCCCTGCCTACTTATCAGCAGTTTGGCATGAAAATTCTCTCTTCTACTCTTTCCTTTTCTCACTTTTTAATATTTAATGTTTCCATGCATCATGTTATACCATCCTCCGGGAAAGAAGCACAGGATAAATCAGAAACATCACAGCCCCAAACCCACCAACAGTTTGCAATTTAATATCCTGAGTGCTGACTTTTGATCGACAGTTGGGGGAGGAAGAGCACCATCTTCTGCTGCCTTTCATTTTGCAGACTCTGGTAACACTGAGTGTCCCAGGACATGAAATCTCACATACAGGTGTGACTGGCTGTAGCGTGACACCATTTAAAATTATTGAAGTGTCCAAGGGAATCACTCTTTTGGTTAAATGTGAACTTTTGGCTTTGATATCATGTACTAATAAATAAGAAAAATACGGAGGCAAGTCTAATTGTTGGCTTCCTATATAACAGTCAGGGCTAGAAAGCACAGAAGGAAAGGGGAAATTTTGCTTATGGCCTGCAGAGGGAAAAATACAGAAGACTTAAGGGGAAAAAAAAATAAATGTCCTGTGCCTGACTTCCTAGTGTATGGAAAGCTGGAGGCTCTCTTTGAGTTTGTAATGGGAGGTGACAGCAGCCACAGAAATTGCGGTGGGGACAGGAAGCCCTGTCACATCTCTACTGTGTGGATAAGATCATTTACTGATGCTTCTAGCCCGGACTGAAGGAGGGGAAGTGATGGCTTGTGTTACAGACCAGCAGAGATGCCTGTGTTGTATTAGAAACCAGGTGTCATGAAAGAAAATTTGGAAATTTCATACAGGCACTATCAAATCCTGCCTCAGTTCTTTAAGGTCAACCACAAAATGAAGGAGAAGCTGACTGCAAGAGTGGAAGAAAAAAAGAAGAGCAGCTATAGCAGCTTTCCCATTATATCAATTTTAATAGCAAAAATCTCACTAAGCCCACATCCGTTTCATGGAGCATGACTGTCCCAGTCCTGCACTGAGGAAGACTTTCAGGCAGTGTCTTTAATCTTCCTGTTCATGTGAGGGAAGTGAGAATCAAGTAAGCCTTGCTTTTAGGTATAAATTCATTCATCATTCATTTTCATTACATTTTTAAATATATATGTTATTATTCTTGCTTAAATTATTCCAACTACTTGCTTGATGCAGGGTATTTCTGGTGGTTTTTTTTTTTTGTTTTGTTTTTGTTTTTTTTTAAATGAAATCTCATCTGAGGCACTGGCCCAACATACATATCTTTCTGAAGACTTATGGGAAGATTGACTCAGAGTAACTAGTATCATCTCACTGCTTTCAGTATTTTGACTCATAATAAGAAAGAGAACAGTTATTTGTAATGTTGAAGATGTTATACTCACACAGCATTATTTATGTGAAAAACTGTATGTATAAAATAAAAAACAAAGGGGGACACCACTCAGATCTCATACAATAATTTTTGTTGAAATACTTACAAAAACAGAAGAAAATAAAAATGAAAATCCGTCCAAATACAGATCTCCCAGTTACAGGGAGATTCAAATCCTATGTAATGGCTTCAGGTCACCTCCACTACAAATCAAAGTTATAATATTCTGTGTGTAAGATTCTGCAGAAGGATTCATGGAGATATATAGTTTGTAGGTAGGAAGGAGAGCTCTGCTTTCACAAAGCTCTAAATCCATTTTACAAATTACCCCTTTTCATCTCTTCCTATTGCTCCTTACTGCTTTACAGAAACGCACTGCATGATGAATCAGGAATGGCTCCAAGGAATTGTCACTCACCACTTGTTGTGTTGCCACTTTCAGTTCTTGCTGTAGGGGTCGCCTGTGCTGGCTGCTGCACAGCTGTATGTTGTGTCGTACTACTCTCTGTGGCATTAGCTGGAGTAGTTGTGTTATCTATTAAACGAAGAATGTTGAAAATTTTTTGTCAATTTTATATACACATTTGCACACACACAAAAATCTACTTTTGCTTCGCTTTGCTTGCAGTAGGACTAAAATCAGAGTTTAAATTGAAGATCAACAGGAACAAGACTCTCTCCTCTGTATGGAAACCCAGCCCCATCAGTGGGACATCCCCATGAGCACAAGTCTGTGATAGCGCAGTTATCAGACCTGGCTTGGATCTTCCTTGAGCCTAATGGCTCTGGAGGTACTACCAAGGATGTGACCATCTATAAATGCATTCCCAGACCAAGAGCACTGCTGCTCAGTGTCCACTGGACCAGACTCAATCATTAGCACAAGAAAACATCACTTACAGCTTGCTGTAATGGACACAGTCATAGTTGAGGCTGTAGTTGCTGTCAGCTTTGTTGCTAGCAGTGTTGTTGCTCTTAAAGTGGTTGTGTTCAAAGCTTCTTCCTCTGCAAGAGAGGCATTTTTATTTATTTATTCCATACAAACAGCCCATACCACTAGCTGCCTTCTCTCACAAAGGCTGCTGAGTTTCTCTTTGAAGTCAGGCTCTCACGGACCTTTCTTGCCCACAAGTGCTTCGAGAGGGCTCAGAACAAGCACAGTTCACATCGGAGGGAAGGTATACATTTCTTGGGAGGTCACAGAAAGCCTGGCAGGCCCTTCTCCAAGGTGTGCAGCCAAGCTTTGGACATCTGAGTGAGAGGAATAATGGTCTCTAGCATGTGATAATCCCTGGCATGAACCCAGTGCTCATGTTACAGCAGTTCCTGGAAGCTCCCTCCTGCAGAGGGACAAGAGCAGGTGGTGGAGGTAAGGGCATTCTCAGGCAGGAGGGATCTGTCAGTTGCTGCTATGGGAAGAGGGTCTCAGAGCTGCCATGTGACAAAGATGGTGGAAAGCTGCCCAGAGTTCTGTTCCATCACTTAATAAAAGCAGAAAGCACTACTATCAGCCTCAGCCACAGGGGCTCATTCCTATTCCTGCCCACAACCCAAGCCCTGTCACGCTCCCTCTTCTAGTGCTGCTCAGAGATGGGAAATATGATAGAATAGAAACAAATAACGACCTGCCACTTTCTCTCATATGGATAGAGTACTTCTAAATACAATGGCCACACCAGAATATATAACTGTCTCCCTTTCCTCCTGCTTTACTGGCTGTTTGCCTAGAATAACAGTGCCTCAAAGAAAGAGTCTCCCTGGAAGCTTGTTCCACATCCACAGAGAGCTTTAACCTCACTGGGGGCTTCTGATGCTTTGCTCATAGACATAAACAAATATTAGTATTACAACAAATTACTGCTTTCTCCTGTGTGACAAAAAGCTGCAAGGGAAATTCACTGAAATGTCTAAAGATCTCACTCACAATGAGGTGTCAGTTCCTTATTAAATGCTTTTAGAACAGACATAAACATCAGGGTTTTTGAAATATGAAAGAACTACAGCACAATTTGAAAATGTCTCATTCTTCTTATAGGAAAAACATTCAGACTTTCTCTGGCTGCATCTTATTCTCTTCCTTTAATAACACTGAATGTATCCATCTTTATTATCCTATTGGTCTCAGCTCCAAAACAGATTCTTTAACATCTTCAGTTATCAAAAAACATGGTCCCATCTCCAGTTTTTCTTCCTCAGATGCATCACATTCAATGCAGCCATTTTCAACATTTGAATAAGGAGCTGATATTTAGCCCACACAGATACAATACAATCAATAGCAATCTTTCATAAGATCCTCCCCTACGAGGACAGGCCAACAGAGGACAGGCTTTTCAGCCTGGAGAAGAGAGTACTTCAAGGGACCTTATAGCAGCCTTCCACTACCTGAAAGGAGCCTACAGAAAAGCTGGGAGGGACTTTTATTAGGGCAGGTAGGATCAGGAAGAGGGAAAATGGCTTTAAACTGAAAGAAGATAGATTTAGACTAGATTTTAGGAAGAAATTCTTTACTGTGAGGGTGGTGAGACATTGGAACTGGTTGCCCAGAGAGGTTGTGGGTGCCTCCTCCCTGGAGGTGCTCAAGACCATGCTGGATGGGGCTTTGAGCAACTCGGTCTAGTGGATGTGTCCTTCCTATAGCAGGGGAGTTGGAACTAGATGATCTTAAAGGTCCCTTCCAATCCAAATCATTCTATGATTCTACGATTCTATGAATTTGAACTCTTACCAGTTTTTGGTGTAGATGCAGAAACGTTTGCACTGACAGTAGTGTTTGAAATTTCATCTTCTGAAACAAACACAGAAAGGAATACATTAGTTTAGCCATCTTCCAGATCTGTCTATCATTACATAGGCGTATAAGGCAGATAGCAGCAAGCATTTTATAGAAAATCAAGTTTAGAAGCCTGTAAGCAGGAGCAACAACTGTGATCACAAGCTATTCAACCTATTAGCTTTGCCCTCATTGCTTGAATGGGGAGCATTAGATACGGCCCTTAAATTGCAAGTTGTTTGCTAATAGGTCTTAACAACTTTTAAGATTGGTTTGGAAAAAAATGCAGCAACTGTAGGTTTTCTGTTTTTTTTTTAATCTCCTCTCCTTAAATACAACCACAGCTGATCTGAGTCTTCAGTAGAGGTAAAATAACTGCTTGCAAGAGGAAGCACTCAATTTCCAGCTCTATGAGAGAATCCCTGCTGCCAGCAACTAAAGGTGGTTAGTGGCTCCCTGGCTAATGCAAGCACTTAAGGAGGGCTTTCCAGCATACTGCAATTCCTGTATTTGAGACAAGAAAAGAATTCACAGAACATGGTTTAGGAAGCACTGCCTTGAGCAGTAATTGACTTTCCACATTGCCCTTGAGACAATGCTCCAGCTCCAGGTATTTTACTGCAATAAACAATGGCAATATTTAAAACATGAGGTCAAGTTAGCAGGTGAAAATTTCCAATATTACGAATCAAATAGACAAACAAACAAACAAACAAAAAACCCCCCCACAAATTATCAAATAAAGTGCTACACAATTTCCAGATTTTCTGGCTGTAAAAAAAATTATAACAGCATAACTCACCTAGCTTTCAAGTAAGAAAATTTTCAGTCTCACTTCTGGGACACTCAAATATTTTACTAAAAAACTAAGGGAGTGAAAAAACTACAAAGTCAAAACCAGGGGCTCTCTGCAAGCATTGCACATCACTGTATGACCTATATGGGTGTATCTGAGGAGGAAGAGCTCAGCTCAGAGTGAGATGAGAGCAGCCAGATCCTCTGGTTCAGAGTGTGACATCTTGCCATATGCCGTGAGCGTGCTGTAACGCTGACATCGCAACACTGAGTCAGGGTGGCACATCGCTGTTCCTGTGTGACTCCATTCATGGTAATATCTGCTGGCATGCTCTCTGCCTTCTGGCTGCAGGGCAGAACAGTCAACTTTGTTCTCTCTGCTCAGCATGCTGTGCTCTGTTAACATTTCACAAGCTCCAGTCGAGGCTTGCCAGAGTCACAAATCTAATATAGGGGAAAAATACCTAATACACTTGCTCACTGGTTCCCTACGGGCCTGCTTCCCACTGCACGAATGCTGTCAGGCCATGCTCAGACCCTTGCACACAGCATCTAAAGTACTGTTTTTCCCGCAGTTTAGTTACGCAGTCAGAATAATGCTTCATAGTCCTCACGTGAAATATTTGAAAACAAATTCTACCCAAGCAGACCAAAAAGCAGCTTTGTCTAGGGAGCTATCCCAAATACTGAATATTGCTCCTCTTTGTTGTCATTAAGAGCTGGTGACAAAACTCCCCACACCACAAGGCCATAGCTCCAAACCGGAATGTTTTTACAACAGACCGAATACTTCACATGGCTTGGTAGAACATACCCCAGTAACTACATCTGTAATGTCAGCTGAAGGCACTCACTGGCTGATTAGCTCCTTCTTCAAGTCAGCAAGGCTTTATGGAAAGACCACTGCAAGGCTTTACATGCAAAACTTAACTAATAACTAAATATATAATATACATGTATATATAAAACTAATAAATTAATTTGTAGCTTTGATATGAATCACAAGTTGCTGATTTTGCTACAGAGATAAACTAGATTAGTAGAGTAGAAAGCAGTGAAGTTTGATGAATGAATTGCTACCTTAAAATGGTGGATAATTAAGCATGGTTTACCAACAAATACACAATTGTTGAAAGCACGTGAAAGAAATACACAATATTGAAAGCAATACACAGAAATGCTTAAAGTTAGCTAAGATTTCGGGGGCATCAATTGATTAAATGTAGAGATAGATGGTGAATTATTATGCTCTTATTTGCAATATTAAGGATAAAATCAAGGGATTAAAAGTGATTGAGAGTGGAAATTTGGCCTATTAGAAGCTGTTGCTTGATGAAAAGAGAGGAATATTAGTTTTTCTGCTCCTGTCAGATTGTCTATGGCCTCATACGAAGGACCACCAACCTGAGTTACATCTGCACAGTTTTAGACAAATTTAGATGCAGCTATTTGAGAGAGAAACTCTTCCACAGTCCTCACGTTGGTAGTACCCCAAATGTCCTTGGCAGCAGCTCCCTCACACAGCCTCTTCTCTTGGCCAGAGGAGCGTGAGTGCCCCGCAAGGTTCCATTCCTGTGCCTGAAGGACGTGTGAGGAAAGGGCTAAGATGCAACATGATGTAGATTAAAGAGTGGTGTGCTTGCTGTCAGTGGGAGATCCATACAGAAAAGGAAAAGCGTGTCTAAAAGTAGAGAGCGAGGCGAGAAGAAATCAGAAGTGGAAGGAAGATAAGAAGGCAGGAAGAAGATGGGAGGTCTGGGCAGGAAGGCTCAGAGACAGCGAGACAAAAGGGCAGCAGGAAAAGATATAAAGGAATGAGAAGAGCTCAATAAACATTTGACCTTTGACCAAAAGGCCAAACTGAGGAAAGAGAAACCGTAATTTTTTTTTTTTTTTCATTCAGATTCAGAGGATGTGCCTTTATTGTCCTCTCTGGCTTGGATTTAGATGGTTCATTTGTTCTAAAATTAAAACAACAGTAAATCCATTTGTACCTGGTCTTCAGATATGATCTAAGAATGATCCGGCTGAAACTCTGAGCTAACTTCCTTTCTTCAAAAATTCCAACAGTGTTCCTGAGCTCAGGCAGGGCTGACCAGTGGCCACACCTGTCCTCAAGCTGTAATGTTTGATCTGGGCTTCCATCTCCAAGGTTTGAGCTCAGATCTCTCACCAGCTCTTCCTTCTTCTCTCAATCTCATTATTTTCAACTCTACACAGGGAAGACTAAGATAAGCAGGTTTCAACTTGAGTTAACTATGCACCTGCTATTACTTCAATAAATAAAGGGGAAAAAAAACAGACAGGACTGCATGATATTTCAGGGGCAGTGCTTTTACTGTGTTACAAACTACTACAGTATAGAAAGCACTAAGCTTTAAATGCCTTGAGAAACAGCTAATACGAAAATGAATAGCAAAAAATCAAATAGTAAGCACTTTTAAAGATGAATGAATTATTAAAAATGTGTCTTGATCATATTTCATTACTCAGCGCTGACTACTTCGGCATCTAAATCTGATTTCAAAAAATGATTTTTATTGGAAAAGTCACTATCCCTACAGAAATAGTGAAATAGCCTGTCTTTAACTCAACTTTTAACTTTTTAAAACCTGGTCTTGCGCTAGGCTGATAGACGATGTGTTGGTATTGAACCCCCTTCACCATTTAGATAAGCCCTGGTGTAGATACAGCTGAAGATACAGGTTCATCTTGGGGATCAGGATAAGGAATGAGTGGGTGACGGGATTGTAGAAACCACCAGGAGTCTAGGAAGAAAAGTCCTCTCGGGAAGAATGATGAGAATTGCATTTACTTAGCCTAGAGAGGAAAAGGTTGATGGAAGGTGTGATAACAGCTCTTGTGCTGGGGCTGCAAGAAAGCAAAGGAATAAGCTTCTCATGGCAACTGCTGAAGATGAAACTAGAAGTAGCAGACAAGGGAAATTTGGACTAGAACATTCCAGGTTTTTGGTGCTGTATGTGCTTTTTCTCTACTTCAAGGCCATACTGTGGAATCTGCAGGTGGTGTTTTCCATTTCACATATGTCAATCTGACCCTTTGCAATTGTACATTAAGACATGCAGAAGTTCAGGTTACTTTCTTGCTTTCTGCTTCTCCACATTGGCAGAACTAGACCATGGCCCTTTCCCAGAGAGCACACGCTACCCCCACAATCAAGTGCTGTCTGTACAGCTGCTCCAGCCACTCCAGCTGCCTGCCTCACCTCCCTGCTGCAGGAAGGCACAGCCACTCTGGAACAAGAGCTGGTCCCAGTATTCTCAGACTTCCCCACAAATTGCTGCTGCCTAACAGCATTTACAACCTTCTCACTCTTACCTCTGAGCTGTGTTGTTTATTACATTTTCTCTTTGGTTGTCTTGCTGCTTCATCTCTCTATTATTTGTTTTTTTCTCCAGATCCAGTGTAGTTCTCTTACTACTCTTATTTCTGTTTTCTCTCCTTATCCATTCCACTTTCCTTCTTCACTGCCTTCTGCCCAAAATCTTGAGATAGATCTCTCTTCTTTTGTAGTGTACTTTTGTGTAGCATCCTCCAAAGAAGAAAACGCTCTGCCCAGATGAGTAGTCCATCTGCTGCCAACCTCCCATTGCACAAACATCACTCCCATGTGCAGGCAGCCAAAACAATTTTTGCACCTGCTCAGACTTCACTCAAGACCTCCTAACTGAACTCAAAAGCACTCAAATACATTAAATTTAGGAGTTGAGCTTGGGCTTTAGCTCCTGATACACAAAGAAGCCTTCCACGTGGGCTTTCTACAGCCCAGCACAGCCTTTGCAGTAAGGCTGCATGGGACAATGTCATTTAATTAGCTTAGGTGAAGCTTCTGGTACTTAATCAGCCATATTCAGACGAGCTTGTGTTTTTCTGTGCATTTGCCATGCAGACTCTTTCTGTGTCCCATTCTCCAATCAGTGAAAGAGAGATACTAGCACACTCTTCTTTTTAGGAGGACCACAAACTGCAACAAATAGTAGTACCATGTTATCATTAAAATAGTTATACAATAAAGAGAGATCTGCTTTTCAAGGCTTCAGATGCATCTGTAGATCTTCCCATATAAAGAATGATAACATATATACAAGCTGCAAAGTTTACGTTTGCAGCTTTCTCAACATTTAGCACTGTCTGGAACATGTGTTCCACATACAATCAGCCCTCTGAAAAGGCAGCAGAAAGCTGCATCAAAGGGCAGAGTATGGAAAGGAATTTTATTTTAGATAACTGTTGTTCAGTCTTCTCTCAGTGTTTCTGCAAACTATTTTAATTCTACTAAGATAAGTTTGTTGTTGTTGCTGTTTTTCCCTTTTGTTCTAAGTACACAAATAAGAGCTACTTGGTACTAAGAGAAATGCATTGCTAAGAAAACTGCAGGTTCAAGACACGGTGGCTTTAAGAGCAGAGAATTCTATCTATGCTATTTGGCTAAACCCTAAGAACCTCCAATTTCATCAGAAATATTTTGTTAACGCAGAAATCACGAGATGAATTTTCTCCAAAACCAAATGACATTGATTTGTTTCATTGATTCCATGGTTCATCTCAGGATTGAAAAGCATTTTGCCAGCCTACTGCTTTCTGTCCTGACAAACTTACTGCGTTGACCAGAAGGACAGGTCAATGGGCTCAGAGCAATGCGCTGTTGGTTGTATTTGAGGTGAAGTCCTGGGAGGTGAAGTCAGATGCTACAGGCAGTGCTAAAAGCAAAATGCAGGGATGGAGACCCTGTTTCCTGCTGCCTCTCTTTCATTCACATCTCTCAGCAGCACACTGAAGGCACACACAACACATGCAGAGATCTTCTGCTAAGGTTCAGCCTTTTCCTCCTCCACTGGGGCTCCTGAGCAGGCTGCTGTCACAGAAGGGAGGAAGGAAAGGGAGGGAGCGACAGTCATTTCTCCCGGTGGGAGCAGGATGAAGGCAGGAAACAAAGCTTTGGCCCCTGCATTGCATGAATAGCTACCAAAGTCTGGGCCAGTTTCTTGGTTTTGTATGTAACAGAAACACAAACTCCCAGCCAAGCCCTCCTAACTGCAAACTTCCTCGGTGCACTTTCTGATCCTGTGTGAAGCTTGGTGGGTATCTTCAGTGCTGTGTGCTCAAGAGGGATGAGAATGTCATTTGCGCTCTATAAAGTAATAACTGTACTCAGCATGCTCATCAGCACTCAAGCCTGCCTTAGACAAAGACTCCAAGCTCCGTGCTTCTCTTTATTTAAACCTGCTAAACCTATTTAAAAGGTTTTAATTAAACCCTTTAAGCTGTTTAAAGCAGTAGATTGTCACCCTTTGATGGTGATGTATTTGCCCATCTCTGTGTAAGATAAAAGGTAGGAGTTACTGAGGGTTATGTTATAGGATGAAAAACAAACTGCCACCCCCCTGCATTAGTCATGCTCAATCAGTTTTTAAATGTCTTCAATGAGTGCACTTTCATATCAGGAGGAGCTTTTTACATGCTGTGCATTGCTGAATACAGAAAGAAAAAGGATAAAAGGAGAGCCTTTGCCCTGCACAGGAAAGACCAAGATGTTGATGCACATAGTGCTGTGCTCTCACTGTGCCACTTGCAGACCTATTTTTACTTCCCAGGAAAGGGCGTGCTGGGGTAGGGCAGACACGAAGGAGTGTGAGGGGAAGCGGAGCCTGGGTGGACAGCGTTCTGCCCTCGATATGCAAAGTCATAATTATTGTGTCCTATGTTTCCTCAGCCCAGTGTTGGCTACCCAAATGCACCTCCAGCAACGTGAGTAATTTACAGATCAGGAAGGAGCCTCTGTAGCCTTTGCTGCCATGTAGTCATTTTTAGCACATCCGGGACCAGCCCTGCACTGGATTCAGCCACGGCAGCCCATGCTCTTCTCCTGGCAGCACTCTGAGAGCATCTGCAGCATCAGCAGCCTGAAAACTCCTGGGGAAACATTGTGCATTGCTTCTATCTCAGTGTAGTTCCACACTCACCCAGGTCCATCCTCACCTCTTCACAATGTCCAGCATACAGCCTGAGTGGTACTGAGTGCCCCAAGGGGAATGTCCAAAACAGGTCCTGGAGTACAGTTGTAGATGCCTCTTGCACTTTTATGGGCAACTAGTGCAACTTCATTCACTATGATAATTATGACTGTTGCAAATCAATTATCACTTCCTTTGCAAACCCTTCTCACTTGATCATTTTCTCCTTAAGTGATCAACCCTCATTTTCCAGTCTTAGCCCTTGAAAATAGTGTTTTGTACCAGTCTGTGGAAAGGCCAGGTGAAAGCAGTTGGGGAGACAAAGTGGAATGGCACACTGCAAGAATGGGTCATAAAGCCTGTAAGGTAAATTGTGTGCTAGTCCACTTAAACCCAGCAACATGGAGAGGCGCTGTATGATTCTATTTGCACAGACAGCAGCGTGCAGAAGGAAATAATGGATATGCTAAAGACATTTGAACCAGAGCAGATAAAAAATGGTGAGAATAAAAATAAAGAAGTCCTGCACTCATCAGCTTTCACCTCTCATACCTGTGCCATGCATTTCTCTTTCTGTCATTGGCATATCTTGTGTACAGGGCTCTTTGACATTTACCTTCAGTAAGTTCTTCCTCTTGTTACATGCTGAAAACTACGTTAGTGAGTTGTTCTAAGGGAAGTCCACTGTATGGTAAATACATTTGCTGCCTTCTGAACCACAGTAAAGACATTAACGAGCTTTAACAACTTGCTGCTGCAAGAAAAGACTTATCAAAGGGAACCTAAAGGTGCTCAACCATAACAAGACTTCTGGGCATCCAGCTTTGCAGTGCTCAGTGTCCATCATTTCCAAGACCTATGTGCTTTTTGGCACAGAACAGGCACAGAATCAAATGCTGGAGAATGTCCAAAAATCTCTATAATCAAAGAATTCTGTATTTTCCGGAAAGAAATTTCAACAGTCCTTTGCATAAATGAGTAAAAACTACCAAGATCTATGCTGGACCCAAATACTTCCTTTGATTTCTGCCTTTATGACTACCTGCAGGAACTGGGGGAGATGGACAACAACTGTGATTGTGAGGCAGTACTCTGGCTTTTGGGGACCCCAAATGACAGTGAAAACATCAGCTATGAATCATGCCCAAGATCAGCCCTCGGTCCCAGGCATGGAGCAGCCCATAATCTGTGGTGAAAATGCTTGAATTTCTCTTTCTTGCCAGATCAATTGTTGACCTTTTCCCCATTTCATCTAAAAATGCGTGGTGGCATTTTTACTTCCGCAGTCTTTGAATGAGTTCACAAATACTGATATTTACCTCATCTGTATTAGTGTGATATATAATCCGTGCCAAGATGAGGAAGAGCAGTTCATCTATCACAGAGAGTTGTCCTCACACCAAAATAAATACCATCTCACACACCTAGAAGGCTGTCAACATTGTATTTCCAGTAAAAGCCTAGGCTCAACATTGAGCATGTGAAGTGGAAAAAAATGACTCCTGTCGATTCAAACATTTTTCCTGTAATAAAAACATGCCTCAAAAAGTAAGTAGTGCATTTTACAGAGGAAAGTAATGCAAATCCTTGGCCATGGACAGTAAGTATGCCAGCAGGTTTTCCTCACACTATCTAAAATCCAAATCTTTTACCATTCTTATAATCGTTACCTCGTTCGCCAAACCTGTTAAGCTCCAGTATAACATCCTCCTCCTGCTGAAGATTAAAAATGAAAAAGTCTTCAGGAAGCACAAACATCTCATTAATATAATCAGAGATTTAATTAATTTAATCCTGAAGATTTGATTACATTGACTCAAACCAAGCACTACCCTGGGAACTCAAGGCATTAAGACAAACCAGTTGTGCCTTTGAAAATGATTATGTATCTTGTAGAAATCTTCAGAGAGCAAGGTGGGGGTAGTGCTCCCATACTGGCAAAACATGCAATTTCATGAGAGATAAGACAAGGCAGAAAGATTGCAGCAGATAAATGTGATGCATAACCATGTGCCACCAGCTCTGCGGTTTCAGTGACCTGAGACCTGTTGCTATCTAAAGTGTGCAGCTAACACCCAGGTGCAGGTTAGTGCCATTGGCAAAAAGAGATTAAAAGCTGCTGTGAAAATACTCTGTTTATAAATAGGTTGGGATTTTCACCTGTAGCAAAGTCAGGCAAGCATCCACTGTCCACTTAAAAAGAGTTAGAAAATCCTTGCCCTGTTATAAGTATGGATTTGTCAAAGTAAGTTTTCCCTTTTGTTATCTCCAGCAGGTTGGCCTGCCTGACACAGTGTGCCAGTGGCAGTGCAATCCAAGAGCTCACCTTGGCAAGACAAATGCCAAGCTTCGCTACTCTGCTGAACATGTCAGTGGTTTGCATGGCAGGTCACGGTATGACTTCTCTCATGAAATCTGGGATACACATTTTTAGAGTTCTAGCTGAACCCAAAAGTAAATGTTTATCTTCTAGCAAGCCCAGGTCTGTAATTCCTGATTTGTGATTAGAAATAACAGCTGCAACCCATACACAAATGCAATACACTCTCTTGATCTACAGAATTGTCAAGTAAAACTGTTACAGGGTCTTTATAGAGTTTGTCTCAGCAGAAAATACAGACAAAAAAGCCCTTTCTCATGAGAAACAGAAGTGATGATGCCTTTTCCACAGGACTGTGATGCGGGAATTGACTTTCCTTTGGACTGGGATGTTGATCTGGCTACCAAGAGGT
>NW_024884475.1:29726759-29997151 GCF_019232065.1 Centrocercus urophasianus | reverse complement strand
AATTGACTTTCCTTTGGACTGGGATGTTGATCTGGCTACCAAGAGGTACCAGTCCAAAGTGCTTCCTTCCTCAGGTTGAACATTTTGTAAAGATTATTTTTCATTGGTGTTTTTGCAGGTTTTTCCACACAGGATCCAAATACATATTAGATAAATAAATAAATAAATAAAAATGGAGACAAAAATCAAGGTCCTTTCCTATGTAGAAAAACAAGACAAAATACAAGCTTCAGCAAATCTTTTATCCTTATTTGAAAAGACTGAGAATTGTTGCTAATTCAGATGAAAGAAACAGCTAAACAAAAAAGAAAACATACTAGTACATTTTCAGATGAGAAGACCATTGTTGAGTCTGTTATATAGCGTTATGCATCCAGGTTTGCAGCTGAATGCTGTGGGCAACGTGCCCTTCACTATCAGTTGCTATTTATTTTTGCTGCAAATCACTCTCTTCTTACCAAGCAGGCTTTAAGCCATCTGCTCATCTCCTCAGTAAATGCAGCAAACTTGCATTCAGGTTTGGGACTAGAACACATGGTTTTCTTTGCAGACTGCTAGAAGTGATGGACATACCTCAAAGACTTTTAATTTTTTCCTCCACAACAGGCAAACTCTCAAGACATTCAAGTTTGGGTTCCAGCATGAAAAGGCAGCTGTCTATCTAAACCCTATTCACATTTCTCACACTTTCAGAGATAAGCGCGATCTGACTGTGACAGCCTGCACACTTTTTGTCTCCCCCACAGCACAGCCACAAACAATAACCAGAGAGTGGGGAACTCTGCTCAGGAACTCTAGTTGCTCAAAATTGTTAACTAAGTACAGAATTTTTTTTTTTTTTTTTTTTTTTAAAGGACTTGCTGACATGTGAGCTGAGGTGGAAAAGGGAAGGCTACCCATCTCCTCTAGTTAACACTGAGTTCAGGCAACTGCAAACGCATGTTCTTGCTACAGGAACCCTGCTCTGGTGGGACTTCCCTTGGGCTGTCATAACCAGAGTGTGATGGGGTCAGGGTGATACCCCAGGAACTACAGCATCCCCTAACAGGAAAGGAGTTGGGAAGTGCCTAGCTCAGGGCTGTTCCACAGTTTAAGGAGCAGCTCCAGAATCCCCATGCCAAGTCTTGCTCCCAAAGTGAAAAGTGCCTTTGTTTTATTTCATAGTGCCATCAGTTTTGCGGGTAGCAAGGGTACTGCTCACCATCAACAGGGGTCACTAATCAGACATTAATAGGCTCATCCATGGCGCATCCACAATGCCAGACAGCATGTTGCAGTGTGCAGAACCTGAACACCTCCAGGCTGATGCTAAGATGAGCACTAGCCTTATATTTTCTGCTGTCATCTGTGTAGGAGAGAAACCTGGATGCCCCAGCTGGAAGGAAACTGTGTTGTACTACGAATGCATCACAAAGGGAGATAAGCTTCTTTATCTGGTCACTGACCTTTGGCAATTAAGCCCCATTCTAATGCTTTGTTGTTTAAAGCTGGAAATGCCCTGAACTGATCCTAAAAGTATTTCTATTTGAAATGCATTTTGGAGCAGGGAAAAATGGAGGGCAATATGTTGGAACAGGGCATCTTGAGATGATCAGGAAAGAAATCCTGCTTACAGTGCATCATTTTGCTTTTGAAGATGGGGAAAAGCCCAGGGAGAAGGAAGAGGGTGTCAGAAGGCCCTTAGTCTCCTTATGTATACACAAATCAGCTCCAGTAACATACTGGCAGAGGGTAGATTTCACCTTCACAGAGGGACTCTGAAGATGCAACCTTCCAAGGTGAGTTAGAAAATTATCAAGAAAGCCCTACCCACACTCAGGTTGAAGGCAAGGCATAAGATTCAGAAGCCGTACAGAAGCCTGGGCACAGCCTTTACTAAACACAATGGAAATACTCTGAACCACCTCTGCATGGCTTGCAGATGATGCAAAGACAGGCAGCTCAAGTGTTTTGTCTGAAAAGGATGCAAATACACATGCTGTTCATCTTGGCAAAGTTTGAGATAAACTGCTCCCAAGCCTGGGAGACAGAGTATTAAAATGAGTGTGATCTGACCTTCTCTCTCTTTTTTTTTTTTTTTTTTCCTCCTCCTTTTACTGAGCACAATTTTCAAATTCTAAAGGTGTTCCTAAGCAACTGGAGCAATGCCTTGCTGCTGCTCAGAACAGGGAGACTGCACACACAGGAGGCTGGTGTCAGCCTCCTTGTGAGCCATCCTTTTTCCAGATAATCAGGTCCCACAGTTGCAGCTCAGATCTACAGAATACCTCAGTGATCACAAATCATGGAAATCCAATAATTTTGGCCCGCCCAACTGGATAAATTAGACAATAAAACTGCATAAAACTGTTTCTGTGTTACCAGGTAACAAACTGAAAAAGTCCAGGCTGCTTTCATTATTCAGTGCTAGTGATGGCACAAAGAAGGACTTTTGACCAGATCGTATTCTTTTACTTGAACGATGCGGAGACACATAGCCAAACATGTATTTTTGATTTCCTTTTGTGAGTTTACCAACAGAACTATTACTATTGTCTTGCAATAAAACTCTTAAATAAACATTTCTAGAGAATCAAAATTGAGTGGAGTACAAAGCTTCAGAGCAAACATACCCTATGGGAAATCTGCTTATTCACCATCATCGTTTCTGCCCCACTCATACCACACAGAGGAGAGAAAATCCTTTTTAAAGAAAGAGTTGTGTAAAACTGACAGAGTTCCTCCCACCCGTGTGTGCTGCCTTCCAATAAACTTTATGGACTCTTGTCTTATATACATTCCTTTTGATCCAGCTCGGCTTTGCTTTTCAGAAGTTGTGAAATTAAAGATTTAACAATGACAGGAAGGCTATTTTTACTGGGAGTAGCAGACAGAGAAAATATAGTATCTCAGTGCAGACTTTCAGGACTCATATTTACTTAGCATAGTTTTAGAAGCATTTCTTTCTCTGCAATTATGTTATTTTTAATCTCAAGCACTGATATATATATATATATATTTTTTTTTTTCCTAACAGTGATAAGCCTAGACAGTGACATAACCTAACTGGATTTCACCACATCATCTGAGCAGAAGTTCATTAACTGAGCAGTTAACCTGGTGTTATTTTTACCTTCTGACTCACAAAATCATTTAGAGGCAATGTACGACTCTGGTTATGCATGTGCACACCACAGGGTTGGCAAATGAAAGCATGGTTAGAATGCAGGTTTGACTTAAAAAGCATCTTTTGACGAAGATGATAATAGACTTTCATCATTGTTACTGTTTCTCTCACCCTTCCAGGATTTACTAGTTAAAGCTTAAAAGCAACATCTCTCAGCTGACCAACAGTGCAAGTAGCAGTTCAGTGACCATGCGAACACAGACAGGCTTGGTTCAATCTGCACTTCTAAAAGGTACCACACTCGATTACTAGTATTGCCCTCAGGCTTTCATCCCTTATTATTTAGCACATGATAAATGCCGTAAGACCCCATTTCTTTGAGAGTAAATCCAAGCATGTTCCCAAGAATGACCCTTAGCCAAAACTACTGCTAGTACAGAGCCAGAGATGTCCACCAAGATAGGCATGATCTGCAAAAGCAGCGTTCCCAAAACCTGACATTTCAACCCCCTCCTCTTTAAGCCCCCTCTACAGCAGATGCTTCAGTTCAGCAAAGGAAAACAGAACAGAGAAGACTAGTTAATACACTGCTTTTAACTCCTCTCAGACTGAGGAGCTAGGTCCATGATGCCCAGAAAGGAAGCTGTCACCAGAAGTACAATGGCGGGAAAGTTCTCTTTCATACACAGCTCAGCTACCAGCAAGTGCCTTCTACTCCAGCACATGGCCCTTCAGTCACTGCATTACAGTAAAAAAACAAAACAAAACAAAAAAAAACCCCGAGCTCCCAAAAAGCTCTGAACAAAAACCACCCACAACTCCTGCCAGCTCAGCCTCTGCTTGCAAAACACTGACAAGCTGAGCTGAAAAACGACCAAAAACTTACGACCCAGAGCGCAGGTACAGAGTGCAGCAAGGAGGAGGCAGACAGTCCTCAGGAGCTCCATGCTGGGTGATGGCCGGCAGCTATCCTGCAAACAGCTGGGCAGGGAGTGCTCCTGTGCACTGCCGTGGGCCCTAATTACTCCATGGAGACTGTGCCTAGTCACTGCCCATTCCTGCTTATTTTGGGGACTTTGATAAAGAACAGGAGGAAACACAGCATACTCCCTCTGGGAGTTCAGCACGGAGGAGATTTATTGTTTCAGTCCTTACAGGAACTCCTTTTCTTTGGCAGCAAACTGTGTTTTTGTTAATACGTTATTTTGTTCTTCTTCGGCCAAGAGGTCAGGGAAGTTTCTGAACAGAGGTAGATCTTTCTTTAGAATAGGCTATACATCACTGTCTTTCACACCACATCTGGGGGTACTTTAAAGGGACATCCAGTAACAGCAAGGCAGCCTGGGTGTTGGGAATAAGGCAGTCAGGGATGGAGGGGTGAAGTGAGCAGCAGGAGCCCCCACCGGCTCCTCTTGTGTACTATCCAGTGGCTTTGGGAAAGATCAGAGTCAACAGAGCATGTCCCCCTGAGAGGTGCTGTCCCCAGGGGACATCAGCATGGGTTTGGGGACACAGCCCCAGCAATACGCCTGGTGTGAACAGGTTCTGCATCTGATGTTAGGCCCCCCACTGTCCCTGGAATAGCTTTGACTGATGGGAGTCCAAACTCTCTGGCATGAGGTCTTCAGTGGATGGTAATTTGTCCTGCAAGCACACAAGGGGAAAACTCACCCACATTCACAGCAGTCTTCCTTAGTTCCAGCATGAAATATCCATTTGAAGTTACTTGAGTTATGCTTGGCTGTATCATGTCATGTAGCTGAAGCAACGGGAGCATCTTTCTCCCCGATTCTGGTCCACTAGCAAAGGAAAGAATTTTATATCCTTCTGGAGAGGTATTTGCAATGCTAACTTGCTGTGCTGAGGACATGGCCTCCAGAGGAGGATCCACCTGAGAGGTCAGCAGAGGTCTGGAGCCTTTATCTCAGGTAATCCCAGCTGATCTGAAAAACAGCAGCATCCCAACTTCCCACAGCCCTTTCGCTGGAGGGGGTGGAGGGTACCCATACAGAGCTCCAAAGTAAAAGTCACAACACTGTCTTGCAATGCTCTTATACTCTACACCCTAACTGTTTTATACGGCTGATGACAATCACAAAGCCTCACACCTGATGAGAGGGTGATGCAGTACGTTTACTCATGTCCCTCTCCCCAGTTCTCAGGAAAATTAAGAGGAAAAACTGACCTCATAAACCGCCTGACTCATTAAATAATCAACCCTAACTACTGCAGTAATTAAGACATTCTTTTTCCTCATGACTCCTACTCACAAAAAGGGGAAGTTTTGGAAGAGATTCACGTGCAGGAACTCCTAGGAGCTCAGCTAGTGCTTCCAACAGTGCTGTTTGATTCATGTGACGAGGAAAACAGCAGCAGATCAGCAGTCTGTATGGAATAACTTTCGTCTAGTTAAATTTCATTTCTATATCTTAAAGCTATGACATATCCTCTGCCTATTGCAGGTGACAGAAGCTGGTGACCAGTAGAAAGCTAGTGGCAGACAGTGAATTGCTGTGAATTCACTTGGACAGGCTTATCTGTTAGCTGTTATGGGAGATGCAAACCTGTAAGTTCTCCTTAAGAGGGCTGCATTTTCTCCATCATTGGAAAGGATCTCACAGTAATACAAATTTTTACTCAGAATGAAGGTGGACCACATTATGACATTCTCATCAAGTGGGTCAGAGCATACAGCAGGAAGTTGTTGCCAGCTTTCTGTTCTTACACTTGTTTTATGCCAGCATAGGACATGAAGTTAGATTGGCCCAGAAAACAGCAGCCAGTGCAGCAGAAAGCCTTCAGTCACAAAAATAATTAAGATCTTGGAGAGCGAATCATCCCAGTTTAGCAATGGTTCCAGTGCGATAAGAATTCTTCCTGCATTGTTGAACTGCAACCTGGAATTTCTTTCTAAGAAACAATACATAAAGAAATATTATCTTATTGACTGAAACAAAACTTCCTTAGTAAAAAAAAAATTAAAAATAAAAATAATAATAAAAAAAAAAATCATCAAAGAAGCCTGAAGAAAGGATGCCTTCCTTGTTTTTCTGAGGCCCAGAGAAACTGAATGCCCAGGAGAACATTGATTTGATTCAGTGCTGTTCATGCTGAGCAGCAGTATCCAAAGGATTCCTCAAAGTACTGATGATGGTGGTGGTTACCTGTAATTTGGTGAAGTCAGAGAGAGTATGGTGTGTCACAGCTCTGCAGAAGATGCATATACTGTAGGCACCTGAATGGATGGAAGGGAAAGAAGGAGAAAGGACCATGTCTCTCTGCCTGATGCCATATATAAAAATTTGAGTTGCACTACAGAGAGTCCTAAGGCAACTTAAGACAACTGTGATCCACAACATCAGCAGTAAAGGCAGCCAGCATTTGCTAGGTCAAACTTGGTAGGATGAGCAGCAGCATGAACAGGAAGGAAAAACTGGGATAGGAGGGGAACAGATGAAATGGCACTGAAAGAAAAACCCTAGCCAAAGCTAAGTTGTAGTTTCTGAGCTTAAGAAGAGAGTCTCATCTCCCTTGTCAAAGGAAACATTTGTTTTATTAAAAAGGAATCACTTAGGGTTTCAAAATGTTCCAGAAATCATTGCAGCAAGAGAGCATTCCTCTATGTGTCCAATGAAAAAACCTTCTCTTTTCCTCTCTATCAGCCAATAAGTTTTTCTTTATTGAATAAATATTTTTCTTTCTTTCTTCAAACCAAGAAATGTACCTTCAGTGCCAATGTGTGCTTTATTTTATAAAGAGAGATTTGGTCATCAGTAATGCTGCCAACTATAGTATCAGTTCTGAACTATCTGAAGTTCCACTTAGAGCTCCAGAGCAAGTGGCTGTGTGACAGTCTCAGTTTCCACTCTTGTTCAAGTAAGATTTTAGCCCTCATAGTTGCAGAAGAACACTTGAAATGGGGCCAAAGTGCACTCTAGAGAATGAAAGGGCTCTCTGTTCCAAAGCCTCAGTATTTCATAGTCCAGTAATTGCTGGGTAGCCCAAGTTATATATTTATTTTTGCCAGCGTGTTATTTCATCATTAAAGGGAAACCATTTACTGCCACCATGTATTCGCAGTTACAGATTTATTGGTCTCAGGCTGTATTTATATATTCTTTCTTAGCTCACATTGCTTGCAGCAAAATATGACTTTCTTCTGCACAGTACTCCTTTGAGGTTCAAATAATCCCCTTCAGATTTGGAAAGTGTAAAAGTTTCACATGTTCTTCAATATTCTTAAAGCATGGCAGCATAAAACAAGAAATGATACAGATAGCTGCGTTGCCTTGCTTTGGGCTGTGAGAAGTTTCCAATGTGGGAACAAAGAGTATGCTAGTCTATGTTTTTAGAAAAGCAAAAATAAAAAGATACATAGTCTTTAATGACTTTCTATATTGTAAAAACAGTGACCAAGTTTGTGCCAGCCTTTTCCAAGTGATACTCACTATTCCTTCCACCAATGGTTCATTGAAGCAGAATGATTAAAAAAAAAAAAAAAAAACTCAATTTTTTTTCCTACATATGTGTTTCAGCAAGAGTATTTAAGTAAGGATACTTTTACCAGAAATTACTTCTGGCTTACCTATTACTTATCTGTGTTTGTTTGAACTCCAATGAGGAGGATTCATTTATGTTGAAAAATAAGGCTGTGAACAGCATAGAAATACATTGCTTAGTTACACTTCCCATTGAAAAAAAAAAAAAAAAAAAAAAAAAAACATCAAAATATTGTTTCCATCTACTTCAAACATTAAAATTTGAATGTAAAGTAGAACGCTAAAGAATTTGAATATAGCAGCTCTAAACCAAGACATTATAACATATAGAAGTTACTTACAAAATTCATGCTGGGGGACATTTTAAAATGTAGATGTTTTGTTCTGAATCATTTCTGAAAGTACTGGAACTTTTCAGGGAATAGAAGAGTCAGTGCCCAACTGCCTCTGCACACAATAATATTAAGAACACTAAAGATCATGTTTGCAAATGCGCTCAAGTGCTTAGCAAGGAAGATAGCCACCTTTTCTTTGTAGCACAGAAATGCCTAAACGTCACTTATTTATTTGATTCACAGCCAGCTACTAATGTGAAAAATATCACTAAATCTCTAAGTGCCTGGACGCCTTTATGTAGGCATTAAAGACCAAAACACATTTAGCCCAGGTTCAGTACACTTTTCACAAGAGATGTATTCAAGGCCAGAGCTAATGCAATTACTTCAACTCCAACTATGAGGCTTGGGTATTGATGAGGGTTTTTTGGTTTGCTTTCTAGATTTCCCCCCCCCCTCCAAAACCCATAGGCTGTAAGGATTTTCATTACTGCAAAGCACATTTTTCCTCTTCTTTCATACCTGAAACTCTATTGATGTACTAAGGGGAATGAAAACATGCTTGAAGGAACTAGCTCAATGTTTATTCACTTGCAACAGATACAAGCCAGGAACATATTCGTAGGATTGTAGCTGCCACTCTGCCAGAGTGCCAGATCTCAGATGATGTTGTTCTTGTGATTCACATGTATTCAACTGACACATGTCACTGTGTTGTGGTTTAATCCAGCATGTGGCTGAACACCATGCGGTCATTCACTCAGTCTTTGTTTCCCAGTGGGATGGGGAAGGGAATCAGGAAATAAAGTAGAACTCGTGGGTTAAGATAGAACTACTTACTAAGATTGAGAAAAGAAAAAGGATAACAGGTTATGAGTATGTATATACATAGGTGTGTGTATATGAATATTGCATGTATATAACAAGAAATTGCTCACCATTCCCAACTGATGTCCAGCTAGCCCCCAAGCAATGGAAGAGAGAGATGAACACAACCTTCAAAACTCCTTCTACATGATATGATATGGGATAGACTATCCCTTTGACCAGCTTAAATCAAACATACTAGTTCTGTTTCTTCTCAGCTCCTTGGGCCCTTTTCTGAGAATGGCCTTGGTTCTATGTGACTGCTTAGCAGAAATTATAAACATCAGAGTTATCAACATTGTTTTCCTTCTAGAAACAAAACATAGCATCATACCAGACACACTGAAGAAAATAATTCCATGCCAGCTAAAACTAAGACATACCATCAAAACACGTAGCAGACCTGCATGCACAAGCTTCCTCTGTAGCTCTTGCTGCGCACCCCTATCTGTGCTACCAGCAAAGCATAAGATAGAATGGGCACTCTTCGCTCACTCTTTTTGTCATCCTGATCCACAAAACCGCATTTCCATTCAGTCACAGTTTATTTCACAGACTCCTGACACTTATGCATCTTTCATGCACTATTCTTATTTTTCCAAGCCAGAGGACAATTTATTTTAGTGGAAGGACACCGGTTTACCCTATACCTGTATGACACAACTGAAAGCACAGCAATAATAACAGAATACAATGATAGCAGAATAGCAAGGTTCCAGGCTGCAGCAAGTGAGGGTTTGTTCAAATGCAACAACCATAGACACAGAAATAAAGAAAGCTGCTTACCTTCAGAAGGCTTCAGGTACACAGAGATCACCCAGCAAGATACCCACATCTCCACTACCAACCCCTAAATGAGATCTGGAAAGGGGTGGATCCTGGCTCCACTCCTTCTTGTCACTCAGATATATTGCATGCACCTGAGCTCCCTTAGGTTGGCCCTGCCTTCCCACCAGGTGCTCAGTCACTGTTTTATGCTGTGACTTAGCATTTTTCCTACAACCTGATTTGCTGGTTCTTGTCTTGAGCAATAGCTCAGGTCTCACTAGTGTATGTAAAAGTTGCTTTTGGGTGTTTTTGTTGGCTGTGGTTGTCCCTTGACTTTGTGAACTCTGCAACTCCTGGTGAGGAGTCCTCTGCAACAGAATTGCAGAGTGCTCCTACACAAGGGTTCTTCTAATATTCAGTTTGAGATCCACATTCCTTCTCTTTTTTTGAGTTACTGACATGCAGATATTTCTATCTCCCCAGTCAGATAGAATCTTAGGCACAAACACAGTGATAGAGAAAAGGAAGCTGCTTATGTATGGGAGAGACCACAGAGTTGTTTTAGGGATTTGAAACAACGTGGGCTTGTAAACTTGAGCAAGGACCTTCGTGTCATATAGAGACATGCAGAGTGTGTTTATAAGCTTCGCATCCTGTCCCAAGCTAGTGAAATAGGAAACAGTGAGTCAGTCTGAGGTTCTCATGTTATTCAGAACACATGAAGTGATTACACTGTTGACTGTCTCAGAAAAAAAACAAAACAGAAGTATGCATCTGAACCAGACTTTAATTTTCCAAAAGCCTGAATAAATCTAGCCACTATCTACCAAAATATGTACTTTGTCTTTGCTGTTGTAATCCTTCTTGAGCCAGGCTAAAGAATATGCAGCAGACCTCAACACTGAGAAGCAAGAGGTGTTTCTGTCCCAGCTATACTCAACCTTCCCGTGCATGACGTTGAAGGGCATCAGTCTTCTGCCAACCTGAGTTTTTCAATGGCTTCTCCCTTTCCATTTGGCTTTCTTTGCACAAGTAGTGGAAAAATGCTTCAGGTTTCTTGTCAGTCCTGCATTAGTTTTCAGACTGCTAGTATCAGAAAGAAAGCATCTTAGAGCATTGTAAAGTATCTGATTGTAAAGAGCACATTGTACTAAACACAACACAGTATTTATGGCTTTGTTGGCAAACAACACCATGCCAGTATCCCAGCATCTGCTACAAACCCATGTTTTCATCCACTCCTTAAAGGAATTACTGGGAAAATAAAGTGCTCAGGTTCCTCATTGCCCTGTTCTGTTTTGGTTCACCACTGTTGTGAGATCTGGGGTTATAATCTGCTTCTCACGGGGCCCAGGGAGCTCCAAGGGTGAAGATGTGGGCCTGAAGAACGGACACCACAGGATTTTATGTGGGGCAGACGGGGAGCACGCTGGCTCCAGATGAGTCAGAATTCATATACAATGAACCCGAGACCAACTCACGCTCCAAGCCAATGCCTGGGAGATGCTTTGCTGCACAGAGCCACAGTCTCAGGATATTTTCTCTCTGCTCAGTGATCGTCCTTGTACTTCTTTCCATCCACCCACCATCTCCTGCACCTTTGGTACTTCCAGGCTTGGACTCTGCATGGCTTTCTCATCATACACAGTACGGTACTGTAGTTGCTTCACAGTGCCTGCCCCCAGCTTTCAGTCCTTTGCTGTATTTCAGACATCCTGTTGTTGCCATCGGGGCAAGCCCTGCTGGCAGACGTTTTCTGACATATGTGAAATACAATACATGTCCAGTCTGAAGTTAGATCTGATAATAAGGAAACTGAACCACCAAGAAAAGGGGACAAAATCACTGTATGGTACGCCAAAATATCACCCCAGCATCTCAGCTTCCTCGCAGAGTGCATATCTGCAGATCTCTACAGATCTCATAAATATTTTCTTGTTTTCTGTGCTTTCAATTCCTGATTTGTTCAGAAATACAGGAGGGATTCAGTGCTTTCCACAGCATGTAACAGTTAATCAGCAAGTAGCCAGTTGAAAATAATAGAATCTGGGCACCTGCTAAAAGCTGATATTGCAGATCACCCTCATGTAAAAGGAAAATGCACAACATTTATATCTATCTAAATTTTTGTTTCAGACAGCTGAGATAAGATTAAAACATTTTGTAAATTTGCTTAAGAAAAAAATAAGAGACAAAATGGACTACCAGCATTCCATGCCAACTTGTACTGTACTTAGGACTGCTCAGAAGCAATGGAAAATGCTAACCAAAAGCTTGATATTCAACTGCTACATGTTAGACCCATCACCTTTTAAAGTTAGCTTTATGGTCTGTTCTGACATATATATTTCTTGAGTTTTCTTGAGTTATAAAACTATGCTTCGGGACTCTAATTACATGGGTATTTACGACACGTAATCCCAGTTCAACATTCAAAAATGCCGATTTGGAGTTAAGGCCTATGCAAATTGCTTGGGATGTGATCAGAAAATGGCTACACAGAAATCAGTTTATAAAAAAAAGCTTACCTTCTGTGTCCCCACACATCAGGTTAGGAGACTGCTCATTCCCCTGGTTCAGCTGAAAAGTAAAACTCCAACAACTCAAGTGAGTTATGTTCTGACATTCAATGCTTTGGACGCCAAAGCAACTGATTTATTTTCATGTTCAACAAGCACTGGAAATAGCAGATAGATGCTGGTTGTGCCTATGGACCAGCTGTTCTTGTTTCCTGATGGGCGAAGAAAGGAGGAATAATGGCAGAGCTGCGACAGTGCAGTGCACAAGCTGCAGTGCCAGGCTGAGTGGTCTAATCACATTCATGAAGGAAGTAAGCATTCAATAAAACAGTGGCACATTGTCTTCATCTAACTTTCTTCTGTTGGAATAGCCTGGCTGGAGGCAAGGAGCATTACTGTCCTTGGAATCATCTAAAAGCAATGGTTAAAATCCCTTTTCTGTCACCTTCATTGCACAACAGAGCCTTCCTTACAGGAAGCTGTTTGAACATAGCTTACAACTGCTGGGAACAGTGAATATAATGACATGCTTAGGTCTGATGTGTAACCAGGACTGCTTGAATTAGATTGGTAATTGAAAGGAGGAAGTACTGAAAAGGAGGCAGGTGCTTCAGGATGTAATATCTAGACATTAGCACTGTCTCAGTGAAATACCAATGCACCAGGGGCAAGAGGAGTAACACCTGACTGATGGATCCACAGCCAACCCCTGTGTGGCATCCTTCCATTGAATGAGCACTCTGTGGACATCACCCTTTGCATCATCCTTTGGGGCTCCTGCTCCTTGGTTCTTTGGAAGTGATCTGCATTTAAAAGCCTTTTGTTTCCCTGAGATTCTGCTCTTGGCTGGGAGACCCTAGGGTGAGTCACAAAGCCACCTGCCACAGATCAACAGGAAGAGCCATGAAATCCTTCAGGAATAACAAAGGCTGGGAGGTGTCTTTATCCAGTCTGGGCTGCTGGCCTGGAAATATGCTTCATTCAGATCATATTTTTTATTTTATACTCTCTTCTAAAATGAACTTTTTTCCCTCTGATCCTTCAAACACTGAGTCACAGTAGGGCTGATGGAAGACTATTTGTCAAGTTGACTGTTTTAGGAGTTTTTCTGCTTTTTGTTGCAAGATTTATTTGATAGAGGATTTTTTGGAGCATTTGATCAGCTTCAGAGCTGGCTATATATATTCTTTTAGTATATGTTTTGGAAAGTAAGCAGGATTTGCTATGGAATTTAGCTAAAAATTATGCTTTCAGCCAGACCAGATCTGCTCTTATGCCAAACTTACAGGGCAGATTATTCAAACACATTTAGAACAGCCTAACTCTGCACCCAGTGCAGTCAATTAAAACAAACAAATAAAACAAAACAAAACACAAATACCAAAACCAAAAGTCTTCCATCAATTTCAGTGAGAAGCATTAAAGCTGATTACTGTGGAAAATTCTGCTCGCATCTATTCTGCACTTACTTTAGTGGCAGGCTAACAAATCTATACTTGAGTGTGTACTGATTATTCTTATTACATTCAGTTGTGTATTTCAACATACAAAGTGGTTAAGTGTGAATATTTACAGAATCAGACCCATGTAAGTGGCAGTCCTGTATTTCTGTTTTCTTTGAATCTCCTGCACCCTACTCTGACCTCATATTGCATTCCCATACGTATCAGTATCTCTCAGAGTGGGAACAACATGGAATAGGGGTTATCTTTATTTTCATTGGGCACTAGCCCAATTTATGGTGCAGAATGGAACTCACAGTTGGAAACAATACCAACAACAACAGAAAGTTTCTGTCACGTCAGATTTAAACTTGCATTAGGTGTCAGCTTGCTGAGTCTTTTGCCTGTGACTTTCACGGTGCATGAAAATGTGTGAGCATAGGCAGCAGGGCATGGAATGAAGAAGATACGTCACATTTGCTGTAACAGGTAAGACAGATATGATCTACATGCCAACCGAAGCACCCAACATTGCCCTCCTGTGGTTCAGCTGCTCCTCATAAAGTCATCAGCTGTCAGTCACAGCCACACACGACCTGACTAATGCCCAGCTGCTGCAGCAACAAAAGAGGAGCCTGTTACAAATAGACCTGTCACAGTAATTAACAGAGAAGGCACTTACACTAACCTACACCTTCTGTAATGCAACAGAGCTCAGGATTTGGCTGAACATATTTCTTTTTATCTCGCTTCCAGTGCTGCAAGACTTGTTTTTGACATGACTTCCATTTCATTGCAAAAAGCATTTCTATTTCAGTTGTTTGTTCCTCCCCCACCTCTGCTGCATCTTTATACATTCAAAATTAATTTCTCCCCTTTGTACCTGCACTATTAACAAGTATGTTTTTCCTCAATTCTGGTACATGCAATATATGCCTACCTGGAGTAGGCTCCAACCATATCTGGCAAACCTATGCAGTCAAGGTCTCACAGGTTACGTTACTCTCTCAGAGACCATAAAAACAACAAGAGAAATAGTTGGCTGGGAATGAAAAATGAAGATGGTTCTCACACTTCTGTAGCTGGCTGATGTTCTTTCTCCAGTTACCATGGAAAATTACTTCATTTGTGGAAAACCTGGGCCTAAATTTCCCAGGTAAAGCCCTCCTTCAGTTTGATTCACTTGTTACCTTTTTTTTTTTTCTTTTTTCTTTTTTTTTCTTTTTTTGCTGGATATAATTTTCTTGGTCAATGGAAGCAGGGAGAGCAGCTGGCAGCCCCCAGCCCACACATTCCGAATACTGCAGTGTAACTTTGCAGCTTGGACTGTAGTCATACAAGGGCAAATGCTTTGCAAGCAGTTTCTCATAGCACAGGACATTAGGAAAACCATGGAGTCCAGTGCTTGCACTTGGAAAAAAATCCTTAAAAATAAATCAGGAATGGGCTAAAACTCTCTGTTAGCATTCTTCAAATGTCTAATGTTAGGCTCCTAAATCTGTTTTAGCTACCAAGATTAGTAGCTTGATCTTTGCTACTGGTAATCATCCAGCAGGTTCTAGGAAAGCAGTTTATTTCAGCACCTAAATGGGGGGTTTAGAACATAAATTTAGTCTTTCTAGTCCCAAATCTTGCCCTCAGCCAAGGACAAATAAGGGCACCTGGACTTTAAATCACAGTTAGTTTTACTTCTAGGTCAAATACAATCATCAGGAAGGGTCTAATTTTCCATCTCACCTCCAGATCTCACTGTTGCTATTTTGCTCTACAGCTGGAGCCTCCCGGCACTATCTGCCTTTTGCTGGTGGGGATGTGGATTTCTCTTTGCCGTCTGACTGGTAAGCATGATGCCCTGTGGGATGTTGGAAGATAAAAGTAACAACAAGCAATTCAAATTGGTTAGCTCTACAGGGGCTTTGTTTTCCTCATCAAGGCCCTCCAAGGTCCAGAAAGGATAACCCCAGGCTATGACTACGCTTGAAATCAAAACCTAAGCTGAATCTTCAGCAGAAGCTAGAGCCAGACTAGCAGCACAAATCAAAACCAAATGTGTAACTGTATTCCTAGAAAGTCCTCTTTTCAAATAGGAATGTAATTATGACTCATTTTCTTAAGCCTCCCCTACACACGAAGACTGTAGCCATTTTGCTAGCCCCTTTAAGAACCTGATTTTTATTTTAATTAGGACAGCCTTTTAATGTCCTTTTAGGTTATTCTCAAATCACCTAATATAGATTTATCTTAATTCTTTTCCTACAGACAGCAGCTTTTGTCTCTGGAGTCTTCAGAGTGAACACACTACATATTTTCTATCCGGATTTATTTTAGTGACCTTTTTTGAATAATTTTACAAAGAGAAAGGATCTTCCTGAAATCCATAATTGAATTTAATGTAAGACTTGTATGCTTAAGGGAATGCACGTAGGTCACTCTCTGTGAAATCTCAATGTGAACTGCAGGAAAACACTGTTGGCTGGTTGTAGAGAGGTAGGGAGCTGATCCAAAGGGACACTGAAACTACACAAGGAAGAAGCTTACAGCCATCCTATGCAGCACATTCAGAGGGGAAGAGTACAATGCAAGACAATGTAATCTGAGTGAACTAATGCTATGCACTGTTGAAGCTGTATTTTCAAGAGCTCTTCCATACACAGGACAGCTGCTCCATAGATTTTAGTGCACACTTGTGGCCAAGTGCAAAGCTCAGCCACTTTGCAGACCACTTTTCAAGGGCTTCCCATGGGAGATTGGTGTATAGCCACATACGCAAGTGTCAGGTCACAAATTCAGTGATGGTCACATCCTGGCTTTGGTTTCACTGTCCTTGATGATAAAGCAAAGTTAGCAAACTGACAATAAAAACTTAGCAAGAAATCACTGCAGTAGGTAAGATGCAGGATCAGTTTTTTTCTTAGTTAACATGGCTAATTTTGTGAAGGTTAAAGAACAGTTTGATATGGTACCAAAGGAAGATATATAAGCAAACCTGATTAGATTTGTGGGAACGCCCTACCTACGATGGGCAAAAAGCACAGCTTCACAGCAATTATCAGGGCCTTATGTTTTTAATTTCTACATTACTCAGAGACTTAAAGAAACCTCTCTCAAAAAAAGCAGGAAGGGCTGTGCATATTCCTGGTGATTCATTGATTTCCTTCCTCCCATCCCCAGTTAGAGCTTTATGGGACAAGCCAACACGAAAGCACATGGTGTTCTGCAGCCATGTAGTGCCCAGCACGGGGCAGATCTCCCAGCTCATTGCCCACCAACAGTGACATAAGCACTGTCCTCCATGGGTACGCCAGGCCTCCTGGCAAGCTTCAGGGCTCTCTGTAAGGAATTCTTCTCATTTAAAATCACGCTCTACATTCCTCTGCAACAGATAGGCATACTGCTGTCATGTGGCTGCCAGCCTTGTCGTCCTTCCATGGCCTATCTGACAGAAGTCTCTATCAAAATTCTGAGAAACAAGGAGATTGAAGACTAGCTCAAAAACCCTACTACAAAAGCAAGATGCAAAATAACAAAACATAAGTTTAAAATACAACTGAAGGTATTCTATTCTATGGGCTGTCACACAAGATTACCCCAAGATGTCTCTAATCTACTAATGCAGATAAACCCAGCAACAGCCTCCCACTGAGCCCTGGATTCCCAAGAGATTTCCCCTATTCCAGTTAGACCCAAGGCACCTGTTAGGGTGTTGCTATGTGAAAGCTAATATTCCAAGCAGCTATAGAATCCTGATTTCTCCTTTTATTTTTCCTTCTTTCGTACTTAAATAATTCTGGGGGAAATCAAACATGTGCATGGCTTAAATGACCTTGTGATACTTACAAAATTGTAAATGAAAGAGTATTAGAAACTGCCCTGAACAGTTGTCAATCTGATTTGTCCAACTAGACCCCAATAGTTGCTTAAGAAAAACAAGGCAAGGTTGTGTTCAGAAGGCACTGGGCGACCATGAACCACACCAGGATCCTTGTGTTCCAGTTGACAGGTTGCTGCATAGTCTGGCTCTGTGCCTCCATTCTTGAGTCTCCTGCACACTGGAACTGGGCTGTTTTGGCCCATGTATTTGGAAGCCCTAGACTGTTTGTGTGATGGCAAGACAATGGCAACAATCTGAGGTGGCTGGACTAAATTTTAAGCTTCTTGTGCAGGAGAATTTAACTACCAATGCTTTTTTTATTACTGGTCAGAATAGTGTAGGTAATTAGAAGTATCACTACAGTCAGAGAAAGGAAATGACAGAGCTGGTGACCTACTTTAAATTTCTTGCCTACAGTAATTGGCACTGGGGAAGAAATCTCTCTGGGCTGGGGGCTTCAAGTGGGCTTTGGTTTACATTATGCTCTGTCTATATGATACTATCCTTCCCTGTCAGTGTTGAAATCCAACACTGGATTGGATTGCTTACTTGCAATCCAAGTAAGCAAGACCCTGCTGAAAATGCCACCCTTGGTCTGCTTTTTATCTCCAAGCCATTCACAAAGCCACATAATGGCTCAGGGAGACAATTTCAAAATAGAAGTTTTAACATACAATTGCTAAAAACAGCTCCACAGTTTCAGTTCATCTCATTGTTCCCTTTATGTCTTGGCTCTTCAGTTTTAGAAGTTTTTGCACAAACCAAATCCACTAGACAAATCGACAAATCATTGTGTTACAGAATGAGAGGCATTGCTTATGTGAAGCCAATGGAATATTCTCAATCATATTGAAAAGGCAAAATCTAACCTCTAGTTTCTTTAGTACTTGCCCTATTAAGAGCCACAGCAAAACGGCTTCTGGGTTTAACAGAACCTAGATCTGCCCTTAGCTTTCTACACACTTCACTTGCTCTCAAGAATGATCTATCTGCTCTGTTATATTCGCCCTCTCTTGAATGGGATCCCTCACCTGTTCTTGTCCAGACATTGCCTTGTATCCATATTTAATTTCAGAGCCTTATCTCTGGGCATGCAGTAGCATAATGCCACCCTACCTAGTAGAAAGACATGGCTCAGCTCTCAGCAGAATCAGCAAACCTTTTTCCTTTGAAATCCAGTGATCCGAACCAGACACTGATCCATAACTGTGAGGCTTTCTCCCTGATTCCTCTTCTCTTCAGCCTTGAATTCCTGCAGCTTCGCAGGAATCCTGTGCTTTTTCTTCCAAAGCTTTCAAAACAAAACTGATAAAATGAATTTTCTCCCTGCAGCTCTTCAAGGCTTTTTTTAGACAGAGCAATCAAACAGCAAAGGAAAAAACCAAAACATTTGGCATAATATTCTGCAAACAAAGATGTTGGGAGCAGTATTGTGAATAAGATAGCAATTGCCAAGCCAGAATAGGTGAATGGTGCCTCTGGTCCTCTGCAATTCTGTGCATTTATGACCACATCTCCTTTTCAAGTATTATTTCCACATATTTTCCTCCAAATAACTACCTGAGTTACTGGAACCAGCTATATACCAAGTTTGTCTTTATGTTTATAGAAGTAAATGGTAGCTACAGCTGTGGCCTCAGCAAGAAGGAACATCTGAAATTCAAAATCAACTTGCTGTCCATCACAGGATCTGCAGAGTGGCAGGGATCAAGGTGATGCCACTGGAGGTCTGGAGGAGGACATAGAGACGCACCTGCACTCTATAACCATATGGATTTTTCCTTTCTGCAGCTCCCAGCTCCTGATCAGGAACTTATTCTTATTCCAGACTGAAACAACTTGAATTAAATTACTCAATACAATTTCTGTCTGCTCCAATTCCATCACTTACATATTTTATAAGGTGAGATTCCTTATCTCTCTCATTTCCAAATCCCACTGACTTTCCTCATTACGAGTGGATCAGGATGGGATACCACATGCAGAGAGAATGTGCATTATCGTTGTGTTAATGTGTACATTAGCATATTGATAACTTTTTAATAAAGAAATGTTTCATATGGAAATATGCCATATCTCCATTTGAAATTCATATTTTTAAGTTAAAATGGTGGTTAAGCTTCATTCTTTCCTTTCTATTTTCTTTTTGCAACCCTTCCATTCTGAAATCAAAGATGCCAAACCTTCTCAAGGAATTTTCCTAACCGAATTGAGTCTCAATAGCATTAGTATTGTCCAAGTTAGATAATTGGCAATCCCAAAAGTACTGATAGTATCTGTTGCCTATATATTACCAGCTTGGGGCTATGTAATAGCCAGAACTAATTGATTTTCTTTCTTTTCAGCCATACAAGCATAAATCATAGTTAATAATTATCTCAAGTCATTTCTACAATAGTAATGCCCATAGTACGCATGCTTCCACCACAAGTAATACATTTGATATTCCTTCTTCCTAGGACAGACAAAAAACCATTATTCTTCATCCTGCCATTAAGCAGGAGATTTAAGGATGTTAAACCAAAGCTCAGACTACGGCAGTACATGATGTATAGTAGAAAGGACTGCGTATACGTGAGTTCCATAGAAAAAGCAGACATTTTTAAAATATAATGACTAAAATGCAGCCTCCCTGGCTCCCACTGCACTTACCAGGTTGTACAGAGTTGTAGCAGCTACCTCATGAGACTGTCTAGAAACTGTGGCGTAACTGAGCTGTGAAGTGCCAGGGTATCTAGAGCTGGTTAATTGGACCTTTGAAATGGATTGAATGCCTACTGTAGTGCAGGCTGTAACTGCCACCAAAGGAGGGGCTTTGATAGTTTTATGTTTTTATGGATATGAGCATATATATATGTATTAAATATATAAAATAAACTGCTATAAAATATATTATGTAGATATATGATGAAAACTTTTTACAAAAGCATGAATGAATAAGTACATGAAAACAAGAGCAGCATGGCTGAACACAAGATGTGAACACTTGATAGGTTATTTTGCACAGAGACTTTCAGTAAGAAAAAGTTAAAGTCTTTCCTTTGAAGAATGGTCTGCAACATCCCCAGATGGGACGTAAACAGCGCAGTAGCCACAATGAGACACTACTTCCTTGAGGAAAGAAATGATGTTAGCAAATGATGTAAAAACCTGATACAAACTGAAATAATATCCCACATCTTCCAGATCAGTTGGGGTGTACCTAGTGCCCATCGTGGCAGGAAAAGCAAGGAAATGTGGCATCATCCCCATTCTCCTTCCTGGGAGATGCTTGTGGTAACTTGGGCAGTTCTGACATTGCTGTGCTCTGTGCCTTGAGCTCACTGGGCTCTCTCCCATCATCAGATGCTTACATGGGACATCATGGTTGTCACAGCCAAAGTTGGGTCCTTTTAGATCAATTAAATGAATGCATCAAATAGCACTCCTGTGAGTGAAATTACCGTTCCACATGCAACCAGCACATTTCTCTGTACTGAACTCCTTGTGTATTTAAATGGAAGTGCTTCTGGCAACAGAGGCAGATGTACCAGAGCTTGAATAAACATAGAATATGTAGACTCAGATGGGAGATGTGTCCAGCAAAGCTGGTATTTGAATAATTACAAAGGTGTACTGCCTTCTGCAACATATTTTGGTCTTTGCTCTGCTCATTCTTTACTCAGGAAAAGCTGCTGGGAGCTGAAGGGCAAGAAATGAGCCACTGCTAGATAAATTAAGCATTGTTTCAAGTAATGCTCATTTAAGATATACTCCATGTCAAATGTATGTTCGCTTCGTATTAACAAATCACTACATTGCATATACACACACACAGAAATTTAAAGACATTTCAGTGAAGTTCATAGTGCAGAAAGTCAGGCAGAAGGCTGTTACTAATATGTAAGCAGTGCATGGGTTGCAGCATCAGTCCCATTGCCATAAACCCAGAACCTTTCATAAACATTCTGGTAACCCTTCACAAATCCCAATGCAGAGTACTGGCAGGTGGTCAGCCCTGGCCTGCCTCAATTCAAAATCACCCTGAGATGGCTGCTAAATTGCTTCTTTCTTCCAAATGCAAACAGAAGTCTCTAGGATGGCTTCCCACTGCAGAGAGGCACATTCTCTCTGCTTGCAGCCTTCAAGAGGAGTCTGTCAGGCCCCAAGTCAACTGAAGGGAGAAGTGGTTTTGTGTACTTTTAACCCTGAACCTCCTTTTTGCTTTTGGACACCAGGGTACAATGGTTTAGCTAGATGAAAAGTAGACCATAAACAATGATCTCTGCTTCCATATTTACTTAGGAATGCTACACTTGACAGCACATGTTTCCAGTAGCGGAAGGCTGACTTCCTGATGTCAATATGGTATTTGGCAGCTAAAACATACTCCCCAAAGTAAACTGTGGCACAGCTTGATTACAGTCTGTGAGGGCCTACAACATTCAGAAGCACTGGCTAAGCTCTTGTTTTTTGACAAATAGTGCACCAAATTGTTCAATACAAAAGAAAGAAGGCTTAGCCACAACCCAAGCAAACAGTGCGCTGTTGTTCCAAAAACACTGACAGCAACTACAGGGATATTTCCTTTGCATACAAAGGAATTCTAATAATCTCTGAATGAAGACAGGCTTTTGACTATTTTGTGAAATAAATATTTTCCTTGTATAACATTGCCCAGAAGATTAAAAAGCAACTGAAGTACAAAGATGTGTCTAAATTATCTAAAGCTGCAGAATTCCAGGAACTCATGTTTTGTGAAGCTTCACATGTACATAGCATCATTAAGAAATGTCAAGGCCATATTTTACTCTACTCCCTTTAAACACATAATAGAAGAAGAATTTTATTCGCCAAAATATCTCCCTGTTACACAAAAGATACTGCTTCCCTGGGAAAAATTGTGAATTCTGATTTGTTTTTGAAGGAAGTGATTTTTTTTTCCTGGCAGATCTGATAAAAACAACAGCCAGTGATTATCTAATCTGAAGGTCATGTCACACTCAAACAACTGGAGTATCTACACAGTAGATGGAAATTCTGCTGTCACCACCCATCATGACAACCGTCGGCAAAATAAAAGCAATGCTACTGCCTGTCTTCCTGGTACATCCCAAATTGTCTGGGTAGTAAAAATAATTCTCGAGAACAAACAAATAAAAATCTGTAAAATGTGGATAGGCCAGTAAATTTTCAGACAAGAAAGAAACAGATGTAAAGAGGAAAAGGAGCTACAGCAATAACTAAATTTTTTTAACTGTAGAATTTCAGCTATGTTCCATTTAAGAAAGCAAGAAATAAAGGTGGCCTAGCTCTATGGAACAAATAACCCATTGTACCAGCAAATGTGTTAACTAAGGCTGGTGTTCCAAGGGTTTGGGTCTTTCCCCTCTCTCCTTTTCCATTTCCTGTGCTCCTACCCTACCTGTCCAACACTTTCATTTCCTCCAACACAAACCCTCCATTATGCACTTCCACCATGCTCCATCCCTCTTACTGTCATGACCCACTGCCTAGGCTCCCCTCTGCCCACCTCTAGAGTACATGCTGGCTGGGGACCAGAAAATGCAAGGTACAGGATCTACAGTGTTGATTTCCCTTCAAAGGGACATTATTTGGAGGTCTCTGTCCTCTACTGAACCATCTATTTTCATGTCATTTTTCATCTTTGATGTCTTTGCCTCACTGTCAGGTATGGTTGAAGTGACACAAAGAATTCAGAAGATGAATGAAGAGGGACACGAGCAAGTGTGAGGCAGGGAGGTGTAAAACCTGCTTTCCTGAGAAAACTGAGAAGCCACCTACGCCCATGGTGCCAAGAATGGAAATTATAGCCAGCATTTCCCAAGGAACCCCATAAGGCCTGCTGCAGCCTCTCCACAGCCGGCTGGCTAAGGACTAGGGGTGGCAGGAAGAAGGGTGGCTAGGAGGGGTCTTGGGTCCCTCTTCCTTGGCCCTGCCCATGTTATGCATGTATCCACACCTTGTGGGAGTTTTTGTGCCATGGCCAGGAGGGATAGGAGACAGGGCAGTGATGTCACCACTATCTATGGGGTCACTGATGGAGAAGAAGTGAACTGAGCCTTTCTCCTATGTGGTTCAGGACTAACCAGACACTCGGCAGCAGGAAGCACAGCAGGGCAAGCAAGCGCTGTGATCTACATGGTCCCAGGGATGCCTGCCTCAGCAGGAAGCAGCATGCTGTCATCATGCTCCTTCCTGTTCTACTTTCCACACAGCCAGAGTGCAAAAAGGATGGCTTGAAACACCCAGCTGGAGCTCAGCGCACAGACAGATGTAACCCTGCTGAGAGTAATAGGCATTAAATCATAATGAAGCACAACGGCTATCAAAATGCGGGGTATGATTTCTTTAAAAAAAAAAAAAAAAAAGTGTTGGGCAAGAGAAGAAGTTGCTCATTCCTTCAGCCCACACCAGATGGCACCAGCATTTAGTGAAGGCTGTAGTGTGTTGCTGCTGCTCACAGTGGGCTGAGCTGGGTGTGGAGGGTTTTTTTGGCAAAAGTGAAGGTATCACTTAAGAAATGAAAGCATGGTCACTGTTGGCATGGCACTCTATGGCTTTACGCTGCCTTCTCCATTGCAGCATGCAGGAAGCCAGAACCAAGAGCTACCTAGGGCTACCGCTCCGATTTCAGGTTTCATTTTCTCTTCATCTGCTTCTGAGAGTAATTAGCTCCCTCTTACTTAATGAACAGTCCTGACATTACTAATTCACTGTAGAAGGAAGGGGAAGACTCAATTCACTCAAATTTCTTCAGAGTGAACTTAAGCAGTGTAATTGTTAATTAAACTACCTTATTGAATTTAATGATTTGGAAAAAAAATCAAGAAAACAAAATTACGTGGGAGAAAACTTCTCCGTTTGGGTTGCTCTGCTGCTCTGATCAGAACCTCTACACCTGAAATCCAAGAAGCACCTTCATCTTTCACATTTTTGCTTATTTAAACACAGTATTTCCTTAGACCTTTTGTGTTTGTTCTGTTGCAAACCTGGCAAGGAAATGGCAAATGAGAAGGAGAAGTTTTCATAATTAATGATTAAGAGAGCAGCTAATGTATGCCACACAGCAGTGCTGGTATGGTTTTCATGCAAGGGCTCAGCATGTACTAGGTCTGATGGTGGGCTTTGGGGTGTGCTAGAAGGACAGTTTTTCATTTGTTGTTGTTTTCTTTTTTTGTATTACAGTAAACCGGAATGGAAAGGAAAGAGAGGCAGAATGACTGGATTCCCACTTACGTCCAGCCCCCAGGAAATGACCTGCACCAGGGACCTGCTGAGAAAAGGGGAGGGAATGCTCACTCCTCAGTGAGGACTCAAGTGACACTGTCACAGCTTAACTCCATCATTGTTCCCAAGAACACGCCATTGCTCAGGCCTTGTGTACTTAATATCAAAGAGTGGTGATTTACATTCAGCGGTGTGTTTAAAAACAGAGGGTTCCATATTTCTTTATGGTGTTTGCATCTAAATTACATTGCCTCCTGCTGAAATTCAAATGGATATACTTGATATGCAAAACAGCTCCAGTCTAATTAAAAGCACTGCAGATAGATTGCTCTGCATGCCACAGTTGGTATCCAAAGATGATTTAACCCTGCATGTTATTATGAGTTAGAAAGTAGTTGTATGGGAAGAAAATATCATCACTGGGGCTCAAATACAAGGCAGAAAGAAAGATCACAATCTGATAATAATAAGCAATACAGTCTACTAATAATAAATAGTATAGTCTTAATGAATTCTGATGTAATTGTAAAATCCTTTTTGGATTCAGACCACAACAGTGCTATCTAAGAGTTGTTCCATTCAGAATACAAAACTCTGCTAAAGATCATAGAATCTTAGAATCCCCAAGGTTGGAAAAGACCTCCAAGATCACATAGTCCAACCATCCACTTATCACGAATATCTCCTACTAAACCACATCTAAACAATTCTTGAACACCTCTAGGGACCATGACTCTACCAGTTCCAGTGCCTGACCACTCTCCTGGAGAAGTATTTCCTAATTTCCAATCTGAACATCCTCTGGCATAACTTAAGGCCATTCCCTTTAGTACTATTGCTAGTTAAATGGGAGAAGAGGCTGACCTTCACCTCACCACAATCTCCTTTCAAGTAGTTGTAGAGAGCAATAAGGTCTCCCTTGAGCCTCCTCTTTTCCAGACTAAACAGTCCCAGTTCCCTCAGCCGCTCCTCATAAGACTTGTGCTCCAGACCCCTCACTAGCTTTGCTGCCCTTCTCGCTCCAGGACACGCTCCAGGGCCTTGATGTCTTTTATGTAGTGAGGGGCCCAAAACTGAAGACAGTTCTCAAGGTGTGAGCTCAGCAATGCTGAGTGCAGAGGGACAATCACCTTTCTGCTCCTACTGGCAGCACTATTTCTGATATAACCCAGGTTGTCATTGGCCTTCTTGACCACCTGGGCACACTGCTGGCTCATGTTCAGCTGAGCATCAACCAACACCTCCAGGTCCATTTCTTCCATACAGTCTTCCAGCCACTCTTCCCCAAACCTGCAGTGTTGCCTGGGAGATGGGAGTTTGGAACCTGATGATCCTTGAGAGTCCTTCCAACCCAAGCTATTCTATGACTGTGATATTAAACAGGACAGGCCCTAGTACTTATCCCTCGGGAACACCGCTTTTGACCAGTTGCCAGCTGGATTTAACTCCTCTCACCACCACTCTCTGGGCCCTGCCATCCAGTTAGTTCTTTACCCAGCAAAGAGTATACCAGAGGCTGCCAGCTTCTCAATGAGAAAAGATGACAACATTTTGTCTTTTCTGAAATGAGCAAGAGGTGATTTTGCACTGAGCCACACAGTACATGAACAATTGCCAGAAATTTACTGTAGTCACTGTAGAAACTTCTCTGTTGCTCATGTAACACTGTCAGATACAAGAAAGCACACAAATGGAGAGGACCAAAGAAGTGATTTAAATATTGCATCACAGAACAAAACCCTAGGAAAAATGATGAAAAAAAAAAGCAGAAAATACCAACACAACTGCTTCAGAACTAATAGAGAGTTCCTCAGTCCTGCTCATAATTTCAATTGTTTGTAACAAATTAAATATTTTCCAAGGACTCGCCTACAGCTGAAGTGATACCCCTAGTACAAGAAGCAATGTACAGTTCAGTAATATGGTTGGTCTCCCCTTAATGTAAAGACTTTCCTGCTTGTGCACTAAGGCTTGAATTCACAGGATTGTTTTTTTATTAGTGCATGACATATATTAGTTTTGTTAATATATAACTGAAAGGTGAAAAAATCCCTTGGTTGCTTGATTATTTTGAAGAAATGAAATCCCATTTAAATACTGGAAATGTTTAAAGCACAATGCAACAAAAGGGCTTTAGCTTTACCAATGTATAATCAGTTGCAGATAATAATGAATGCTAACTTTAGTAGCTGTCAGCACGTCTCCATAGGAATGAGAAACAAGAACAAGCCAATTCTTAGTTCCTACCCAGTGATATAGATAGTTGGTCACAGATCAATCATTATTTGATCATGAAATATGTAAGAAAATATTGCAAACTTTTTTCCTTACTCCTCAAATTTTGGAACATTTGACATCCCATTCTGTCTGATTCACATACGTGTTCCCACAACCTTGTTAACTCTGCACCCTCATCTTGGATAGTCCTCATTATATGTTCCTGCTAATAGATATTACATTTTACATAAGATAAAGATTGTGCAATTGCAGTTTCTAAGTAATTCAACATGAAGAAGAGGAAATGATAAAAAGCTTTTTAGTGAATGAGCACAACTCAATTTTCTTTTGAAATGTGCTTTAAAGATTTTGTAGTCTGGCTTTGACAAACAAGACAGGCTGCTCTCATATATGCTGAAGTTAGTGCTAATGGATTCACTGAGGTAACTGCAAAAAAGAGTTAACTACTAATTACTTCCCCGAATACATTCTTTCTTTGTCAAGAAAAGCAATACATCAGAGCGTATCATGAAAACTAGAATTTTTTTTTCAATTAAATTAACTCTTACCATCTGATTAGAGAAAAATAAAATTGCCTTAAATTAATATTTATTTGTTTAATTGTTTATTTATTTAAAAAAATCATTTTAGGACGCCAAAACACTTTCTAAGAGCTCAGTACTGTTTATATAAAGAATATCATACATTGTGCATGCAGCACATATGCACTCATCCTTGAATCAGGAAATGGTCTTATAGTCTACAGCTTAAAGGAAGTTATAAACCACTGTTTTTGATGTTTCTGGAGCTTTCCTAGCTTATACAATTTAAGGAATTCTTTTGCCTGTTTCAACATACCTGAACAGATCACAGAAATTTTCTAGATACTGATATCTTCAAGAGATGAGTGGAAAACCAGTCCTCAGCCATTTGTGTGGAGTGCTATGAACAGATTTCAGTGAGCAGAAGTATCCGAAACATGTTCAAATTAATAACCCTAATTTCAGTAATGCATTTAAGATCACTGTCTTCATCTTTATGTAAGAAGAGTGCCTTTTTCTAGAAGTCTTACGCATACATTTAAGTGAAATGAGCATTTCTTTAAAATGTCCTTTAGCACACAGATGCTACTGGCTCTTCTCTTTCATATGCTTATCTCTTACTTCCATCCAAGCAAACACACTCATCCTAGCCGTAGTGCAAGTTTAGATAGCAGCTTTTCTAGGAAGGTTCAAGCAAGCTGGTTTGCAGCCGGACATTTAAGCAGAACTAGTTAACCCAATGATTATCCCATGGGGCTGGAGGGAGCTCATAAGAAAACAACTGCCATATTTCTGGTTTACAAGAGGTCATATCCCCTCTTTGAAGGCTTCATTGGGCCCTTGCAAGACTATGGCACTTAGGAGCCAAGAAGGGAGAAAAATAGAAGAAAGGAGATGACAAGGCAAAACAAGTTTAATAAACTGAGAAGCTGGGAGAGCAGCACTAGGGAAGCAGGAAGTGCTGAAGCAGAGCTGCAAGCCATGAGATGCTCAGTGGAACACCCACTGCTATCATGGGCAGCCCTTCTTTGCAGGGTCAGGAGCCACTTAGGACAGACTAACTCTAGGATTCAGGAACTGAAAAATATCTAAGCTGGTATGGATAAGAAAAATAGGGTCTGCAGTTGATAGGTGATGAGTGGAAGAGTTGCAAATATTCCGTATTAGGGCAAGATCACAGAAGAAATAGGATTTTGCATATAGCTAGGGTTCTCTTCCATTTGCAGCTTCTCTGAAAAGGCTTTTTCCACTTCAGCTTGCCAATACTTGAGCTAAATAAATATGTGGGCAATGGCAGTCCCTATTCTACAGGAAGCATGTTGGAAAATGTTTGTTCAAATAACACACAGTGGAACAAAAAATGTATTTAAGTCACAGTTAAGGGGCCATGGAGTTCAGCTACATTTGACCAACTTATTGCATGCTGATTCAAGCCTGCTGAAGAAAAATTGTTACAGTTAAGTAAATATCTACCAATGCCAGCGATGTCACAGCTATATGCAAACATCTTTCAGATGAATTCTTTGGTAAGCAAAATTTTCTATTACAAATGCTTCATTACCCCCTTTGGCTGTGCCTGCCTGTATAACTGTGAGCTGCCTCCTATGCAACAGGTCTGTGGGGACAGCATCCACAGAGCAGCATAGTGAGGAAACCACACCAGTCCCACATCATGGCACACCAGACAAGAACAAAACCTAAAGAAATGCAGAAACAAAGTCTATGCTGGACACAAGTGTGGTCCACTTGTGCTTTAAGACATTATTGTTACTGTTTATTTTTAAATTTTATTTTGTCTAAATATGCTCGGTTTTCCATATGTTCTGCAAACAGCACTGTGACCTAAATGTTACACCATGGCAGCTTTCAAAGCAAAGAAATTGCAGCGATCTTTGAATATGGAATAAAACTCTCTCTGCTTGGCTTTGAGCTGGGAAAAAATACACTGATTGATTTTGACTTAAATTTTGCATCCACTGGTCTCTGACATCTCAGTGTGCTCAACCTAAATGGTTAATGCACCTCAAAACAGGATATTACAGCAGAAAACCAAATTAGCACAGAAACAGTGGGATTGCAAGGCCCTTCCCAGTTGTCCCCTCTCTCCCACCTATCAAAACAAGCAGAGATAATATCTGAATGCATTTGTGTCTAGTTAAAGTCCTGTACAAGTGCATAGACAAATTAAATGTAGATTTCTGGCTTCCAGCAAGTTTTGTTTGTATTTATCCACATTGCAAAAGTTTATATGGACAACTAGGTCTGCAGTGAAGGACAGATTCTCAACACCTTCCCACTAAAACCCCCCAGAACAGCATTACCTGCTCTCACCACAGAAAAGGGGACTGATCATGAGGGGTGAAAATCAAGCAGCTGCAGACTTTCTGTGCTGTGTCCTTTTCCACTCACATTTTTCTGTCCACCTGTGGGATCACCTCTGCGCTGCAACATGAGGCAGAAGGTAGTGGCGTGTCCTAGCTGGAGATAGGTCAAGGAAGCAAGATAGAAAGGAGACACTTATGGTGTCATAGGAACTGCCAACTGCCATGACGGCTGAGGATGAAGGAGTAAAGTCACCAGGCCAAAGTTAAACTTATTCCTAAAGAAAGAGAATAAGTTTTATTTTGTGTCATTTAAGTTTGCTTTTGCTGTTGTGATGTTTGTTATATGTTCACCAGATGAAAGGGAGAAAACTCATCACTTTCTAGAAATTCAGCCTTTCCATGAGAATTCCTCAAGTTCCAATCTTTATTAAATTTTCAATGAATTTTTTTAATGTAGAGGTGCCTGGAGTTGTAAAGCAAGAGGCTGATCTGCTTTTCTATGCACCCGGCTTTTCCAGCACTCAGCTGCTTCCATGCCAAATCCTCATATGTCCAGAGTCATGCATACTTCTTCCCCGATTTAAAATAAACAAAGGAATCCATGTTTCCCAGAAGGGTTGTGGGGGGGAAATAAAAAAAAAAAAAAAAAGGAAACCTTCATAATAGGGAGCATTTCTTCCTGAAAGGGAGAAGTAGCAGAGAAGGGAAGAGAGAAAAACACATAGGGTATATTCATGATATTAGCCTAGCAACAAAACACATTGGAAGGCAACAGCAATTCTGCCATTAAATACACTGAAAGTCTTCATTCACATTAACATAACTAAACAAAACCATGTTTGTGATGGGAAAATTTCATCTTAACTTGGTTTTTGCAATTTTGCCCATGCCACCATTCCCACTGGGGAAACAAATCCTGCAATAACCTTTCTATGTGAAAGTGCATTTACTGTAACAAGATAGATTCGTTCTGGAAAATTTTTTGTCAATATATCCTTTGTTAGGCAGTATCTTCATCTCCTAGCAACAGCGTGGGGAAATCCATCAGGGACATGGAATTTAACAGCAAGATATGATGGTTCACTGTAGCTTAGGCATTTTTTGAAATCTTCACTGACATGCAAATACCTTTGTGCACTTACACCTGCATCCACTGATGAACAGATGAATTGGTCTGAAGAACAGAAACAGTGAAAAAGCACTCTCCCTCTCATTAAGTACAAATTGAACAAAACATGCAAAATGCTGAAATAACTGCTCTGCCTCTCGCTCCTCAGAAGGCTCTCTCACGTTACATATGCCTCGTGGGAAACTGGACGCATACAGGGCACATTTAAAATGTTTAAATGCAATCACAAAGTGGTTTTCCCAGCCCCAAGCTTTGCAGTGTCACATTTCAAAAGGCAGGAAAGCAGTAATAAACCTCCTGTAAGTGCACAGACAGGGCTGCAGAAGGTGGCAGCGGTCCCCAGGTGCCCATGTTTCAAGGTATAGCCCTGTCTCTGCTTTTATTTCATTTCTTTCTTCACAGAGAAAATCTGTGCTCCATTTTAAGGGTGAAATAAAATGCTCTGAGGGTCTCTGAGGGCTCTCTTTGGCCATGTGCTGTGATATCCTTTGGGCTGCAGGATGTCCCAATGGCTATATTTCAAGGTTGCATTGTTCCAGCATCCCAGGGGTGGTTTGGAGCAGAGGAACAGTGCTGTAGCCTGGTGGCCTGACTGTGGCACAGGGGGCTGGATGGCTTCCTCTTGCCATATACTGGTTGTACCTGCAGTCCTGGAGCTGACAAAGCTCACCTGTGCCTCAGGTGACTCAGTGTATGAATACCTTACTGCATTAGCTGCACAGCTCCAGAAAAAACAGGGGTGCAAGAGATCTGGGATTGCAGAAGGGATTTGTCAGAGAATCTGGGGAGCAAGTGTGAGGGTTTCTGGTGAAAGAAGTCTTCCAGGTACCCTTGTACCACCCCCAGCTCCCAGTGTGAGAGCTTCTGTGGGATCACTGGTGGGAGACAGACCCCTCCGTGCCCTGTTGCACAGCACTGTCTGAACCAGTCCTTCACCTACAGCAGGCTTTGAAGGACAACATGCAAAGGCCTCCTGAAGTCTTAGTAAGTGGGGACATGACAGCTGAAATTGCCTTCATGTATTTAGCTGCACATCCCTTGGGATTTGAAATCTCCCCATATACATTGCAGAGGATTTTTCCTACCAAGAGAAGAGACAATCCAGGGGCACCACCAGCTCTTTGAGGGGCTGACAACGCATGCTGCTCTCTCAGATCTGCTTTATTTCAGCTGGCAAGAGACAAGCCTGCTATGTGGGCACCTCTGCATAGCCATACCAGCCTGAGGCTGGGGTTGTCCCTAGGCGACACTAAAAGCAGCATCAAATCAGGAAGAGTTTTGTTATTTTATCCTTTTCTATTTCTTCCTTTCTCCCCTTTAATGCATCTTGTAGATTTGCAAGGGCTGGAGGGGAGGGTTAATTGGCAACAGAGTGAATTAATGGTTCCTGATATGAAAACAACTCTGTCAGAAGGGCAGCTGGGGAGACAGGTGGGGAGAAAGCTTTCTTTGGTAAAAGACTGTCATGGAAGAGAAAAATATTCTATGATTATTGGCTGTTGCTGCTGTACTGGGAATTTCTGAGGAGGGGCCTGAACCCACTCCTGGAGCAAAAAGGCTTTTGTTGAAGGAAATGTCAGGCTTCTCCATTTACGCTGCATTTGAAGAAGACATAGGCTCCATCCCTGTGAACTTCCCACTTTAAAGAGGAGTTCAAATGGGCATTTTGCTCACCAGCTGCCCTCAATGAAATTAACTTTTTGGATAGAGCATAGTGATTTCAGGCACTGTGAATTTGTTTCCACTGAAGCTGTGTTTGCTCTTGAACTTTTTGCCATTGACTCGCACACATGTTCAGTATATAGAGAAAACACTTTGGTGTGAAACAACATCATACACAATGAGTCATCTGTGCTCTGGTCCCCAGCCATCCCACGAGGAGCTTGTGCTGTCAGTCATGCTGTCATTTGCAAAACACAGCTACAAACACTCAAAACCAGACAGTTATCTTGTATAACACCTTATGGAGAATCTGCCTTAAGCAAACAGGAGCCATGTTAACGTATTTTTGGAAGAGTTAGTGTAGAACGATAGATTTTTTAGTAAGGAGCCAGCCTTTTGGACAAGTTCTGTCTAAAATGATGCATTTCAGTGAGATGACTTCAAAAATAATTACAAATTAACCTTTGACTTACAGCTGAACCTGGCTTGGTTTCTATGGCAATGTGCAGCTATCATCAAGCATTAGCTTCTTGTGTGCAGAAAAATGCATTTACTCATCCTAGGGAATTGCACTAAATAAATTAACAGTACTAACTCCAGACATCCTGATGCCACTGTGTTATTGACTGATAAACCTGAAATCCCTTCATTGTGCACATCCATTCGCCTGTGAACTCACACCAGTCCAAAAGTCTCCCACTATTTGAGACTAAGGTGTCTGCAATGCTTGGCTGTTACCATTTAGTCAATTAGTTGATGAGTAACAGACACAGGCTGGTAAAGTGATATCAGACAAGACAAAGAAAGACCTTTATAAATTCAATATATAAAAATTAGCATAAGGTCTAAATTCTCACTTAAAGTGTTTGGAGATTGAAATAACACATTGCTTGCATGCCCTTAGCATCCCAACAGTCATTACTCAGTGTTAGCAAACACTCTGCTTGGCACATCACTGCCAAATTTGGCGTCTCTTCTCCCCTGACCAAGCAGCTTGCCACTGGCATTAGTCTGCATGGAAAACAATCACAAGAATTATTACCACCACTGACGTCAGTGACACGCATTCCCTTGTATTAAAAAAGTTGTCAATACCTGTTGGCAGAGTGAAGATAATACGGTGGATGGTTCACTGCTGCTAAATCTGGTCAAAAATTTTTCACTTGGGAATCATCCCACCAGATTTAGTGGCTGAGGTCTAGCACAGAACAGTGAGGCTGGACCCCTGGAAGGTTTTGCCTGCCTAAAACAGCTGTGACTTTGCAGTCCTACTTCTGTAGATGCTGTGATTAAGTGATGGTGGAAATAACCAAACTGGTGCAAACTCTCCCCAAAAGCATAATGAACCACAATGGTAGAAACGTACAATGTTATCATCTCCTGAGAAACATGCACCCAGCCTTTGTTCCTCCACAATGCCACCAGCACAGCCTCATCTCCCCCCACAGACATCCCTTAGGACCATTCAGAAGTAAGAAGCACCACTCAGCTTCAAATCACAACCCCAAAATTTGCTTGTGTGCTACTGCATTACACCCACCTGGGTTGCGGGCTGTCAGTTTTAACATGCCATAGACTTTTTATTTTCTTTTCACCAGCACACAGCCTGGCTCGGGGGACATAAGCTGAAGCGCCTGAAAGCGCAGATGGCCTATCTTCTGCTTGGAAATGCTGTTCTGCCATCGTGAAAGCCAGAAACAAAGCCTTGCCTCTCTTCAGAGAGCAGGCTCTGCTGCACAAAACTTACAGTTTTTTCGACTCGGTAACCAGTTCCTCCCCTGGAGACCTTTGTGTCAGGGAAGAACAGGGAAGAACATTTCAAACTTCACAGTTAGGTCCATATTGACACATACAGCCCATCTGTAGAGCGATGTGCTGTTGCTGAGGGGAGAGAGCTGCTGCCTCTAGTGCAAATAAATTCATCTAAGTGTGCAGAGATTGGCCCAGAGTGAAGCAGAAATCCTAACTCCTCACCAGGAAGGCTTTTTTCTCAGTCCTCTCTGCAAAAAAAGCAGCCTGAACTTCTGCCCACACGGGTCCAAATAAACAGCATGGATCCAATTACCTGACAGCAGAATCTGGATCAACGCTTTTTTTTTTTTTGTCCAGCCAATATGCTCTGCCACTGCTCATTTATCTAGACAAAAATCACAAATATTAAACAGTCAAAGATGGTAAATTCACTTTCCCAGTATTGGCACAGAATAGGTATTAGGGAAATTCATTCTGTGATTGATAGCACTTGCTTTAGGATCTGAGATGAGAGCAGTTAAGCTCATTTCCCTCCATAAAATATATGTGCTTTTCCATTGGATGGGAACATGGCAGTTGTGCGCTCCTCATCCTCCACCCCAGCCCCTTCCCACTCTGATCCAGGAGCAGGGAATTCACATTCCAGTCGGTAAGCTCTGTCACAGCACACCACTTCCCAGCCATCTGCTATCTAATAAAACAGCCCGTCTAGACAAACCCCCAGCCAGGCAGCAAATCTGATATTGCACTTGAAGCCATCAGAAGTATTAATAACCTGCCATTGCTACACTGTCAAGACTCTTCCCAGGGAAAAGGGACAGCCTTTGCAGACCCAGGCACCAGGTGTTCACAGCAACAAGATCCTTCTTGCTTCCTCATCCCAGAAGCAGGATGGAAATGCATTAGAGACAGTGGGGAGTGAGTCTGTGTTTGTTGAACTCAGGCTCACTAAGAAATGGATTAAAAGTACTGTCCATATCCAATACCACAAAAAATGAGCTTTGCACTGTGTGAGATGAGAGCTTTTCCTTCCCCTTCCTCTCGTATTTTTTTCTCCTTAAGTGAGTTGATTTGAAAAGAAAGCTGTCATCTCCTCTTGATGAAAGAGCTCTTCAATACCCTGCAGCACCGATGAACCGGGACTGCAGTTTGCAGGCATTTCACTAGGCAGTTCAGAACCAAGCTCACAGGGCTGCAGGGAGGGGCACAGAGCCTACAAATAAGTTCAGTTCCAGCTATTTCAGGAAGAGGTTTCGTAGATCCTTTATGTTAGGAAACCTGGGAAACCAAATTATGGAAGTATGTAGGCTGTTAGAAGGCATTCCTCAATCCCATTTTATTCTCTTCAGAAAGAGCTAACAAGGTGATAAAAGAGCACACAAAGAACAAGTATAGTGCTACAACACTAGGATTTGCACTGTCTGTCCAGAAGCTCATTTTTCTAGCTCTTCTGTCCACCAGAGATACGTCCACAGTGATGCTGCAATGCTTGCAACCAGTCTGAAAAGGGGGACGGAAATTTTGCCTAATCTATGAATTGAGATCTGTTTAATGCTTTTCAGATGTGACCAGTGAGGTCAGAGCACTGACTTTGCCATTCTGTGAAAACCGCAATTTGAGTTTTCAGGACTGAGCCAAGTTCAACTCAAAGATCTTCACAGTGAAATAGAGCTTGATCTTGAAAAAAAATGGTGAAGACTTGATAGTGACAATCCTGGAACAGAGAAGTAGATTTGGAAACTGGAGGAACACTCACCCATAGGAGATGAGATGTAGAAAGGCAATGACCCCGAGGGCAGAGGCTCCAGAGGAGACAGCAGGCACAGCCCATCAGCACCTCCTCCGCAGTAGGCGTGTGCGTTATGACGATGGATTTGGTCATGAAATGTTTCACTATTTGCTGTCATAATACAATATCACGTTCATTCAGCCAAGCCCGGGTGGAGGAAAGGGGGTAGGAAAAGAGGGGAAAAAATATCTGTAAGTAAATTCTGCAATTTTTGACAACTGGAAGTAGACTGAAACAACTGACTGATTGGAAATGGATTCTGTCAAAGACTAATTACAGGACAGCCACGTCACCTTTAGTAGCACAGGCAAGGCCAGTTAAAAACCTATTTAAATTCTAAGAATTATAGCTATATTGATTAGGAATTACAGTCAATGTTATGGTTTCCTTGTAGTAAAATAGAACTAAGCTGTTAATCTAAGCTGCAGTGTTATAAACACATCCAATTTTGATTAAACTATTACCAAGATAAACACATCATTATAATGAAATTAAAGTGGTAGCAAGAATTGTATGAAGATCCAGCTAGATCTCAGTGACATTAAGATAATAGGTAGAAGTGCAGAAAGTATTGATTGAGTGTGACTAATAGGCTGCTTCACAAAGGGAAAAAGATTTGCACAATGAACAACTCAAAATGAAAAACATTAATAGCAAAATCTCTAAGTGCTGCTTCAGTGTAAGCATGAAATATCAGATGTTAGAAAAGCCCATTTCTAAATTAATATTCCTTTCATAATTATGAAGCATGATAATCCAAGGTAGTATATCTGCTACTGACACAAAACACTGAGAAGATATAGATAGAACATTACTGTTTTGTGGAGGGGCTATACATTTATATCCTAGCATTAAGGAAGAATGTATTCCTGTTTAGAGAGAGACCAAATTATGCTTTTTCTTTCCTTCTCACTTAACAACATGAATCACAGGTGTATGTCTTTGCATTTGTTACCATTTGTAGGCTGGAGCTAATGTAGCTGTACATTGAAAAGGGCTGCTCTGACAGGGAAGTCATGAAGACAGAGGCAATTCAGACTTGCAGTGATGAGTACCACCTTAGTTTTATATTTTTTTCTGAATGCATCGCAGATGCAAACACTTGTTTATTTTCCATCTGTGAAACTTGTGCCCTGTCCAAACTCACATTTTTGCTGTGAGGATAACTCTGTTGCAATGTTTCCATCCTCTGCGCACAGCCATGGAGAAGTCAGGGGTCCCTCATACCCCCCTAAATGCTGTGAATGCTGCCCAAGGCCTACTGGTGCCTGGTGTGGCACAGACACACATCACTCCCACACAGTCAAACAACTGTGATCAGAGGAAACTGCCAAAGACTTCCACAAGAAACCTGCTTGGAGATGAAAGAGAAAATTATGATGATAATCAGCTTTACAAAGAGAAAAGGAAAGCCATTTCTCTTTGGGAAAATTTCCAGCATTTGAGAAAGGGGGAGAAGGTGGGGAGAGAGCACAATAAGGTCTCACATGTTCAATTGATTGTTCACATCTAACAAAAATAGCCCCAGCCTGCTCCCATTGTCCTGCAGCTGCTGGCTTCATTATCCTCATTGTGCGTTGCTTCGTGGCCGAGCAGTATGGTTGCCCAGTTTCCTCTCCTTCATTTCCTAATGAGATCTGTGATGAACAGAAGGAAGAGTCAGCAACACTTCAGAACAATGCCTTGCAAGCTTTAATGTGAACCTACAGAAGCCCCACGCTGCTTGCTCACAGGATTGTGAAGTTTTTTTAGGCAAGCACCTGGGCAGGTAGCTGGGCACTTCTTGAATCAGTTTCACATCACGTGCTTTATTTATTTATTTATTTATTTTAAATATTTTGATAATTCCCAAGGCACATTTAGATTCATGTGAATTTCATGCTTGCTCATTAGGTGACAAGAGAAGCTTCCTGCATTCAATGTCAGAAGATCTTTATCTTGAGAAAAGAATCTGTGCACAAAGATGTGAACATGGTGTTTAAAAGGGCCCCCTCACTTCTATGTACTAAACAGCGAGTGTTAACTTGCCAAGAGATCTCTACATGCAAGCAGCCTTGGATGGAGAACAAGGCATGTGGGAGTGTTCCCCTCATTCATTCACTGCTGCTCGAACCATACCAGCTACAGCTGAAATATCAAGCTGAGCTGGTGTGGCAGGATTGCTTGCATGGTGAAGCTGCTCAGCCCCTGTGGACAGGAGACTGGAACGTACATGATCACTCCCAAGAGCGAGATTTTCTGCATGCAGAAGTTGAAGATACTGCATTGTAATTGAACGCTATGAGATGGCTTGAAAAAAATCCTGTTGGTGAGACAATCAATCTTTAGAGGTGCTGGGTTATCCCCAGACAGCTAAACACCAAACCAAACCAAACTGACATTTCATCAAAACCTCACCTTTCAGGAGCAAGCATTGGCACCCAGATGTAGGTGAGCCTTACATGGTTGGAGGAAAAAAAAGTTTGGGAATAATCAACAAAAAGGGAAGAGCACCTGTGAAAGCATCCTTGGTAAGAAAATATTTTTCCAGCCCCACTCCTCCCTCAGCAATCAGTGTACTTCCTGGACGAGTGACCTGTGAACCCTGGAAACTCAGCCAAACAGATAAGATACACTTCAGTTCACCTTATTTACTGCCAGATCTTCAGTCTCAAAAACACTTAGTGCTCAACAACTCTTAATCCAAATGTCAGCCTTCTCTCTCCTCTGCTCAAATATTTCACATAGCTCTGAGCAAGGAAAGTCTTCTCAGGCATCTTCAGAACTGCTAACAGCCCTTCCTATAGTCCCTTCCTATAGTCCCTTCCTGCGCTCACCAGACCCTCGAAACATTCATTTGTTTTTTTAAACAGGTATTTAAGGAAAGGGTGAACAGATGCTTTTTGTATTTTAAAAACAAAGAAGGAAAGGAGATAACTTGTATCACTGGCAGGTCCCTGAGTTATCTTTGACTTCACAGCATCTCAAAAAAAGCTCACTCGAGAATCTGGAGCCTGTAAAGTAACAGGGGCCTTCAAATTGCTGTTAATTCTATTCAAAGTCTTTGTCTACTGTAGCTTGACCTAAATTCTCCAATATCCACCAAAAACTCCTCATCTGACAGAAAGGAACATAAAATAAGTTTACTTCAAATGTTGCTACTCTGCTACTCTGGCATATATTTTAGCAGCTTTCCTAGTTTCTTATTTTCTCTGAATATTAAGATACTTCAATTTGTAATTCCAAAGTAAAACTGTACTAAAAAAATACACTAATTAGATAACAACACAGAAAAACAATAAAGTAATTGTTCTATCTCCTTCATCAGCTATATGGCTGTTTAAAACATACAACACGTCATTAAGTTGAATTAAGAACAATAAAGATCAATTAATATTGATTAAATGCCAGAAAAAAGATGACATTAAATAAATGGTAGGTCAATTCCTACTGCATAAAAACTGAATTGTGCTGAATGTTTCAGCAAAGCGTTCTCCTTTAAGTTAAACACCTAGCTGGCTTCCATTTAATCACTTTTTCTTGGACACTGTACTGTACATTTGTTGTCCCTAAAAATCTCTACGACCTTGCAGATATTTTTCATTACTATGGTAACTGCTTTGAGAAAAGCTGGTGATAAAATCAGAGACAACCATCACTAGACAGACTAAATCAATCACTGTTTTATTAGCTGTATTGGTTCCTTTATACTCTCACACAGAGCTAAAATAGGAAAAGCAAGAACAAGCTTATTCCCAGGCCTAGGGCAGTTTGCACCACCATTACATATAGCCTGCATAATGAGAAGAAATTGGTACAGCCAATCAAAATTTGCCACATCAACTGCCTAAAAATATTGTATCCTCCAATATCCCACAATTGATTCAGTTTTCCTGCTAGATCTTCCTCCTCAGGCATATCAGAATAAGCTTCATGCATGGCTGAGCTTGAGGTACCCAGGTTAGGTCTGCCCAAGACAAGCAGATCACTGGAAGCAGTTTTTCTATTGGAAAGATTCACATCTGAGTATGTGCACAGGTACCTTTTTTTGGTACTCATGTTAATGCCCCATTGGTCTTAGAAATGAAACTAGGAAGCACTAGAGTGAGCTTTGGAGTGAGCTTTGAGGTAGACATCTTTTGTTTACACTCTTATGGCTTGGAAACTCTCAGGAGACCAAGAATGTAGTTTTAAGTCTTCTTAGACAGAGGGGAGGTTTGAACAACATATTTCTAGTATCTCAAAAATTCTTCAAGCAAGAGTTATGGCAAGCACCTTTCACATTTTCAAAGAAATGCTGCCTCTTTGCTCTTGGAAACAGAGGCAAACCCTGTCCTCAGTAGAGATGGGCTATCACTGGTCTTCCTCACAGCTTCGAGGGAGGAACATGCACACAACAGTGATTCTAGACTTTTCAATTTAACTTACTTTGCTCCATGACAGGCAGTGTCACTGTAATGGTGTGCATCAGAATCCAAACCGAGGCAGGCCAACATCTGTTTGTGCAATCCTTTCTTTTATTCTCCACTTTGGATCATTCCCTTGCTTGCATGCATGATTTCTGAAAAATAAGTTTGTAGTTCTTCAAGTGGACAACTTCTGATATCTTGCAGGGTATCAACATCCACACAACAGAGTCTAATAAACACTGTAACAGTAATTCCCTTTTCTGGTGAATTCCCTTTTCTAAGAGGCTGAGCATCTATCTTGCCCCAGGACTCTCTTGGACCTAGACACCAAGCACTGCCATCTTTTGAGGAAATGGAGATACTTGTGTCATTTATTGACTTCAACAATCAAAAAAGAGCCCTTAGTCTAAAAAAATGTGCTGTAGCTTTTTAATTCTGCCTCCCTCAGGAGTGCCGAAACATTCTCAAGTGTGTTTTAGGAGGATTAAGTACTGTTATCTGACCAGATAAGAACTTGATAATGTTCTCAAATACTGTAAGGGAATCACAATGCTCTCCTTGCTAGCAGCAGCTCATCTTTCCATACTATACAACCTATAAAACTCCTGCACTGCCTTTTTGTGACTAAACTGAGGATTTGGCTGGAAAGGGACTATCTCTCATCCTCTGCAGGCTGCTAAGTAAAACCAAAAGGGATGCAGAGATCTTTGCATAGGTTCACACAGCTGTAGTCATACTTTGCATCATCAGAGGTTTTATGAACTAGTTTTCTGTTCCAGTCTAGTACCGCTTACCACTGCCACCTCCTGGTACTGAAATATACTGAGATCCAGCTGTGCAAGATCAGTAGGGTACAGAAACACAAAATATCCCAGAGCCAAGTTCTGCTCAATTTCTGTTGTTTTCTACAGCCTTTTATAAGTAGATATTTATTTTACGGATAATCAAAAAGTCTGTATAAGGAAAAGGCAGAGGAGCTGTCAAAGGCAAGAGGTCACTATGGACATTCCTTTCCAAGATGCCCATGACACAGTCAAAACAAATCTATGCTCACCAAATCAGCTGGAGACAAACAAGAGAAACCTAAAGAGTTTAAAATTCTAGTCAGAAAGTCTGCATTCATTGCAGGACAGGAAATTCCTGCAGCGTGTATGAACACTGGAAACAAGAATGGAGATTATAATTGAACACTTCAGAAGCCTCTCAGGTGGTTACCCCAGAGCCACCATGGGCAGACCCCCGTTTTTCTTTTTTCCCCTGGGTCAAATTTCTGTAGGCTTTTCACAGAATTTGCTCCTAAAAGGACAGATTGAGGGGGAAAACTGACATGTATCCACAAAATCTTTTCCAGCAATACTTTCCCACTTTCTTTGTCTGTCCCATAACTTCAGATTTGAAGGAACAGCAGTCCTCTCCCTTCACATTAAATCTTTGCTAATGCTGCAGTACACGGCCCAAAAGACAGACAAGCATTCAGCCTCTGGCTCCAGGAGAGGGCAGTGAAACATGGTTAAACTTGGAAATGGTAAACATGCTCTGAAGTGCGTAGTGATTCCTTCTAAGTCAAGCCAGGTGTTGACCTTGGTGGCACTTGTGCCGGCAGTTGCAGCAGGAGGAACTGAGAGTGTGGTCACAGGTGATACAAGCACTGTACATTGATTTGTGTCTCACTTTCTAGGGGAAAAACATTATACAACCTCTCCACTCCCTCTCTCTGCCCACAGAGAGGAAAAAATGTCATTAGGAGGCGGTGTTCACTCGCACTTGGGTTAATAGATCTCACTTGTTCTGCCAGTGCAGAGGGAGGCAGAACCAACTGAAGAACTTGTAATTCTGCATGATAATTAAGACAATGTGCCATACCAGCTCTCAATCATACTTTTGGATGCTACAGTGTCCATTACACTTGTTGGAGAGACTGCAGCAGCAATTAAACATTTTTGATAACTCATAAATATAACATTAGTTGCCTGGGTTAGGCTTCTGATAACATCATTCATTTCAGATCATTCAATTAGTGCAGACAAAGGGGTTTCTTTCCAGGAGACATAATGTCATTGTCTCTGGAAAGGAACGCACTTCCCAATGACTGTTTATCACTCTGTAATTATAGGGCTGTAGCAGCCATTCTGTATATTACAAGGAGTCCTTTCTGTGCCCAAGGATCCAGCAGTTCTTTGTTTTAATTTATTTTCCTCTTAAATACCTCCCGCTATTTAAGCGATAATTCCCTGCAAATCAATTGTTAGCAGCAGTTAATGACTGGTTGGTTAATTAATAGCTGAAAGCAAAGCGGAGGGTGTTTGCTGCTCTAACAAACCATCCAATGTTAACTGTGATATTATTGCTAATGTACCCTATAATCAATGACTTCTCATGGCAATGGTGTAGCCTATACATCACTTCAAGAATGGACTTGGCTGAGTTGCATTAGGTGGCACGAGGAAAGCCACCAAGGTAGTGATCACCACCAATGACCCATGTGGTCAGTCTGAACAGGGCTGTTCCCATTCTCCTCTGGAGTAATTTTGGTCCCACAGACACCTCAGTCTCATCTCTTTCTTGTCCCGGGATTAGCCAGGAGCTAGTTACTGAACCTGTTGGCATCAACACAAGAAAAAGCTCTGAATCTTCACCTGTATCAGAATCTGTTTAATGGAGTGCTAAGACTGTGCTCTGCTGGACATCTGCAATAAGATGGTTATAATGCCAGAATCTGCTCTGCTTCTTTCTCCATGGGCAGATTCTTGGATAATCCCTTTTCACAACGTTCTCTTTTAATATTTATATAAGCGTATTTTGGCTTTTGTCTTTCCTGAAATAAGGTTTGGAGTGATGCTGCCATGGATAACGAAGGAGAGCTGAAAGCAGGCAGCAACTGATGTTCACAGAGTACAAGTAATGGACCAGTTGGCTTATTATGAACTAAAATACTGCAGTATCTTCAGTGCAGAGGATGGTAAGAGAGAAAAAATGTTGACATTTTTGTGGTGAGCAACGTAAGAATATAAAATCAAACAATTTCTGGCATATAGTCAAAGCAGTGTTAGAATGGAAACTCTAGAGATAAGAACATTTTTGCATTTTTTCCTGAGCAGAAATGTAAGACTGTACAAAACCTCATGGAATGAGCTCCCTGCTCTGAAGCAGAGCCAGGGCCTCCCAACAGGCACTGTCTGACTTTTCTAAAAGAGAAAAAAAAAAAAACAACCGGCAAGAAGCATTTTTGCAAGACTGTGCCAACTCTTCTCACTCTGACATTAAGTACTAAAATAAGACGGTTTCTGCTTGTTATCCTCTCTGAGATCAAAGAGAATGATGTGCCACTTCCTTGTTCATAGCCATCACTTATTTTCATTTTATATATATGTATATACATATACACACACTTATACATACATACATATATATATATATATATATGCACTTACACACAGACATGCACTGGAAGTCTGCTGTTGAGTTTCTCTTTCAGCCTTCTCTTTCCTGAAATAAACATACCCAATTCACAATTCAGCATCTCCACATGGTTCTTGCTTCCCAGTACTCTATGCTCTGCTCTCTGCTTTTCTTGTATTTTCTGTTTCCTCTTCATCTGCAGCAAAACGTGACACCAACAGCTGGATGCAGTACCACAAGTGAAGCAAAGACAAGAAAATAATTGTTTCTCAGGAACAGCAATCCTCTTCATATAACCCAGGACATTTAATTTATGGTTTCCTGCAATCATCAAGTCTTTTACAAACATGCTGCTGCCCATTTATTTCCCCACCATCACATGTTGTCTCTGCTTCTCACCTTCCTGGGCACAGCATTTTAGACTGTTCCTGATGAAATTTCTTTCAAATATCCAGGAATCATTTCCCTGAGCTGCAGGGATAATTTCATATTCAGACTGTGGCCTCCTTAGTCTTGCAGCATCTCATAATTGTGGACTTGTTTACTTGTTCTTCAGCTTTAAAAAATACATATTTAATAAAATGGAGTATAAGACAAGCTGCTGAATTACGTACTTGAAATATCCTTCCTGACAGTGATCCAGCACTAGCTGTTGCTGCAGAGCTATTTTTCAACTGGCTATGCACCTACCCTATTGTAATTATATCTATACCATACTCCTTAGCCTGTCATATATGTCATAAAGTGTTACTAAAATCAAGCATTGTTGCATTTGCTGCTTCCTCTTTATTCACCAGACAAGCTGCTGTGACAAAGAAGGAAATGAGATTGATTTGACATCAATTGTTCTTGACAAGCCTATGTTTTCTTTCTTTGTTTTTCTTTTTTTTTTTCTCCCATCACTATATCAGCTGGCTACTTACGAGTTGATTGTTCAATGATTTCTTCCTGAATCTTTTAAGGACGTAAGTTAGACTGACAGGCCTGTAATTCCCTGGGTCCTCCTTCTCCCCTCTTTAAAACTTAATACACTGTATTTGCCCTTCTCTTGTCTTCAGGGACCTCCTCTCTCCTACATGAGTTCTTAAAGATAATCGCTAATGGCTCAGAGATTGCTTCAGACAGCGCCTTAAGTACTCCGGGGTGAACTCCATCAGGTCCTGTTGACTGCAATACATCCATCTTATCTGAATATTCTTTAATCTATTCCTCTCCTGTTCCAGTCTCTACTTCTGCCTCCTTAAACATATTCAGTTTAAACAACTGATAACAGATAAAATTCATAATTCAAAGCGATTAAACATTCTACAATACATTGTTAAAATTTATCCAGATTTAATTTATATTTCCATTCTCCAGCTTACAATTCTAAGAATATATAAACTCATTGCCTGTATTCATTGATCTCTATTCACTAGCTGCTAAACCACTGCTTATGGATACATCCTCTGCTGAGAATGGAGCAGAAAGAGGAAATGCAACTAAAACATTTTTTCACTTAGACTTTGACTGTAGACTTACAGACCTGTGCTGTGATAATAGAGGTTCCCATTTCTCCCAAATGCTGTTCCTACAAGACAGCTAGCAACTACACATCCACGTGTGGCAGAGCTGTGAGCCAAGCACTGCTCTTCACGAACAGCTACGGCACTCTGAATTTGGCAAACTGTTAAGCCTGTTCTCTAAAAGTGCTCTAAATTTCAAAGTACTAAGTCTATGTGGTTTGGTGGGGCTTATTAAACTTGGGGGTTTTTATTGTTTGTTTGTTTTGCTTGTTTGTTTCTTCATGAATCTTCCATACCTCATCTGATATACAAACATAAATGCTGCCTAAACAGCACTTTTCTTTGAACTTTCCTGCAATCCTCCTTTCATACTCCAACCATGTTCTTTCCAGTACTTTTTTTTTTTAATGAACATTTACTCTGAAGCACATTCATCAGCCTGAAAATGGTTTTTGTTTATTTTTTTTTTAATTCAAGAACCTGTCCAACCTACACTTATGTTTTCATCTCAGTATTTTATAATCTGTTTGTGGATAACTGCATTTTCATCCCTGATTTTAAACTCTACTTACAACTTTGTCTTCTGCTTTATACCACCCTTCATAAATCTCTGAGGAAGATGATGATAAAAGATTCTTTATCTTATTACCATCTTCCTTAAAGTTCAGTAGCTCAGCAGGACATCTTTTACAATAAATTCTTCAAGTTCTGCGTTTTCCAGTTCTCGAAGCATTGGAGTAGCCAAGATCATAAATCTGTTCAAGATTCAGTTGATAACGACCTATCCAACTGACAGGTTGGCCTTAACTGAACACTGAGTCAGTGTAGAAGTATTCAGGACCTTATCCCTTGCCCAGACTCTCAGTAAAAATTTAAATCAAGGTTTTTGTGGTAAGTATAAGAAACAAAATCAAGCACATTCCTCTGAAATTAGGAAATTCTTATTGATTATAATATCTTCAGAGAACGTCATTTTTTCTGGGTAGGCAGAGATGCCCATGGAGCTCTGCTCCTTGGAGAAGGCTCCCTAGACAGACCCCTTATCTTCTCTGAGTGGATTTGGTCATCAGCCAGAGAGGGAAAACCTGACATAGTGTTGAGTAAACAGAGCTGGCTTAGTGATTTTTAATGCTATGCTTCCAGGTCATAGAAACGGTAAGTTTTCCAGTAGAATAAATTCTCTACAATTGCATCAAGTATTCAGGTCTTCTCAGTAAGCTGCTCAGTAACTATTTTAAAATGGAAGGACTCACTGTTATCTTTATTGAGAGGAAGAAAGTATAGCCTTTGATTCAAACAGCTGGCTCTGGCATCCAATTATATGTTTTCATTGCATAATAATAATAATAAGAAGAAAAAGAGTAGAAGAAAATTAACTACATTGATTCATGCATCGATTTCTGGCTGGGGTTTCATTTTGGGTTACTGCTGGGACTGCAGCATCAGCAGGAGTGGTTACTGAGTCACGGTTGCGCTCCACAGCCAGTAACCTGATCGCTGTGTGAGGAGCAGGGCTTTTCTGCTCTCAGTTGCGTGAGGAGGAAACCTGGCTCCTCCTAATCACAGGCTGCCACAATGGGAACACATAACTCACTCCTGCAGCACACAAGCTACTCCAGCCTTTATTATATGGTTCCCCAAAATAAAGAGGCCCTGTTGGTCTTGGCTATGGGATGTCTTGGAAGTGGACACGTGTCCCTGTTGAGAATGCAGTCTTGGACTTGTCCAAGCTCTCTGATGCTTCAATCATTTTCTAGGAGGCACAAGCCAAAATATATCACTATGAAATTAATACTGTCCAAAGTATAATTCTGGCAGACTGCCTTATCTCTGCCTTCTAAGCTTCTTTGAAATCTGGACGTTTTTAACTGGATCTTCAAAAATCTGTCATAAATAAATAGGCTCCTGATTACAAAACCTTCATATCATGTGATGGTGTACTAGGGCTATAATCATGCTCAGTTTCCTCTTGCACCAGAAATCCTGCAATGGACTCACAGTACCATCTCAAGTAGCAGTTAGACAAAAACATCAGAGAAAAATAAAGTCAAACAACTAACCAAGGAGAGAACAGACCTCAGCCAGGCGAGGATAAAAAACTCAAGCAGACCAGAAATGCAGCACTAGCTTTTTTCCTCATCACTGCTTTCAGCAAGAACACAGTAATAAATAATCTCTCCCTCTTTTAAAGTTACCTCCCTGGAAGGGAGTTGGTCAGTGTGAAACATATGTACATTCTCCAGACTGCAGAATTCCTGTTGTTTGTCTCTAGCTAATTAATGCACTTAGTATGTATCCCACGGATTGACATTTATTTGTTTGAATATTTAAAAAAATTATGTGCATTACTCAGGCTTCCCTCTGCTGATAGTAAGAAACTACCTCAGATATCGTGCTTTTTAGTATGTTCAGATATAGCAAGTAAGGGTCCAGTTAAAATTTGAAAAGATTAAAATATAGATGTATTTTTTGTGTTGGACATGTTAGCTTTAGAGGTACTGGGAAAAGAAGTACGGTGCTGTATCTATGATAGTAAAATAGCATTCCCTTAAAAAACAAACAAACAAAAAAAAAAAAAACAGCAAAAAAACCATCACAAATCCAAAACAACAAACACGCATGTAACTTGTCCCTGATGCTACATTCTGCAAATTGCTATTTTTCCATATCTTGAAGTAATCATCCATGCTTATCATCACACCTGAGTAAAAATCTGAATTCTTTAAAAAATAATTTAGAACTAGCAGTATGCTTTACTAAAATGACTGCAGCATACAATTTTTAACACAAAAATCTGCATTTGTTCAACATATTAAGACTGACAGAAACAAAAAGTTTCAGTTGTGGTTGTTAAGGCAAACCAAAATTTGTTACTCTGGCTTCTTTTAAAGTGAAACATGTCTGCAGGACTTAACAGCAGCTGTGAGTTGTGGTTTCCACGCTCTCCATGTCTCCCCAACAGGCAGATCTGGGACCCCACTGCATCTCCTGGAGTAGAGCTTCCCATGCGAAGGTGTAAGGGGGCTAAACCAACAGCACACAGCCTCCACCCCACAGCCTCCTGCAGTAATTTTCGACTTGATGATGGCCCACAGATAGCCTGCAGCAGCTCACTTGGAAATCCTGTCCCCCAAGACAGAGCTGCTCACACGGTAAATCTCTGTGCCACCCCTGTTCTGCATCCCTTCCTCATCCTACCTGCTTGGCCAACAGTCAGGCATAGGGAGAAGGGGCTGCACTTCAGTCATTACAGTGGTGAGTGTAGGCACAGTGTTAATCTCCAAATTGAAAGGAAAATAACCACGAGTAGCACAGCATATCTTAATCTTCACCTCTGGCAGTGACAGCTTTACTCGATTTTATTCTGCTACTGAGTAATCAGGATGGGTTAAGAAGCAGGAGGAAGGGCTGCTCTCAGCATCAGCAAGGCAGCGGGCACTTGAATGCTTTGGGGAGCCACTGTCCAGCTGCTTCTTCATTACTCCTGAGATCTCCACTGCTGCCATGAGGCAAATTCTGCCTGCCAGGAAGCCAGCTTCTCCCACCACAGTGATCACTAGCCATTGGAAACAGCTGTGGTCTGGCTCCCCTTAGCAAGGTGCTCACACATGCAAGCCTGTGTTTATGTGCTTCAAAAAGCTTAATAAGGAGGCTTAAAAGTGTTATTAACTCTCAACAGTGCCTCACACAGGCCATGACAACACTTAGATGCACAGACCTCGCTGTGTTATTAGGGTATGAATTAGGATAGCTCTCATGAAGTCCCTGACTTTAACCATGGTTTCTGCTGCCATAAACCTGTCACATATGGACTATGATCTGTAGTAATTTCATGCAACTGTACACACAAGGCAAACAGTTAATGCCTCCTCCATAAATCCCAATGGCTGAGCTGTAAGTAGGATATGGACGCAGGCTCTGCTAATTAAGTTGAGCACAAACCTACTCTTTACAACACTAATAACTACACCCATTCCCCAGGAACAGGTTGAAGGCACATGATGGAAAAGGTTCATGGCAGGCTAAAAAGCGATCTAGAGTAAGGCGCGTTTCAGCACAAAATGGCTGCTCCCCATCATGCAGGTTGCAAAGAAAAGTTCAGGCCCCTGTTACCTCTGGTGAGAAAATAGATTTAGCCTGGTAATGACAAATCTATCTTGAAAGTGATGGAAAATGCTTCTGAAAAAGATCTGAAGAATGTTCAAACAGCCTTTGATTATGGATCATTACAAAATTGCCCTGATCCGAGGCTCTAATTTCTCCTCCAACAGTTATTTGCCTTCTCCTATCTGCAGCACCCCCACCCCTCAGTGCCTCCCTCTTGAAGCAACATCTCGAAAAATTCAAGTGTCTGCTCCTAGAGGAAAATAGCTTCTAATTAAACATATTGTGTGGGAGTGAATAAAGCTGGGCCCACTCCTTGCTGCACTGATGTCAACATAGAAATGTTTTTCTTCTTTCCTACAAGTGCCAGCAGAGGCAGGGCACTACTGCTCTGCTCCTAGCTGCAGATTTGGAGAAACAGATGTTCTTTGGTACCAACAACTAACATGGATTTTCTGCAGGTCTGGCCGAAGAGCCTGAAGTTTTCTAAATTTCAAAATTAGGGTCAAGAACTAGGGGGCTGTCTGTTCGTCTAAGCATCACGTATTCATGGGCCTGCTCTGGATCTGAATGTGGGAGAAAAGAGAATCTTAAAAACCTTTATTTGAGCCACATGGGAGCACAAATTTGATTCAAAACCCACAAAATCAAGTATTCAGGGAATGCTACACAGCATTTTCATGGCAAACTAGGTTATTTTGCAGACTGACAATCTACTTGAATCATTCTCAGATTTATTCCTTTTGTTGATCAGAGAACTGAGCTCAGAAGATAATCCTATATTTCCTCTTTTTTTCTCTTTCTATTATAATGCTTCCACAGATACACACACAAAAAAATAAAGTGTTGCAGATGCAGACACAAACCTTGCAACATCACAGCATAATACAGAAAGGTTAAGACTCGATACCTTTCATCTAGTAGCAGTCCCCTGAGGCCAGAGTAGCTCTCAATAGTGTTGAAGCTCCTGATGATTTGATTTTCATCTCCTCGGCCCCCTTGCTCACCTTGTTGAACGCCACTGGCACACTCCTCTCTGCAGGACTCAGTGATCAATGGCGTTTTGATGAGACTGGTTGTAGGTCGTGTTTGGCAGAAACTCTTCAGAAGATACACATTTGGAAAACAAGGGGAGAAAAATAAGGAGCAGAAAGTTTTGCCAGACACCACCAGGAGACACACTATTTCTCTGTTTGGAATAACTCAGCTTTACTGGGTCTCTGTAGCCCCAAGCAAGGTTAGAGGAGAGAATCTGCCTCTGTTCTAGATGCGTCCTATGCACTGCATGCAAGAAAAGCTGTTTGCTGACTGACTGCAGCACCTCATGTTCCATTTAAACTCTCAGTTATGAGCATTCTAGTTATTTTAGCAGTAATAGTGGTAAAGCTAGGGCCTGTGTGAAATATGAAGAAACTCATTACTTTTCAGTAACACAAAATCACATTTTCCTTGTAGAGCTACACAATTTTAGGAAAAAAAAAATCAATAGCTGATCTCTGCAGATCTGTCTATAGGCTCACCCAAGTTCATATTCCTGCATCTAACCACGTTTTTTCCTTCAGAGCTTAGCTTGTCTGGAGCTGGAAAGAAGTGATCTGTTTTTCATTTTGATGAGGCTAGTGCTTCCCAAAGTTCACCTCTGCATAATGTCAGCAGGGATACGTGCATCTAGATGATTCAGAAGACACATATGTATCAAAATCCTTCTCTACTGATTTTCAAAGAAGTGTTTTGATGTGCTATGGTACTTTACAAGATTGAAATAAATGCATTTCATAGCCATCACCTCTCCCATCTCCCACCTTCTCAATAGTTATATTTCCTTTTTTTTTTTTCTCCCCAGAAATACCCGAGGCTACTTTTTGTTTTTATTAACACTAGATTCAGTGTAATTTGAAGACTTCTCTCTAGGACTTGTTTCCCTACAAGCCGTCTCAAATTGGTATGGCAGCATTTTCCCTGCACAAGAGTGGCTTTGGGGCTTTGCAGGTGCCATTTCTTAGCAGAAGAGAGTGATGCCAAGACAGTATTTTCTTCTAGTCATTGAATTATGTATTTTTCCCCAAAATGTAAATATGAGATGGTTGGGCTGATTAAAGCTCAGCTTTGTTTTCAGGAAAAAAAAAGATGTTTTCCCTCATCTGTAATGGACACCGTGGCGATATTTTTGAAATTATCACAGGATATAGTGAGGCACTTTTAAAAATACTGCAAATGAGAGCTTAATCACCTTCAGGAATGCCACTGAAACTCTGGTTCCAGCTGTTTTATCTTCCTACTCAGCTCCTTGGAGGAGTGGTTGAAGCCGAAAGTGGAATAATGTAGATGTAAGGCTTCAAGGCATTCCCTTCCCCGGCTTCTCTCCTCCTTAACTATTTTATTTTTGCAAGAGAGGCAACAGACTACGCTGTGTGACCATGCTCTGGCTACCCTGCTTCATATCCTGATGTTGTGCAAACCAATAATCAGTCATTTCATTCTCTGCCACAGACAGGCTTTGACAAAACCTTACCTGAAAAGCAGTAGCCCTGCACCGTGTACTCTCGTTTAAACTAAACAGGGAACTGTTCTCCCTTCTATTCCTGGTGGGACACAAAGGGAGCTCAGAAAAGAGTGAGCATCAGGGTAATGCACCTTTAACTTTTAAGTTCCCAGAGGGTTTTGACTGTTCTCCAACCCTTGTTCTTTTACTTTTATTTATTTGTTTATTTATTTAAATGAAGTTGAATTGTACTTATATAAATGTGTAGGACCTACCTTATTTCATCTCAGATTTCTGTGACCTTGTCACTGCAGCACATCTGGGCTATGCATGTTGAAGGGAGGTGAAGGTTTAGATACATTCATTTGGCTGGTTCAGGAGCCTACCCTACTGCCTATATGGTCCATCCACACTTAGATGTTATTTGGCACATTGATCTAGAGGAGAAATTTGTCCTGAGAACGGATGACATAATTTAGTCTCTTCAGTCGAAAAGAAATTCTTTTTTCCTTTCCCGAAAATAGTTTCATTTCCAGAAAATTGGCAGTCCTAGGCTGGGATATTTCAGAGCATGAGCAGTATATTCCCTGTGAAAGACCAGCCAGGCCCCTTGGGAGGTTTGAAGATTGCAGGCTTGCTGTCAGTACTAGCCCAAAAACCACTGCACAGAGCCTTGCTGAAACACGTGAGGTTTCTTATGTCAGACAGTGAACTTAAAGTGGAAAAAGGGAAGAAACATCGAAAGAAATCTCGTGGGTTTTAAGAGCTCTAAACCTGAAAGCTTTTGTGACACTCAGATAAGCCTGATTTCTGGGAAGTGCAGGAGATGTAGAGAAAAAGGGGACATAAACGATGGGAGTTCCTGCCCCTATTTCTGTATCCCCAGAAAACATAATGAGATCCTTCACTGGGACTCAGCACTGTGTATCACTGTTTCTTTTTCTAACAACATTTTTATCATTGTAGAATTTAAGCAAGATGGTTTATGCTACATGAAATGTATCATAACAAAATGTTGATCTGATAAAGTAGCCCAAATATTACAGAGGTGATATGAACTAAAATAGCACAAAACAGGAGCAACCCACTCAGCTGACTTTTCCTTACCCAGAGCACTGTACCACAGAGCTGCCTACCATGAAATGGCTGTAGCACTCATGGCCCATTTAAATCTTTTGAGATTGAAGCTGTTCAAGCATTTTCCACTGAACTGCTGGAAAGGAAAGGAGTCCAACCTTGGCATTAATCCTTACTAGGCTGTAGCTTTCTCCTCTCTGTGAGGGAAAAATAGCCCAAACAATGAACACAGAAGTTTAGCTTGTGAATAAAATATCACAGCTTGCTACAGGTTTTACAGTTTGACTCAAAGAGCCTATTAATTTGCTTTTCAGATTTTGCAGGTTTAAAAAAGAAATGTCTAGCAAATCCCACAGCCCCTCTACAGTGTCCTCCTGGAGACAAGCCTTTCTGCTCCTCTCCATCCTCATTTAGGTTTTGCTCCTAAAGGAGAGTGGTGAGGTGCAGCACAGCCTCCTAGAACAGACTCTGTGCTCTGCAGTCCCTCCATTGCCTTCGCTTGAGAAGACCAGCTCAGCCTTATCCTGGCTCAGGTTGCCCTGCCGACACCAGGCTAAGCTAACACAGAAAGTTCAGTGAGTTTTGTAACAAACTTAATTTCACTTCAGAGAGAGAAGGTGGGGGGGAAGACAACAACCTGTGATTTTCTAAAAAAAATAAATGGTGATTAAATATAACTTGCTCCAAAAAGATTTGTTGCCATCTCTTGACAAAGATGATCTGGTGCTTGCAGTTTCCTCTGAATTTAATTTCTATTGTAGTTGAACTTGGGGGAAGTGACAGGGGAAGGATATTAATACATCTTGGGGGTGAGAGGGAGTTGTTTTTCAAGTGTGACAGAAGCAATGAGTGTTTTGAACACCTCATACTTCACTGAAATCCAATTTTCTATCACTGGCATTGCACTGAAGCAAGAACATTCTTGGAAGTTGGAGCCTGGCATGCTAAGTGGCATCTATAACCATACAGGAGACGAATGCTTTCTCTTCCTTTGTTGCTTGAAAATGCAACTTCAGCCTGTGGCAAGGCCCTGATGAGCCCTGAGTGCAGAGCTTTGTCCTCTGAGGGTTTTACTTAGAATCCAAATTGCAGCTCACAGCTCTTCGTGAAGGCTAAAGAAAATGATGGTGTGTTCCCATGCTCAGGAATAATGTAACAGCTGATGGAGGCAAGCTCGGGCTTTAAGCAGAGAAGTCATCAACACTGGTAATGGACAGGAACGTGAGTTGTTTTGAATGGGAAAAGCAGCCTGCAATCCTCTGACCAACTCTGTCCTGGCAAAGAGTACTGACAGTAAGAACAGCACTCTTAAAAGGATAAAGACAAATCCCAGAGCTGTGGTTGGTGGGATGTCAGAATTGCTCACAGCTTAATCACAGCAAGGCTTGACCATCAGGGCTGTTCCCATAAGACATGCAGCGGACATAGGGTATGGTAGACCTGTGGAGCTGTCTTCCTGCCTGGCTGCTCTGTGGGTGCCTTGCAATGGCAGCCCTGCCCCTCACACCCAGCATGTTGGTGCCTTTGGGCAGAAATCTCTGCCTCTTGTACTGAAATACTTCATTCACCTCAGTTGAATGGGGTATAGTATTCAGAAGTAACATGCTTTTTACCTCCTGCCCAATTCACCGGTATAAACAAGTTAGGTATACACTTTAAGCATGTCATAAACCACTCTTGACATAAATTTATGCAGCCTTAATAGCACTGCATTTAGAATAAACTCCCAAGTGAGATGAACACGGTTAGAAAATAAGGCTTTCACTCTCCTGGAAACAAAATATATTCTTTTGTCACTACTAAATAATGAGAACATTAGTACAAAACATCAGGAAGCATTTAATAGGACATAAGTGGAGGATTTAGTTAAAAGCATAGGTAACAGCAAATATTTTCTGGCTATGGGAAAAAAGCTTGGAAGAAGACATCCCATGACAATGACCACAGCCCTGCTTGTCCCTTCTGCCTCCCCCCACCAGGAGGAGAAACCTTCTGCATATGAGCATAAAAGCTGGTTACTTAAAACAGGGATGGTGACCTGAATGCAGGAGCTGGTGGAGCTCGAAGCTTTCTTTTATTAATCAGTTTTCATGCATTTAGCTGAGGATTAGCAGAGGCTGCCAGCTTTATCAGCACTAATTTAGAGTACCTTGAAGCATTGAGAGTGGAGCCACCTGCTACTCCTGTAATTTCTGTGTGTTGCTCCCACCCTGGATTAAGAGACCATCAGGACAAAATGGGCACCTCAGGTGTGCATTGCTCATTGTGGCACCGGGGTCATAGCAGAGCAGAGACAATCACACAGTGCATCAGCACATGCAGGTTACTTTGCAGATGCAGGATGGCGCTGCAAAGCAGCATGCCCTACACCAGTCCTTTCCCCAACAAAGCAAAACTGATGCCTACACTGGAGGTCACAGCCTCCTGCCAGCACAGAAGCCCCCAAAGATTGTTACTGGGAACATCACTTCTCTGAACAATGAAGACAAATAGCACTTTCTTAAAAAGTAACCAAAACAGAAGAGGAGGACCTCAAACCCAAAATCAGTGCTGGAATTGCAGCTTCTCCCATGAAGGCTCAGCTATCTTCTGGCTGGCCAGCCACATCTTCCTAAAGCAAATCCAGCACACTTAAATGGCCATTCACTCATTTTCTGTCCAACATGGATATATATATATTTTTAACCATAACAAAGGCTTCCATGCTCTACCAATATGCACAGACCCTGAAAATGGCGTTGGAGGCCAAAGGCTGACAGTCAGCTTGAAATAGCCAACAATAGCAGCAACAAGAATCAACATTTCCTGTTTTGAGCAATTAACAGTTCTCCACTCAAGAAGGACACCTGGGCATAGACCAACAAAGAGATCTGAACATCTCCACTGACAATCCTAATCCTAGAATGCCTGAAAGGGCAACTATCACCCATATTTGCAACACCTCCTCCTGCCTGAGACAAGACAGCAGGTTGGAACAGAGCAGAAAGTCATAGAAAACTTCTAGCAGCATTTGAGCAGATCAGATATCTGTAAAGTATAAAGAGACCACCAAGTCTCTTAATAAAGCCCTGTCTCCTCTTCTTCAGCTTGTTGCATGTGCCAGAAACAGCCAGGTGTCAGAAGGTAAGCTACGAAGAAGGATACAAAGCAATGATCCAAAAGTGATAATTTGGGTTTTGAGGGGTGATTGAACACCTTTCAGAGAATATGTGGCAGACCTAGAAGTGCAACTGCAATCTTGTGTTCCTCTGTAGTACACTCAGTGCTTCCTCTGGGATGCAACTATGAGATCAGAACAATTAAATTCAGATATAGGTGCATGATCTGCATAGTAAAGTTGACATCCTTCCATAAATAAAAGACTAAAATTTCCAGAAAATCTAGACAAAGAGAACATAACTTAAAAGGTTTGCCAAACCTGGTTGATTTAAGCTCAAGTCCTGCTTGATCCAATATTATTTTTGCCAACACTGAAACAAAGTATGAAGAGCTACCTTGGGCTCAATGCGCTTCTTGTTTGGACCTCATAGTCCCACAGACATCAGAGTATACCAAGAGCATGGCTTGTGTGCACATGGCTTGGGATCTCCTCAGAGACCTAACATGAAGGCAGCTGTGCCAAATGGAGAAGCTTGGGCTCCAAGCACAACTCCATGCTCGCCATTAAGCCCTGCTATGACCCATAGCACTCCAACACCAGAGGAACAGCCAGCTACAAGCTGTGCCAGTACTCTGCAGCAAATAAAGCCTTCTCAAGGATAAGCTTCCCATTAATTATTTCTTCAAAGCCCTATGTGAGGAGACTGCCATGAAATCCAACAGGAGAATAAGACAATTGCTCTCATACCACCTTGCATGACTCACTAGAGAGACAGGAGCACAGTGGTGCGGAGGAGATAATTGCTCTTTTGTGGGTATATGCCTGGTTTCAGTTTGTTTAAATGTCTAGCTCTTGGCCGTTGTATTCAATCTTATTTTTATTAGGGTCTTAAAATTGTACAGCATGGAGAAGTTTGTACCTCAATGGGAGTTTTCATAATGCAATAAAACACAGCCATAAATAGAGGAAGCACAGGTTGCTCTCTGGCATTTACGTATAGCACTCTTCTCTTGCCTCATTAACTTGGTAAGTATTTGGGTTTGCTAGAAATCAGTGTAATTTGTACTAAAGCAGTAAGGTGAGCAATTTGAAACACAAACATACCAGAGCTGCTGTGCTGCATGTCATCATGGATAGAAACATTGAGGTGCCACAGGCAGGGGTATGGCTGCAAAACCAGGGCAGAGCAGTCACACAAGGTGGCAGCAGGTTTGAGCGTCACCACTCATGGTGCAGGATGTACTCTGTCCTCTCTGCAGAAGACTCACTGCTCCTGGTGCAGAACAGCAGTGCCGAATATCATCACTTCAGCTCAGCTTCTTTTCTCAGTATTTTTTTTTCCAAGTGGAGCAAATCTGAAGAAGGAAAAAGGCCAGGCTGTTTTACTTTGTGGGCTATATTCCTAAGGGATGCTGCTCCTTAAAGAATGCAGCTGCATGGCTGAGGCAGGCGATCCCACCCACCATGATTTGTGTTTGTTCTCTATGGGTGGCCAGATTATTTTCTCAAAAAACACCAAAAAACCCTAACCTCACAGATAAATTACCAGCAGGCATGTGGCCCTTCCACACGCTGTCATTCCTAGCTTTGCATAAACACCAGAATTTCATTCCTCTCTCTTGCTGCCATATACATTTTTAACCAGCCATATACAATTCCCACCATAGGAAATGCTTGGAAAAATAAAAGAAGGTGTAAAGAGATTTTGCTTTTGCTGTGCAGGGCAATCACATCACAAGGTATGATCCCCAAGCCTCATCCCATTGGTTCTCCAAAGACCACTTGGCAGTTGGAGAGGCAGGCAGGTAGCCAGACACTGCTGAAAATCCATTGCATAGAAATAGCAATGCACATTTCAAGTCTCTATACGTTTGTTTTCATATTTCCTTTGACCAAATAAGTCACTAAGATGACTATATACTCATGAAGTCTATGCAGCCCACACTCTGCCCTGGGAAGGACAGAAATGAGTGCTAGGCAAGGACCAGGAGGTAAGAAATAGGGCACTGTTGAACAATCCTACCTGCTCAGCTCCTTCATCTGCTGGTCACTGCTCAGGTTACTGTGTTTGCTTGCTTCCAATGGGCGGTCAACATGACACTGCTTTTGAGCAGGAAAATTGGATTTCAGAAAGAAATATGGATTCATGAATTAGGATTTATGAATGGATTTAACAAAATTTTAATAGCTTCAGCTCAGCATATTTATCTTTACTAGCTACAGCAGTGAAATGCAGTGAAGCTGCAGCTGGCATTCTCTGTACAGTAGTCAGATCTGCTCAGTAGGGTGAAAGAACCTTCAAATTACTGATGGACACTGTGAGTCAGTTGGCTCTCTGACAATACGACCTGGCAACCAGGTGTAAGGAACCTGCTTTGGCAGGGGGGTTGGAATCAATGATCTCTGGAGGTCCCTTCCAACCCTTACAATTCTGTGATTTTGTAATACTTACCTTCCCCATTTCTAAAAGCAGGAAAGGATAACAATGCCATAATCACCCTGGACAGGCATCAAAAGGCTTAATGAATTGAGCACGTTAAGGTCCTTGGATGCTCTGAGTGGTTTTGCTGCATTACTCCATTCTGGTGCTGATCCTTTACAGAATCAAGGAAACAAAGGGCAAAATCTCATTTCCACAGGCCTTGGTGCTCAGACTTTGTGGGCTGCAGAACATGGGCATCCCCAACCTGCTTGTTCTGGTCTGTCCCATGGCAGTTAATGTTTGCTAGGTGTTTAAATGCTCAGACACATTTCACCCCGAGGTTATTTGGAACCAAAGTCCACAGAAGTAGAGAGTGATGTCCTAGAATCATATTAGAGTTCTTCCTATGATCCTGTGATCCTTTCCCTTGACATTTTTGCACAGCTTCAAGCCAATGATTAACTTTCCATTAGCAAAATACCAGCCATAAAATACTGCAGGAACTTGCTCGGCATGCTCTTGAAATAGCAGATGGGGCTGAGCTGGGTCCTGCACAGCTGTGGCGCTGATGCCTAATGGAAGAGCAGGGGTTACAAAGCGTGTTACTACTGCAGTCAGCTCAAGGGAGCACAGGGACTGCTTTTTCCCCAGTAGTGGGAAATAAACCAGATTAGGCAGCATCCCTTGTGATTCAAGCAAGAAGGATGAACCTCAGATGGAAAAGGAAGAAATCTTGCGAAACAGCACAATAAAGAAACCAGCCAAAAATAAAGCAAGTAAAAGAGCACAACCAGGAAGATAAGGATGTCCTGAGACTGTGTTTGCTGTGGCTCAGCTTCACAGAAGAGGACAGTGTCATGCAACACAGCATGGGGAGCATCCTCTGCCCGTGCTGTGAGCACAGTGGCCTTGGCAGCCCCGAGATAGAGCAGTGTGGAAGAGCATTGACTGTGCACTGTGGCTTTTACCAGCTGCTAAGAATATGGAGCTGGTGGTCCACAGGGCAAAACTCAGTGTTCTACACAGGATCAGTCATGCAGATGCCCAGCTGCTGCATCAGGTACAACAGGTAGCGTTCAAATAAATTTGCCCGCATGAGCAAATGCTAGTAGGTGAAGATTAGGATGGCAGAATCAGGTTCCTAACGATCTTGAGTGAGGCTGTAAGCAGTCTAAAGAGAAGCCTAATTCAGATGCCTCGGTATGCAGCCTTTTTTATTACACCCACAAACCACCCACAATCTCCAAATTGCTATTCTTTAGAAACACCCTGCAGCATTTTCTGTTTCCAAAATACAGGAGTGCTATAGGCTTAGCTGCTGGATGTGTGCATGCACATGCAAAAATAACTAATGGGGGAGCTTGATCAGACAGCAGGATTTTTTTCTCAAATGATTTTAGTATTAAAGTAAATGTATTCTGTTATCCTGCTAGCATGGAATAATGAAACCAGAGCTTTTTCCTTCCCAGCTTTTTTCCTTCCTCTCCACTGAGCCTTACAAAGTAGCAACAATTCTTGGCTTGTGGGCTGCAGCAGCCCACAGAAGCTTTGAGAACAGTGTCAGAAACCTACAAACCCGCGCCGTTAATTGGGGACTGGGTTGCTGGTGACGCTTTGCAGCACTGGGCTGTCATTTCAAAGCAGCAAGGTGCTTTGCAGATGCCAATGCCTGACATTTAGCAGCGGAGGGTGGATGGGCCTGTGCCACAGAGACAGAGTATGTCTTTTCCAGAGTCTTTTCCAGCAGAGCGTGCTCAGAGAAATGGAATCCTTCCTCCTGTGGTTCCCTGACAGCACCTGCTGTTCCCCTGCACCTCTGAGAGAACACGACTGTCTTGAGAAGCAGTGACTGTGCCACCACTGGAGGTTCCTTTCAGACTCGCATGGTGCTATTCCAACCTGCTGCTCAGCCTTGCTATGCTTGCTGCCTGGTTGCTGTAATTCTCAGAGGAAGGCTAGAGGAAAATGGGATGAGGCTGATATTTAGGTTGCCTCATGATTTTCTGTTCTGCTTCTTGGACAACATATTTTGTTGTGGGTTTTTTTTTTTTTAATTATTGTTATTATTTAATTTTTTAAATTGTGGTTTTAATTTACAGTGACATAAGTAGATTGCAGGGGGAAAAAGAAGCCTGAGTTCTCTTCCATCACACTATTGGGTTTGCATGAAATCATCTCACAGGGGCCATTGTAATCATAAATACATCCATAAGGAAACAAGGGAAAAAACCTGCTCCTGGCTTTTAAACACACTTTAAATCAGCGCTCCTCTTTCTTCTCTATTCTTTTTAGACCTTCATGCTGCCCACTGTAACCACAATTCCTCTGGCGCATAAGGGCCTGTAATGTCTTTTACTCCAGAAGCTGAAGAGCACTAAAATCTCCAGAGATACACGAGGTAGGGGAGTACGGCTGGTCCGTTTTCCATGGTGTGTGTATAAGGGAGGTATAATCTAAAATTTCCAAGGTGATGCATCAGAAGCGATGTACAGCTTAAGCAGAGAAAAACCCCCAGCAGCAGTCACATTGCACCAAAGTCACAAGCTGTTCCTTCATGGCACTGTCCCTCCATCTTGCACTCAGATCTGCCTTCTGCAGCAGAGAAATGCTGCTCATTACATCCTACATTGCCCCCACTCCTTTTCTGCAGCGCCCTCTGGATGTAAAACAATCACTGCATGGCTTATCTTCAGTCTTTGCTCTATGTGTGTTAGATTATTTTGTGAACAAAAGCACAGTGTAAAGACTGGGAACTGCCTTATGCCGTTATGTTAGCAAAGACTTTAGTTATAACTCCACATTTATTAGCATCTTCACCAAAGTAATCTGAGGAAATGCTGTACTCTAACACAGAAATACCACAGGGTCATCAAAGCAAGAGCACAGTATGATCCTTAGGTCCCCCAGACCCCTGCATCCTGGCCCTCAGCATTACAGCACACTCAGAGCCTCCCAGTCCTCCTCGCATTGTGTTTTCCCAGTACAGCTCACTCCCACAATTGTAATTAGGCTCCTTGCTTTGCTCGTTATTACATAAGCTACCTTGGAGGCCAGAAACAAGAAGCTCTGCAAAGTACGAGTTGTTTGAAGCATGCAAAAAGGTGCTATGCTCTCCTAGCAACAGGAGTTGTAAAATAATGTAATCATAGCCAAAATAATGTGATAAAAGATGACGTGGTGCTTGTATCAGGTTGTTATGGCAACTGAAATAAGCTTAAATGCACACATCCAGAATTCTAAACAAATAATTGTATGCAAAGAAGCATTTCTAATGAATACCACTCATCTCACCTTCATCTCCATTCATTCTTGCATATTTTTGGCTGCTGCCAGGTCTTGTTTTAATGGCCTTTGCCCTCTTCCTGCCTGACCTAGTTCTTATTTTGCTTTCAACTTTCTTTTTCTTGACCCTGGTGATGTACAATTCTAATTTCATTCCTGGGATTCTGAGAGTGACAAGAGATTTACATTTCAATGCACTGTCTGTCACCTGATTTCATTTTCTTCTCAAAACAATTTCTTCTCTTGGGGAAATGTTGCCCTAAGGTGACAGGATTTCACTGCCTCCCCCTTGCCCGATCACACCTCCATTTCTTCCACTTTGACACTTATCACCCTAGCAGATGCAGGAGCCTTGTCCACAGCCATCACTGCCCTGGCAAGTGACCTGTTTCTCAAGAACATCACCTGCCTTGTTCTCACCACAAATTGCACTTAAAAAACAAACAAACAAAAAAAACTAATGAACAAAACCAACAAACCTTTTCCATGTCTTTTGATTCCTTCCCTTTGAGTCTGAATAAAACTCTGATTTCCATAGAGTGCAATTCTGAAATCAACCCATCTCCTGGAATAGTCCCAGTGGGGTTATGTGGGGAACTAATTGTTTTCTGGATCAGGATTTTATTCCCTGTTTTGTTCCAGGGCTGTTATTTTTTAAGTGATTCAAAAAGATACAACATTTAAACTGCTATCTCTGTGAAAAGGTTGGGGTGAGCTTCCAGAGGATATCCTGCTGCCAGAGCAACATTTCCCACCTGGCAAAGTACCTGGGGCAAACAGCTGTAAGATCTTCTCCCTGCCATTGCAGGATAACCCCAAGCCAAAGATAGCCAAGCTCAGAAAATGTAGTGGGGAAACCATCATAACAATGGACTGAGTCTAACAGCGCCAAAGACATTTGTCCTGTAAGCCTTTCATACTGCTCTGTTTGAGCCCTTTTGGTATAGTAATGACTATTTCCCAGTGGGCATATGCAAAATGATAGGGAAAAAAAGCCTTATGAAAATATTCACCCAGCTTTTACTACTAGTTTCTTTTTGCATGATGATGAAAATATGACTGGTGATGTATTGTCTTTGAAGACCAGCAAATTCCTGCTCACTGCACCTGGTCAGCCAACCCTCACTGGATACTCACAGAAATATCCCCCCAGCGCTGCCTTCCCAGACAGAAAACATGGCTAGGAGGAATCCAGATAGGGTTGGGGCTGTGACCCAACTCTGTCAGTCAAGGATGGGCTAAGTGACAATATGAGGTATTGGGAAGCATCTCCCCAGATCCCATCTTGCTTTGATGAGACCACCATGGGGAAAATGGGTGAGGCATCCTGGTTGTGGTAGAGCTCTCTCAGTGGTGGCAATTCAAAGAGCAAAGCAGAATAGGCTGTGGAATGTGCCACTCAGCAGACAAGATAGATGGTTGCAGTGTCAGGGAAGGAGATTTGAGATCATGGAACCGCATGGAAAAAACAAACATATGTATGGGCTGGGTGATAGCAGAGGTGAAAGGTGATCTGGGTTTTCCAGTCTGAAGGATCTGGAGCCGGCTCCAGGGAGAAGGAAAACCAAATTCCACATTAGGAAAAAGAACTCTCACAATATTTAAATGTTTAAGTTTTGCCCTTTCAGAAAAAAAAATGTCGAGCTCATATTTATCACGAATTTAACTAAAAGGGGAAATCTGAATTTAATTTTTTTATAGGTCTGTTCTGTAGCCAAGAAAACATCAGAGCCAGCCTATAATTTGATTTGCTCATCAATCCAGTGGGGGGAAAAAAAAAAAGAAAGAAAGATCATTTATCTTTACATCCTTAGGGCGCTCAGACTTTGTTAGAAAGCCCAAAGACTCCAAATACTTGACAATAATCCTAGTGGTGATATGTAAATGGTTGGAGAAATTTCATACAGAAACACTCCTGTGCTAGTTGGTTATCCCTTTAAGGTTCTCTGCATGGCTTCATTGCATGGCAGCAGCAGGTCATTTAGAAAGCTCATATAAATGATGCATTTGGAAAGTGCTTCTTGTGCTAGCTGATGGAAGTTAACTGTATGCAAAATGGCATACAGCAACTCATCCCATATCTGCCTGGTGAGGTAAATATCACCATCCAAGTAAGAAGATCACTTATTAGGATATTTCCAAACTAGTCTTAAGAGCACTGTAAGCATTTAAAAAAAAAAATTAGCAAGGTACCATTTGTCCAGTTGTTACAACAATTAATATAAGATGCAAACTGAGTCATTGGCATGAAGAAAACTGGAAGCTATTAAAGACTGTTTCTAATCCAAATCCCTGCGTTGAGTCCCTCTGCAGAAGCATGGAAATTATGTTCTGTGTTCTCAGCCCCAGTTTTCCCCTTAAAGTGCTAATGCTAATTATACCTGCTTCGCAGAGGTTTTGTAACAAACAGCCTGTGTGTGAAAACTGCTTTGATGCAAGCAAGTGCCAAGTTCTAGTAATAAACATATGGTGAATGACATTTTGTCTGGATTTATGCAGTGTAAGAGCTTATTTAAATCAGATTTGGAAACCAATAGTGAGTCAGAGGAATACTGGGTTGTTTCTCAATCAATAAATAAATACTTCCTTGAATCCCTTGCTCTAAATACCACAAGCCATAGCTCTGCTATTAAGCATTAAGCAGATGGCGTACCCAATTCTTTTGCCCTTAGCTTCAATTCTTTGCTTTGTAACAATTTTTCCAAAAGCTTTTTTTTTTTTTTTTCTCCAAAAGCCCTCCATCCTGCTTTTTCTCTCATTTAATTACGACTGCTCAAAGAGAAGAAGCTATCGTGAACTGTGGCACCTTATTCATAATATAATCATAATATTTGTAACCTACAAACAGGTTACATGCATTTGAAGCACAATTACTGATTAATTCTCTAAATACTTGTTCTGGCAATATGATGAGTGCTTCACTAAAGGCATCTAGGACTCAGATCTGGTGAGAACAGACCAGGAATGGGACAAAAGAGCTCTCCTCTCTGACACAAGCAGTGAGGCAAGGGTGAAAACATGCATTTGTAACCCTTCCAATAGACAGGCCACTCTGGTCAGAAACATCCTTCTATCTGCTGAGTTAGATCAGTGCACTTAAAGACTCTTTGGACAATATGCAATCCTGAATTATTAATAACTGTTCCTCCAAGCAGCAGGAGCAGGAAGAGAGGGGATAATCCCAACGCAGACCTAACTGTGTTGAATATGTGCAAAGTCACAAGCATGTGGAGATTTTCAGCAGCACAGAGAACTCAGCCTCAAAATGTATTCTTATACTTACAAACCTTTGAGGATACAGGCCAGCTCTTTGTTCTGGAACCCCTTTTTAATTTCCAGGTTGCTTGAGCCAGTCTGGCTTCACGACTGAGGTCGTAGCCCCACTGCACGCAGCTCCCTGCTACCCTAGCTCCCATGAATGCCTTCCTGGCTGCTGCATGAGCACACTGCAAACACTCAGCAAAAATTGCTTTTGTTCTTTTGTTAATATTTAATGCAAAATTTTAGCCTCCAAGGAGAAAGACCTCTCAATTCTGAGGCAAATCTAAAGCGATTATCGTATTAAAGTTCTCAATTATTTCTTCCCAAATAAGCGTTTCCATATGGACAGTTGTATGACAAGTGGGATAGAGCTGTTTCTGCCTCCTTCAGCTGCAGCTGTTGACAATTTTCATAACGCAGGATGAATTCCTGCACTACAGCCCCAAATTAACTTTCCAATATAGGCATGACTTCTCCCCCACTCCATCTTAAATTATCAACTCTGCAGTCTCACTGGAGGACTGGGGAGCTGTGGTTATAAAAACGTTTAATATTTCTAATAGTTTTAATTACCATGTATTTTTAAATACCTGTGATTTCTTATATCCCTGTAGGATAACTGTTCTAATTTGAGTGGTGACAATGTACATGCGTATGGAATTACATTTAAATCTTCCATGGTTACTAACAGCTATAGCTAAGCTGTTTGACAAGGCAAAGCACCTGTGCCACCCCAACACCATGAAAATGGGGCATCTTAAGATGTCTGTGCTGACATTTGTCCACACCTGGGTAGATGGCAGTGCTGTACGAGCAGGCTAAAACACTCAGCAGGCTGCCAGGAGGTGAAGCCTCCATAGAGGACCATGAGGTCCAGCATTACTGACCGCTGGGCTGTCCCTCATTCCCACACAGAGCTGTTTCATACCTGAAATGATTTCAAAGTGCAGCCAACCAAAGTCACTTTCCAGCACGTATCTTCCTCTCCATGCAGCTGATCCCCAGGACAGGGCCTGTCCAACCTTTCACTGCGATGTTGCTGAGGTGGATGCTGTTTGGGCAGTGCTTGCAGTGGTTACACACCAGCTCAACAGCAACCAGGGTATCACTGGTGCTTTCACAGTCCCTCTGGTCCATAGCACATGGTATAATATATCACCTCTTGAAATACAACAGAGAAGAGAGACATCAAAATCTTCCACATTTTTTGAGTGTTGGCAATTACTTCTCCCTTTTTCTACCATACTTCTGGGGATTAAAGTCCCAACACTTAATAGAATTGTGCTGAAACCCAGGCACTGTCTCTTCCCTCAGAGGGTGTCCATGATCCCAAGCTTTCACCACTCACAGCTCACACAGGAAAGCTCTGCCTTGGGACCTCTCCTTCCATGGCTAGTTTTTCCCATCGCAAGATGTAAAAGGGATTGATCCCAGAGCCTGACCCTCACCAGTTCTTTGGGACAGGCACTGGATACTAAGCTCACCCATACTCTGGGACTTCTTTATCTGGTCATAGGGCTGCTCTTGATTACAAGGTTAGAGACAAGAGCCTGCCTAAGTCACACCATAAGCCTTTTTGATGTTTTTTTGTTGCCTCTCTCTCCAGCCTTATTTTCTGTGGTTTGAGAGATGCAGACATGAGAGATGAGCTCTCATCACTACTCAGAACAGAGCATGTCCTGGAGGACACTTCTCCTATTAGATAAAGAGGGGTAATCAACTAACCGGTGGCCTGTCTTTGATGCCAATGAAAAGTGGCTTCATAATGGCATATTGTATGGAAAACCATTTAACCACAGTGTTTAGATGACAGCCATGCTATTTGTCTGAAGGTCACAAGAAACCACTTTCAAGGCCTGACTACTCATCGTCTATACCTCCCAATCCTCCCAAGACCAGGCTGGCAATGACGTTATGTATTCCCAAATAACTTTGATCAGCATTTTCCCATTTGCGCACATGGAGTTGTCCTGCTGTGCTTGTCAGACAGGCATCAATTGCCTACCAGCTTTCTACAAAGGCCTTTCACTGGGAATCATGAGACCCAGACAAAAGGAGATGGCTCAGGCAAGTTTGTTGCTTCTCAACATGTCAAAATTTGAACTCTCAGTAATTTCAAACAGGATCTGAGAATTCCAGATTTTCATGGTTGATGTAGAGGGATGTCTCTCAAGAAAAGCCAGGCAAACAAAATGGCTTCACACCTTATCTACTGTATTCTAGAATGACAAGAAGAACACTAAATACAACATTTGCACTGCCCATTCCTACTTTTTTTTTGTCCAGTTCTAATACTGAAAAATGCACAAAAGCCTACAGGGACTGCGGGACCCAAAGCCATTACCCCCATAATAAGATCTGACTGCCACAGTTACTTCTGGCTGAACTGGAGCTGATGGTGGTAGTCCTCAACTAAAGGCTCCCAGCACGCAGGAGCCATCACTTTCCCAGGTTATCTTTCCCTATGTCTGCTTATTAGTTGTTCTGCACGACAATTGCACCCTAATTCTGAAGATCTATGCTGGATTTTGAAAGTGCTGCAAAGCAGATGGAGAAGATGCTAATGACAGTGACTGTCTGTCCCCAGACTTCTTCCCAGGATGCAACAAGCTCTTGGGTAAGCAGCTGAATCAATTTCCTACGCAAAGAAGACTAAGGAAATATAAAGATATAGCAACAAGAGCAGCAAAATAACAGTGTTAATTACAATATTATATAAACACATCTCCAAATTGCAGGTATAATATTTTTTATGTGATTGCTTCATTAGAGAAAGCATTTTATAAATGATAGGATTTGTACTGCTTTACAAATACTGACTTTTCTAATTTCTCATCAGAAAATTAAAATGCTGATCCAGATGACATGGCTGCTTAGAGTAAGCATTGTATTCACAGATTTCCAAGAAAACTGTCAGGATGACTTGAAAAAAAAGTTTGGTTTATCATTTATAAGAAATGCTAGCTTTCCAATGCCAGTTAATTCACTTAAGATGCTATACCAGTGTGCCAGGTTCAGCTGAGCAAGGGATTTCTAGTTTTGCATGATTATAATTTTGGCAGCTAATACTGATTGCAGCAAGGTTTTAGGGTATTATTCTTTTGCAAATGTTTCTTTTTTTTCATGCAAGCTAGCTAAATCCTTGAGTTTCTTCCTGTACCCCAGAAGATAAATCTGCCATTTTCAAGGCCAATTTGTTTTCTTTTAAATCATATCAATTCTCTCTTGAACTTAAAACCCAGGAATACTTAACTGCTTGAAAATCCCCAAATTGTGGTGCTCTGGGTGATGTTTCCCATATCTCCAGACCAGAGACCAAGGTGAGAGTACCTGTGAAACAGCAGACCTCATCCTGGGAAAACCAGGAAAATTTGCTTGCACTGAGATTGAGGAAAGGGGTAGATTGAGGTTTAGGGTTAGATAAGGAGAAATATGCCACATATACAAGACAGTTTGCATACTGCTCTGCCTTGCTTGCCTGTATTTTAGTATCTACTCAGCACAGTTTTTGCACAACTCCCTGCTAATGGAATGGACTACTGCCACAGGAGCTATTGGGCAGAAGGAAAAAATAATCCATTAGTCACAGAAGCCTTGGGCTGCCTGCAGATGGAGGGAAGGCAGCAACCTGTCAACACCATGCCAGGAACACTCGTCCTCCCCTCATCCGCCAGCTGCTTGTGCCGATACTGTGAGCAGTCCCTGGGGCTCTGTCTCAGCAGAATGTAGATTAAATTAATTTAAATTAAATTAATTAATCTTTAGGTATGTCTCTGGTTACTGTGCTAGGCCACTGCAGGCCAAATGAAGGAGCCAGAAAAGCCAAGTGCAGTGTGACGAGGGCCAACAAGCTGACAAATCCCATGTATTTTTGCAGAAATTAACTCCAGCTGGAAAAGATATCCTAATAAAGCTCTGCTTCCTTGCTCATCGCTCATCTCTTTGCTGACCAAAAGCCTACCTGCTCAGCAGCTGGAGGAAGTCAAACCAAATGACCCTAACCAACCAAGTACCTTGCTCAGTGCACTGAGCAGCTCCCAGTTGCCCTTTCAGCCACATCCCTGAGGCCTTGGTATCAATCTCACTTCTCACTTCCATCTCCCCATATTCCCCAGGCCGTGTGTCCACACGTCAGTGTGCCTTTGTTTCTTGTTTGTTCCTGGCTTGGCTTTGAGCCCCCTCAGGAAGATGGGCTCTTGAAGCGATCCAGAAAGCTGAGCCAGCCAAATTTGCAAAACAGAGCATTGAGCAAGGGAAACACCTGTGTTCCAGCTTTGTGCATACTTCATGTGAAGTTTCACGGGACCTTTAAGGTCTTCCACCTCTGCTGGGCTGAGGCAGCTGGCTGAGGGGCTCAGAGCCAGAAAGAAAAACAAATAAAAAGAGTTACAGAAGATGACTGTGAAGGAGCACAGACTAGCTGAAATGGTGGATCAGGTAAAAGTGTTGAAGTTCACCAAACCCAAAGCTAGCTGGTCTTTGGGGGTCATCATCAGCCACTGAAACCTGCCTGGAATGTGGCAGCCATCTGCAAACAGCTGGGCACAGACTCACTATGACAATGGGGCTGTTTATTCACAAAGCTGTGATCTGTAACCTCCATTCCATGGCTCCATGTCCAGAGAGCCCTGAGTGGTAACCCTGGTGGTTTGCAGGGTGCTGCTTTCATATCGCTTAGAAAAGCAGAGAGAAAACCAGAACATAGTGGGCAGGAAAATGCAAAAGGGATTAAATGCCAACCTAAATAATTCTGAGGGTGTAGGACTGAGAGCAATTTCATTTCTCACATTTCACAGAAAAACCACCTCCGAGCTCCATAAGACACCTCCTCACCTCTGAAATGGAAATGAGGTAACACACAGATGGGCACCGCATGTCCTCAAGCCTCCTTACCTCACACTGCATTACAGCCAGCCATCGTCTTTATGCTCCAGTGGAACCACCAGCCTCAGCTCAGCTCTGGCCACGCACGCTCTGCGCCTGGCCATGTGCCTTGGGTTTACCCAGAGCCAGAGCCAGCACTGGGGAATGGGGAGTTCTGTCCAGGGAGGATGCCCCCAGTGCCTTTTTATCATCTGAACAACTTGTGTTGCTGTTCTCTCTCTGTGTGCACATGTTTTTCATCTGATAAATTTACGTTGCCGCTCCCTTCTCTCACTTTTCTGTCTGCTTCTCCAGTGAGCAGCTGCACCAGCCCAGGACTGCCCTCCAGGCTCCATTCCTCCTCTCTCTGGCTTGGCTTCTGGTTTTATTATTTATTAGCTGCAATGGTTTGTGGAAGTTTCGTGGCATCGTATTTCTCACTCCTTTTTATTTTTTTCCCCTCATGCCTCATACCTCAAATATGAGCTATTTGTCCTTTTTCAGGAAATCTGACATTAGGAAGGTTTGGCTGAGCTGGGAAGTCAGGAAGCTCTGAGACACAAATCAGGCAGGAGCCGTGACCTTGGCCATGCTCTCGCCTTTGCCTCTTGCAGCGATACCAAACATTCTCCATGCCCTCTCCCTTTGCTCTTTGGCTCCATCTCACCCATCCTCCAGGCACCACATCGCACTACTTGAAAAGACCCACATGTGGCTCTCATTGAAGATCCTGGTCCAGCTTTCCATCAGTCAGTACCCAGTCCTGATGCCTTGCCCCACCCGAGGACATAACAGCACTGATACGAGCGTTGGTAAGGGCACCCAAAGTACCTTTCACTACTGAAAGGGCATTTATGAACCATGGAGAATAACTCTTTTCTTTCTTTAATACCTGCAGAGCAGGCCCTGCTGCTTAATGCACCAGGGTCTGGTGGATTGGATCTGGTGCCTGGATCCGAGCTCATTAAAGATGAAAAGTATTCTATAAACATCACTGGCACTTACACAAAGCTGTAATTTCTGCCCTCAAATGCAGTGCTTGAGGGGCTGCTGGGCACACACAGCCATGCTCACACTCCACGAGGTGTTTTCTCACCACACACATGCCAGCAGGACACCAGCTGCTACAGACAGATGGGAATGCGAGGGGCAGGTGCTGCTGCTTCAAACACATCATTGCATTTCACATTGTAGCTCTCACCAAAAGGTGTTTGCAAAGGTGGGATAGACACATCACCAACCTGTAACGCTCCCATACCTGGCTCTCCTTCGATAGAGACACTCCTTCTGGGGCTTCTGCATGCAATTACACAGCTGATCATCATACCAGCTGCAACCTTGTCCCATCTTTGTTCAGCCCCCAACAGAGCAGCTTGCAAGCCAGGTTGTCTTATGTGGAGGAGGAACCCATCGATGGCTTAAAATAGTGTAGATATCCGTGTGGATATGTAGGATAAACACCACACAGCTCTCCACCTTGTGGAGCATGTTGGGGCCTTGCAGCAGCTCCCACACCTGTGCCCTGTCCTCCTGCAGAGCACCTGCTGTCTGCAGGAGGCAAAAACCGATAGCTGATAATTATCACAGTTGTCTGGGGAATTGGCAAGGCCATAGGACAGGTAGCATCCAACAGCAGCACGAGGTTTCCACCTATAATTCTCACATCACTGTACCCCACAGTCCCCAACAATCTCAAAGGATGGATATCTGAGGAGTGGCAAGCAGCATACAACAGGCAAACGCCCTGTAGCAGCCACCCCAAATGGTCCAGCATCTAGCCAGTTGCAGAACCAAGGGTTTCACTCAAGCAGCATACAACTACTCACATGAGCATACCTTAATTTTCAGTACTCAGCAGAATATACTTTTCATTGCACTTCAGCTATGGCTGAAGAGATAAATGATGTATTTAGTATTTTGATAATTTTGCTAAAGCTTCCTTCCCAGCTGATTTCTTTCAAATGATCCATATTTCAGGGTATTTTTTTTTTTAAACCTTAATTAATCTTTGTGATAAAAGAAAAAAATGAAATGGAGTTTTGGAAAAATATTTTCTGCTGTTAAAATCTTATTTTTTCTGCATTCCTCTCTCCTTCAACACCCCCAACCTTGGCCTTTCACTGCCTGTGCAGATACATGAGACCTCTCCAGTACATATGATGCTGCAGAAGACTGGAAATATTTCTGAGCCAGGAAATAATGACAGTTGTTCCAATAGATACAAAGGTTTTCCTCTACAGGCTTCACCAAAAAGACACTATCTAGTTAATAATATTATCTAAGCCTCACTACCAGCTCTAAATGGCCCAGATATCATTTTGTCCTGCTGTTCCATGCTGCATCGCTCTCTTCTTCCAATAAGACTTTGGCAAAGCAGTGTTTTCACAGTAATAAACGCACTCTCATCATCCTGATGTAAATCCCAGCCATGGCAAAGGCAGCTCTGCTGGGCTCCTGCAAGTCCTGGATTTTTGGAAATATCCACACAGGCAACTCCTGGCCTGAGCTCCTCTGCAGCACACAGCCACGTACACAGTGTAATTTACAGCACATTGCTCCTGCTGTGCCGAGTGGAGTACGGGCAGGAAACGCCTGCGTGGCCACTGCAGTGGAACAGCCAGAAAAATGCTGGGGAAAAATAATAATAATAAAAAAATATATATGCTTATATCTATCTTCTTGCAGCTTCTTGTGCTGATGCTGGTTTCACACTCCTGATTCAGCTGTGAGAAGTCTTAACTGGGAGTAATTCCTGCACTGTAAGTACAAAGGTTAAGTGGGGTTAACTGTGTTTAAAAACAGCAATAAAAGCACAACTCATAGAGAGAGAGAAAAGATAAAAGAATTTCCATGGAAATTGTGCCTAAGTTTCTGCACTAGCCCAGGAGCAGATGCCAAAAACCAACAAATCCTGGTGGTGCAGAGCACTTACTTCTGTAACTACTGTGTGGGTGTCTCCATTGTAATGCATATCTATACCTCAACAGAATAATTTCTATTCGATCAAGTTGCACGTATTCCCACTTGTTATGGAAGATTAGCACAGAGGTGTTCTGTCACAAGGACGAGCTGTTGGCCTGCAGAAACCACACAACGACCCACATGGTTCAGCAGAGCACATTCTTTGGCAGCACCAGCCCAGCCACTGCGTTGGGCCGGGAAGCTGCATGAATCACAACCAAAATTGCACAAATCTTTTCCCCTTTGGGAAAAGCTCTTGCCCAGAGCTTCTGGCAAACCCATGCCTTTGCCATTCCCTGGGCATGGGAAACAATCCTCAACTTTTAAGCAAAGACATCCGCCTTGTGGGCAGCTGGAGAATCTTCTCCAGTCTGGGAGTAAAAGGATGTGCTTGGCATGCAGTGTTACTTCAGACCACATCCTCAGCTCCAGCCCCTCATCATTCGTCTCCTCCAAATTGAGGTCCCTGTAGAAGCCATTTGCTTGGATAGCTCAGCAGTGCCTTACCCCCAGCTCAGCACTCCCTGTATTTGGGTTCTCCAGGCCGGAATCCCCCAGCGCAGGCTGAGTCACCAGGGAGGTTATTTCTGGATTTGCTTTCTGGATTTAGGGAAATGCTGTGCGCCAGCACCCAGCTGCACTTGGAGAGGTGCACTGTTTAGCAAGCCTCGCACATCTATTTCCATGTGAAAGCACATGCATGAATCACTCCTTATAAGAAAATGTTGTGGAACAGAAAGGGACAGGAGAAACTGCTTGCTGAGGGAAAACTGACCAATATTTTTCCTGTGCTGTAATTAAATGGCCACATGAAAGCAGAGGAGACCATGAGAAACCCCATCTATCTCCCTGCACATACCAGCGTTTTCCTACCATCACCTATTCCAAAAGAGCACAAATTGCTAACAGAAGAAAAAGCTAGAGCCCATCAGCTGCAGGTGCTGCTCCTGAGCTTTGAATTGGTCTTCATAGAACTCAAGACTTTTTTTTTCCTTTTCCCCCACCTTCCAGATCACACAACAGACTGTTGCACACTAACACATTGCTACTGCAAGGCATCACCTCAGTGTCCTTATTATCACTAAGCACCATCTTAATACCCTTATACCAATTCCTGTCATCCCTAACTTATTTCTATTGCCCACATGGAACAACAGCAAATGGACATTCCCTACATATTTTGGTCAGTGGTTCCCTTCAAAACTTTCTTTAAAGCTCTGCATATGATTACACTCAATGATCAAGATCGATGACTCTGAAGTTGCTCCTTATTTATAAGTAGTTGTGTACTTAAACATTCCGCAAGCATATTTTCAAAATACGACCCAAAGATCTGTTAAAGAGCAATGCTCTTTGACCAGTCAGCACATGTGGTATTTCTGCTGCAGCTCTGGGAGAGAAACTATCTCAGTCTTCCTGGAATCAATGCATTAAGCTCTGCATTTGCTTCTGTCTCGATTCTGGTAGTTCTTGTTTCCATACCCTAAATCTTATTCTTGGCTCTCCTTCCACAGTCCCTTAGCCAATACATTAACTTTAAATCTCTCCCTTACCCTTATTGCATCATTTCCCTTCTTTATATCTTGCTCTTCCTACTTACGTGTCTGGAAAAGTTTGTGCTGCTTTTTGAGTGTGATGAGCAAAGAAGCTTAGCTGGACTTGGTCTGATTTCTACTGTACTCCTACACTTTTCTAGCAATTCCCAGCTTGCTTGGCTGTCAGGTCATTTTTCCAAACACAAAACAGTGCCACCTCTTTCTGATTCAGTGACTACAAATAGAAGACATTTGTCTATTGCCCGATCTGAGATTAACAGCATCCAATATTGCTCACCAATACTTATCACCAATTCTTGCACTAGGAATAATCTGGAAGATTATTCCAGAGAAACAACTTTTGATGGTGCTCTCTAACATCATGACAAGCCATACCCAAATCCAACACATCACACTTGTCAAGCCAAACTTCCCCCATTCTCTCCTCTAGCAATTGAGACAAAAGCTCAGACGTTTCTTCACCTCACAGCCAGCCGCAAATGCAATGACCTGGCTACATAAGTGGTATGTGCTTCACCCCTTGGAAGTGAAGTTGTCCCTCTCTTTCCCCTGCTCGTTCCTTCCGCCCTTGCAGCAGTGAGATGATTCTTGCTCTCACCACCCGGCTGTTGCCCAGTGTCTGGTTCTGCCAGGGCTGTAAGTCTCACTCAGGCCAACCCATATTGCCAGGCTGCCCCTTAAACTTTATCTCCCATGCTATTCCCTGTTCTCCTTTGTTGCATGCCAGCTTGCACATACTGAACCCTAGCATCTTCTTTAAGCTCCATGTCCAATCTACGGTGAATTTTATCAGCCAAAATATGTTACTGCCTACCCAAAGCCAAGGCACACCATGCAGCTTCTGCATCCTGTCATCTCAGACCTGCTGTGCGAGTGCTCAGTCTCCTCCAGCACTGCTACCACCTCCTCTTCTCTTATCTGCCTTCAGAAAGAAGCAAATATCCCTGAATTCTTCTGCCACTTCCCTTCTCATTCGCTCCTTTCTCTGGCTCCCTGGTTCATGACTTGCAGGATTTCCTGAGCCTTCTGCTTAAATGTCAACTCTGCAGCTGTATTTACGCTCAGGTGGAGCATCAGCCTGATATTCCCTCCGGAATGCACCTTCTTTCCATTTTAGAAAAATGCAGTCCAAGTGCAAAGCTTATTAGATGCATACAGAAAGCAATAAACCACCAGCTGGCAGATAAACATTACCTTCTCCTCAGGCAACTTCCTCAGAAGGTTACTGCTTCTTCCCTGGGGAGACACAAGATCTCTCATTTATCTCATATCCTGGTAATACTCACAAATCTGCACTACAGTAACGACTGTACACAAACCACATGCTTCAGGGCTTCATCCATTTGCCTGCTAAATCCAGGAAGGGACTTTTTACCTCAGTAAAGGATCAACCAGCCTGTTTTGATGACTTCTTCCGAAGTATCAGCAGCAGGTGGGATGCAATGTATGACAGAATCATACTGAGGTGGTGAAGAGGATATCCTCTTGTGCTGACCTATTATGCACATATCTGGATGATTTGTGATCAAAATTAGATTTGGCAGTAACTGCTGTTCCTGGTCTTTCACAACTCTCTCAGACCAGCAATACCTTCATTTTCTCTTACCTTCTTCAATCTGTATCTCTGTACACATTTCCACTCAGCCACTGCAGGATACCTCCACTTCTCTCATTTTCTGATTTATGGCTTCCATCTTTCTGACTTACAAGGCTGGAAATGCTTTATCCTGTCTTAAATTACTGGAACCAGCATATGTTGTTAAATCGTAATAGCATATCCCACAAACCTGGGCAGGTATTTCAACTTAATCACAAATGTGGTTAAAGGACGGAAGCCTCTGAGTTGGAAGGACAGATGCAGGCGGGTTGTTCAGCCTGGAGGCAAGGAAGATCAGCATGGACATACCAATGTGTACAAACGTGATGCAGGGAGTAAAGAGGAGAGGTCTCGGTTCTACTCAGTGGAGACACCAGGACAAGAGACAATGGGCACAAGTGAATATGGAATACGAAAGGCAAGAATACATACATATGGTTTTAAACAAATGCCTAGATGTTGAGGGGAAAAAATGCATTTCCTTGATTATACAACGGATGCCTGCATGAACTGCTCCAAGGATGCAACAGTCAAAGGACAAAATGATCACTTCTTGCTCAAGTTCTGCTGCTGTAAAAATGAAACAGCTCCAAAGCTCCAGCAAACAGCCACACAAGGCTCCATCCAAAAGCAGGGGTGAACCTCAGTGAGCCCCTCAGCAACTAGAGATGGGCTGTGACAAAGAAGTGGATGCTGCTGTCTGCCACCAAACCTGCAGACTTGTCAGCAGCAGCAAAATCAGTCCTTTAACATTCTTTGCCAAGTTGTATGACCAAATCCAAGTTTTTTACAAAGGATGATGGAACAAAACCAGCTCCTCTTTCTCCTGAAGCTTGTGCTGGAGCAAAGCACTGCCTGGAGTACATAGTTACCCTTCAGCTTGATAAAACATGATGGCCCATAAAAAACCAAAACTGCCCCCCAGTTATTTAAAATAAACGAATAAATAAAGCCTCATACATTCTATAACACATCCTATCCTAACACATACATTCTATAATGCTTAGCAAGTCTGATACTGCTAACAGTCAGTTAAGTCAGCTCAACAAGCCTAAGAAAAAACAACTTTCAGCTCCATCAGATCTTCCTTCTTCCCATGGGTGTGACAGCAGACCACTGGATTTTCACACACTTGCAAACATACACATGTGAATGCATGTGAACTGGCATTTATTTTTTCTAAATCTATTAAGAACCAGAAAGCTTCCCTTTTTGCACACTGAAAATGGACATTTTTAGCAGAATCAGACACCCTCTCAAACAAAACCTAAGAAAGTGAACTGCAGACTATTTCCAAAACAGCTGCTTTGGTGCTTGTGTTTATTTTAACATTTCAAATAGCTGTATTTGTGAAAGAAGTGTGAAGATGCATGGATCTGACTAATCTGAGCAGCAATACCTTGAAAAAGAAGGGAAACAGATTTCTAAGAACTAAAATTATAAACTTAGTTTGAACCTAGAAGGTGTCCCTAAATTTTTGTTCCTTTTGCTGTGAACTAAAGCCATGGAACATAGATCAGGTCTGTACTAATAGGCAGCATCTTTCAGCTGCCTGACCTCAATTTAGCTGGCTACGTTCTCAAATGTAAGCCAAATTGTGCCTAACCTGCTTGAGAGGCTGCAGACAATTCTCTGTTGACAATTAAAAAAAAAAAGTTTAAAAAAGTGATGAAAGAATTTGCATCTGTGCATGACAGCTGGTGGTGCTGGTAGACATCTAAGCAGGTTAACACCAGCACAGTTCGGGGGAAACCCTGGACAGTAATCAAGATTGTCTTCTTCAGATTGTTAGCTGTACACTAACAAACAGCTAACAACCTGATAGGTGCTGAAAAGGAAGATCATGGTAGTGCAGAAAATACAAGTAACCAACATACCATCTACCACGGTAGAAGCATAGCAGTTAAAAAATCCAGTAAAGCCTGATGTAGGTACCAACGACAAAAAAGAAACCAGGAAGGGCAGACATATTTCAGTGCATGGCATTTCACTGAGTTAGGCTGTGACATCCAAAACTACCTTCTGCAGCAGACAGAAGGACGAGGAGAAGAGATGGGATTGCCCTAGAAAGATAACCTTTGAAAAATATTTTTGTCCTTTTAGAACTTAATTATAGGCTGAATTCTGGGTTATATTTGATTACAGCCCAGGATATACCTCAGAGATGCCCAGAATGTGACCTGTGCTACGGCAGCAGGGCTCAGTCCTGCAAAGAGCTAGGCCATCTTACCTCACTACACTGAGGAAGCTATTTTCACACACGCAGGGCATTTTTTGTTCTTCCAAGACATAAAAAGTTCAAAAAACCTCCTCATAGACTATGTGGAGTTTCCTAATGCAGTTCTCAGCCTGGGCTAACTAACTTGCTTGCCCTTAAGCTCTTTGGCATCTCATCTGCAGCAAACCCACAGCTGATTTTTCAAGCTCTGATGGTTTAGATTAAGTTTACTGATTTAGAGATCTATGCAACACCACCACCACTGCTGAGGGAAGGCTCCTTTCCTCCTGGTAAACTGCGTTAAGAAACTGCCAGAGCCCAGTTAAACCAATACTGACAATATGATACACTGATGAACAGCTCTGCTCTGCATCACACAAACTGGCTGCTGAGTGCCAGCTCAGATGATTCTATAGAAACTCTCAACCTGAAGGTAACCTACTCACAGCTGTTCAGCTAGCTAACCTAGGGCTAATGTGGCAAATAAAACAATCACTGGGATTTACCATTACTTTATACAGAAATAATCTGATTAGTTAGATGCCGCATGCCTCCTCTCTGTTTTATTTCTATACAATTTGAAATAAAAATTTTCTACAATGAGAGCGGTGAGACATTGGAACAGTTTGCACAGTGAGGTTGTGGATGCCCAATCCCTGGAAGCATTCAAGGCCAGGCTGGGAGCTGTGAGCAACCTGGTCTATAGGGAGGTGCCCCTGCCTGTAGCAGGGTGGCTGGAACTGGATCACCTTAATGGTCCCTTCCAACCCAAACCATTCTAAGATTCTATGAAAAACTTAAATCTAAAATTGGTCCAGCTTTCTAGCCCTGGATCTTCTGAATCACCTATATTTTTCCCACCATTCCTACTTTGCCAAAATTAACAAGGTGCTGAGCTACACAGTAGAAAGAATGTGTAAGAAAACAGGTACCACACCAACATTTACTAATGCTACCTGAAAGGAAGACTGTTCCAATACCCACTGCTGCATTCTTGGGCATTTTCCATCACTTCTTCACAGGATGACGGAACTGTGGAAGGATGCTGAGCACGGTTAGGGAGAAAATGAGAAAAAAAATGCAGAGCTTTTACATTTCATCTCTGACTGAAAGAGAGAACATTCGAAATCCGATACAGAGAAGCATTGATTTTTTTTTCTTTTACTAAAGGAACACTGAAAATGAAAATGATACTAATCCACCTTTTCAGATACAGGAGAAGAGCTGGCTAAGAACATTTGTGAGGCCTGTCCATGCAATTTCCTTGTTTCCAAAGAGGACAGGATGCTAACCGCATACTGTAATTACATCTTCATAATTCACAAGTCACAATGGAAAAAGGGGAACCTCCATTTGCCCCAGAGTTTTCTCTTTGCTGTGGAAGCTTAAGATGAGCCTTTCTGCTGTCAATTCTATAATTCCCCTTGTAAGTTTACATTTCTAGTTATAAATCTTCTAATTAAACAAGTCTGCAACAACTGTGGGGGGAAGAAAAAAGCAAATTTTAAGTACGGGGCCCTCTAGATGAGAGAGGAAAGTGCACAGAGAGCATGTTGTTGTGCACTCTGCTGGTGGGATGCACTGTACTCATTTTTACAGAAAAAACTACTTCCTAGGTGGAATCTGGGAGGGAAAACTAAACAAACAGGCAGCATGTAGAGCACTGCAGAATAGCTAGGTAACAAATGCGCTTTTATTTAAGTAAAGAACTGACCTTAACTTGTGAAACATGTCCGTCTTCCTTTATACAGATGGTCTTCTCTGGTCCAAAGAGAAAGAGAGTAACAAATGCGCGCGCGTGTGTGCACTTCTGTGATGTAGTCAGCAAGAAAGAGAAGAGCACTTAAGTTCATGCACATTTTTATTGAGTAGTAATATAAAATGCTTCTCTCATTGTTACAAGTGCATGCTTTTGATTGCCAACATTTCGAAGTCAAATTACAAAGGCAAGGCTGTAGGCTGTAGTGAATTACTTGGGCACTTATACAATTGTTAAAAAATATCAATGGACCGTTTTGTTTAGTTTTTCTTTTTAGAATGAACCAGTCGAAACCCGTAACTGATATACAAAGGGAAAAAAGTGAAAAAATTACACATTTTGTGGCACATGACAGAACATAACAAAATGACTAAACCATTATGACATTAACAGTTATCATGCATTTAGAATTTCACATGTAACTACAAACTTATTTAAATTTCACAAGGTTTGCTAAACATGCTACCCATCTATATGTGCACTGACAAGCTCATGTTAAAAACTTTAAGAATACTCTTCCCCGTAGATTTTTCAAAGCTTTTTTTCGATTACAAAATTTCAAAGGCATTAAGCATTTTTTTTTAGAGAATATAAAGTACGCCAGTATACATACATTTCCAGTATAAGTCAGACCACTAAGCGCATTACAGTCCCATACAGGCCTATACAGCCATTTTTTTTCTTAAAAAACATGCATAGGCAGATTTTTACAGAATATAGATGCTTTTCACTGCACTTAATATGGTGTCTTGTTCACTATACTTAAAAATGCACCACTCATAAATATTTAAATTCAGCAAGCCACAACCAAGACTTGATTTACCAAAAAAAATTAAAATAAAATCCAAAACAAAACCCAGAAAACCCCCCAAACCAAACCCTCCTAATTATAAACAGCAAAAAAAGATTTATGTTACCATAATTCCAGTTTTTTTTAAAACAAAGAAAAAGATAATTGCTGCCAAATTAGTAAGATAAGTGTTATATTTAAAGAAGGGCATTGAAGCACACTAAAGAAACCTGAGGTAAGCATAATCTGTACAAAATTAATCCGTCTCTCTCTCTCTCTCTCTCTCACTCTCTCTCTTTCTCTCTCTCTTTTTTTTTTTTTTTTTTTTTTTGGCATTTTAAACAAATTTCCAACATTCTTTTTTTTTTCTTTTTTTTTTCTATATTTTTAAAGACTGCCTAATTTATTTCATAGCCATTGTCTGACAAGAGTAGCAAAACATTATGAATAAATAGTCCTTATTTAGTTTGTACATTTTGTTAAAAATGCTTTGATGTCGTCCATGTTTAGTGCTGCAACTGTAAACGTACAATAGTTAGTAAGAAACTAAACAAAGTTTTCATGTCCAGTAACATAACAAAAGGCCTTTCAGTAACATATTTAGAAGTTCCCAGTGCAGTAGGAAAACATGTTCATTCCCCTAACTTTGCAATATATACCAGCATTAGCTTTCATTTTTCTACAAGCATTTTAAAGGCATGTCCAAAGGAGGTGTCTATCCCCCACCCCCCTCCCACCAGATTAAAGTTTACGATCTCTTCGGAGATGATTTTGTAAACCGAATCCAACACCTGGCCCCCAGAGCGAGTAAGCTATTATCAGAGGCAAGAACATCCAACTGCCAATGCGCAGCAACCCCATCGTGCCCTGCAGCTCACCCCCCGCCCGGGCAGCGGTCACTGAATATTGCTGCTATTACTGCCGTTGCTGTCAGTGCCATTAGTCTCTGTGGAGATTGCCTTGTTGATGGAGTTAAGGTTGGCATCAGATGGCACATCTCTGCGCGGAGGCATTCGCTCATTAATTCGATCTAAGCCTTTGGCCTCTTCGAAGCTAGTGATCTTATGCTGGGGTGAAAATCCTTTGATAGCTAAATAAAGGATTATTAAAAAGTAAAATTAGCAACGCAGAACTCTTGGCAGTTTTTCCCCCAACGAATGCCCTTCTTTGCCAAGAAGGCAACAAGAAGATCTGACAACATAACAGAGTCCTTACCGTGTACACACAGAGCTGGGGGTGAACCACCGCCACCTCTGGGAAACAATCTCTGTTTCTGAACAAGATCAACTTCCACTACTTTGTTGGTCATTGGGGTTCAGCCTAAAACGCTCTGAGGCCAACATGAAACTACAGGCTGTAATGCGGAACCACTGTTAGGGCACAGTGGTGGCCCAGTGAGTTTGGCATTTGTTGTCAGAGCGTACAGCCTGGAAGACATTGTGCCCCACCACAATACCCTTTTATCAGGGAGAACTTCCACGGAACTTTCAACATGTCATGCACATTAAAACTAGGGGCTGACCCTGTAAGGGGGTGCCCAACATTCTTAATAACACAAGCAAGCTGCTTGCTGGTCACCTAGGGCAGTTGCCCTCTCCAGCTTCCCTGGACTTTTAGAAAGCAGCTCGAGTCAAACAGCAGCAATGCTGTGCAACACAGACTAGGGATATCATCATTTTGGCATATTGGTACAATTGAAATTTGAAAACACATTCACAGAGGACCAAAGTTCCAACTGGACCTGAGGACTTTTGAAACGCCTTTCAGCAGCAGCATTGATGAGGCCAACATTGACCTCAGAAGGCAGACGCAGGCTTATGAATGTATTCACAGACCATGATTTATTTATTTTGTCTGTGATTGAAGAATTTAAGATATTTAGCTTTAAAGCAAAAGAGAACAAAGCACTGTAGGCAAACAGCAGGTCACAGCCCCACAGACAATTTGTAAAAGCCTTCTGTGTGTCGTTCTCTTATCTACACCAAAACAGTGTGCTGTACTTCCAGAATGCTGCTTGCACTTTTGTTATGCCTCTAACTTAACATGCCATATAGCAGAAATGGTGTGTTAGTACCAGGAAAATGCAAACTCCCTGGGGAGAAAAATGGCAGGGGAGTTTCAAAGATCAAATTCAATGTTCCTTCCCACTCTTTATCTTCTCCCCTCTCTATCCCAAAGCATCCCTCCTCCAAAATGTAGTCCCGGTTCCAGACAAGCTTGAACTTCTGCTAAAAAAGAAAACACCAAACAAACAAACCAAAACCCCAAACCCCAAACATCCCTGGTACCAATCTACCACTCCTTGCATTTAGTGGGAGCGAGAAAAGCGTTTTCATGCTGGTATTTTTGCCAACCATTCCTGTGAAAATGGATACATCCTGTTTGCCTCAGGATTTAGTTCCTTAACCAGTTTCACAAATGTTAGATTGGAACTTTGAATTGCATGGTTTTTAACATGTATCATCCTTCAACTCAGAAAAACAACAACATAATGGCGATTAGTTAAGTGAGCAGGGATGGAGCAGTGAAAACAGAACAGGCCCTACAGTGAGTTTTTTTCCAGTACTTCATCTTCTACCACAAAAATGAGGATGTCTAACAAGCACCCAGGCCAATCCCTTAAAGCAACAGTTTAATGGATGGCTGTGTTGAAACTGAAACACTTGCTGTGTCTGGAGCCGGCAAGTAGCACAGCTCAGTTGGAATTACAGCAATGGAGCACCTGGTGTCATCAGGCCCTGAATCAAACTGCAGAGGGACAATTAGAAAGGGACAAAACATTTTCTCCATCATTAGCTTTGTCTATGTAGACTTATCCATTACAACTGTGGTTACTGTGTCTAACTAGTGAGGAAAGCAAATCAAGAATTAACATGAGGAGTGCATCATCCTGGAATGGGATCAAGTTCAATCAATTGCACTTCAAGCAGACACATTGTCATCTGTAATACTGAAGAAGGTGCTCTGCTGCAGTTGCTGGTCAGACAACGAGTATTAGCAGTTTACATTGAGAGTATACTAAACACAACACATAGTCACAGAAAATCACAGAAAACAGCCAAACTGTCAACGAGAATGCACACTGCAGATTAGAGATCGCCAATAGGAATAGATAATTCCAACATAAATAGCAGCTTACTCACTGCTATTTAGAAAGCAGTTGTATTTTCTCTTACTTATTTGTTCTAGAATTTTATTCACTGCTTTACAAAAATCAAAAACAAATTCAACTGGCCAAAAGGGCACATCTCACCAACAGACAGCAATCATCAGATTTTGTATATTTATCTAAAAAAGTACCCACCAAAAATTTGAGAGGGGCAAGAACAAAATACAACTGAAGAATTTTGTTTTAAAGGGGAATTATGAAAATTCTTCTTCCAAAACTTTATAATGCTGAATGAATAGTGTAGATCTGCATCGCAATATGCAATTACTTTGGTATTAACTGTATAGTTAAAAATTGCTTCTGGGTAAAATTAGAGGCCTGTCAATAAAGCATCATAGTTTTTGATGCTAAACACTCAGCTATCTTCCGAGGCAGCCAGACAGTTTTCATTTGTAGCTAAAAGAGTGCTAGTGTTAATGGTTGATCTAATGTAAATATCCAGTGTGTAAACTGCCACTACCAGAGGAAAAAGGCGTCTTGCAGACAGATGCCTCGTGTGGTTTTACTTAAAAGAGAAACAGAAATGTGCTGAACTGTAACAAAAGACCAATAATTTTTTTTTTTTTTACTAGTCAACTAAAAGAAAAAAACAACAAACTGAAGAAAAAACAACAAAAGGAAAAAATATTAAAAGGCTGTGTGTTTTCCTTGACTAGAGATTGCTGAGAATGATTAGAGGCAGAGACAAGACCCAGCCTTCAGCTTACAGCTTTGGAGCTATGTGTCACAGAGCATTTACGTGCTGCTGCCGAGTTATGTCCCTCAAGATCCAAGTCCCCTGATCTCCTACTGCGGCATTACTCAGTGCTTGGTTCAACACACAGGAATTCCAACAGGATCGTAACTTTCAGAAAGAAAAAAAGACGACGACAACAACAACAACAAAAAAACATTTTCCCCTTTAAAGCAATTACATTTTGGTTAATACCGAGCCACAATTGTTAGCCCAACACCCACACAATCTGTACAAGCTACAGCAAAATGAATACACCCAGCAGAGCCCTTATCTGTTGTAGCACCAACAGAAAGGGGACTGGCCAATTTACCTTCATCAGCCTCAATAGCCTCAACAGTAGCTGAAGAGAAGAAAGGGGTAGCAAAACGAATGAGAAAAATGAGCAGAGGATTTTAACTCTAAGAACAAATCAGTGAACAGCAAAGGAGCTAAAACACTAATGCTACTGTAAGTGCTGGATTTCGGCAAAACAGACACACACAGAAATGCTACATAAAAACAGTAATTTGCAGATCAAATTAAACTGAAATGTTTGAAACAGAAAGATTCACAAAGTTTATAAAAGCGTATTAGAAAACTTTTCTTTGAATTAAAAAAAAAATTCCTACAAAATGAAAATGTCTTCCATGTTACACACCTGATCTGCATATTCGACCTGCAGTGTTTATTGTATAATTCTCATGGCTTCAAACAAGAGCCATTTGATTTGCTGGATCAACAGAGAATGAAAAACAGCATAAAGCCATCACACCAAATTCATACCACTTACGAAGTTGGTTTGAAAAGTGTTAGCTGCTGGTACAGGGCAAAAGAATCACATAAGCAACTTCTAAGAATTTTTTGTTTTTTGGCCTCTCTCCTGACTAAAAGAAACCTCCCCATAGGGTGGGAAAGAGTTTGCTCAGAGAGCTTTTTTCTCCGCTTGCAATCTCACTCAGTTTGCTCCATCTGGAAGTGTGCAGTGTCCTTTATGGCAACTCAATCTTTGACAACAAAATCATTTTAGTATTTTCAACTGATGGACATTGAAACCAGACTGAAAGCTGTTGGGCTTCCAGAGCTGCAAAGCCTGGTCAGAGAGAGAAAAGGAGATTTCTGCACTGTTATGAGTAAATAAATACACTATATGTTATGACTGCTTTTAAACCTTTACAGTTATTAAAAAATATAGCTTGCATTTGAGTTCTAACCATCAGCTTTGGCTTGAATTTGTTCCTACAGTCAGAGTTTTACAGATGGAAACAAATCAGCAAATGTGATCTTATATAGCAATCATACAGTTAAGCATTTAAGAAGAAATGTGATTTTCAAGATCTTCACTGGTTTAAAGAATAGCTCAATAAGCAAAGTTTCTAGGGATTTCTCTCTTTTTTTGCCTTGTTTCTCCACATAGAGAAGCTTTTTTTTTTTTTTTTTTTTTTTTTTTAACCTCCATAAATCCCTGTTTATTTATTTTTGTGGCTAGGATGTTAAATACGGATTGATATCAATTCTAAAATATGTATAATATTACCTTGCTGCATGGGGAAATTAGAGGAGCTAATCCACATGCACCAAGGTAAGCCTGTGCCTCTCAAGCTATAGAATGAGAGAAAAGACAAAAATTAAGCAACTGAACTAATACAGATGCAAAAGAAAAGGAAACATGACAACTACGACGAGAAAAATTAAAATGAATACTAGATCCAAACCAGCACTGACACATTAGGAAAAGAAATAGGTGACTAAAATGTTTTACTTCCACAGAACATAGTGGTCATATTTTCTGTTAAAACATACAATAATAGGAATGTATGCTTAATAGAAACTATGTACATTTCAGACTGTTTGGTGAATGGAGTACTACACGTTAACTAATTCAGATGAACATGTATAGTAATGTTTTACTGTGCTGGAATACTGCAGTATGAGGAGATTTTCCTTTCAGTCATTTGTAAACCAGGCTTTTAGGCAATTTTCTCAAATTCATTTCAATTCCTAACATTTAACCAGGGCAAAAACAGCAGTTTCCTTGGATCATGTTTTCTGACGTATATAATGCAACCATAGAGTGAAAAAGCCTAAGATAAAGAGCTCAACCCTGCTGAGAGAGGTATCCCATGGAATCATATTGCAGCATTTTCAAAGCAGAACGTTATTATGTCTGTAACACACAAGTCATCAAAAAGAAAAAGGGAAGGAAAAAGGGGAAAAAGGTGTACCACAGAATACCTGCATCTTCCAGGTAAGAGAAAAGAGACAGTAAACGGGAAAAATACAGAGAAAGAATGCTCCAGGAGGGAAACAGGAAAATCAGAGGCTGAGACTGTGTTAAAATTATAAATATTTCTATTTCTTACATCTACTGCCAACAGGAGCTCAGTAAGTCTGAGACTGGTATATATATATATATGTATATATATACACTCTACAGTAATGCACACAGAAAAAAATGGAGAGCTTATAGTAGTAAATAAATACTTTGCAGCTCTTTATTTCAAAAGGAATATTTCATCAAAGGCAGCCCTATTACAGACTTAAGAATTACCTGTAACAAAAAGCATTTGGTAAAAACTGAGCCAACAATACTGTGTTTGTGTACAAGGCAAACAGTGCTGTTAAGAGCCTCCCTTCCTTTCAGCTTAAATCAGAATGTGAAATTGCTCTCACGCTGTCAGCTAGAATTGCTAGAAGATAAAATCTACTTCTAGAACTATTTTCATTGGTGATTCTCTGTGAGGAAGAACAAATCAGATAAAATAAGGGCTTGAGTGTCATTATCTAAGCTGAATCTCCTGTACTCAGTGTATCAAAAGCTGCTCTTGAGAAAAATAAAAGATGACACTATAAACTGTGGAAACAGCGCACTTCAGATGTGATGCTGATCTAACACTGAACAGTTGATTCTCAGGAAATTTTTCCCCTCCTCTTTCTTTGAAAATCAGTGGTACATAACAAGTCTGGAGAAATGGCCTGACATGAACTGCTCCAAATGCTCCAGTACAACAAATCACCTGTTTCACTTTGTCCTTTATTTATTTATTTCTGAGAAGACTTTGGCTATTTTTCTTGGGCTCTTCACAGGGCAATCATTTCTTTTACAAATAATGACACACAGAGGCAAACATGCTTACCGCTTTGCAGTGTTTGTTTTCCTCCAGAAAGCACACCACTGGGCAGCATTCCTGTGGGAGTCAGCCCTTTCAGTGTCAGCACACTTTCACTCTCCTCCCTACAGAAGGAAAAAATAAGGACATCATTCTCTTTCTTTCTCCCTCACAACACTGGGCCTTTGTCCTCTATGTCAGCAGTTCACCTCCGCACCACACCGTACACGCACTGTCACTATAGTTAACAGAATAACCTGCATCTAGGAACCAACATACACAAGTACCTATATTGGATTGAGCTAGAACTGCAAACTTGAAAGGATGAAGACCAAAGCAACAGTTATTGTCAATTAAGTATTTAAATGTCTCACATTGTGTGGTCCAAAATCAACTTAAATTGTTTTCTTTTTGCCTACACCAGGAGTTATTTATTATTGATCATCAGCCACTTTAAAAACAGAACAGAACACAGAGCGAGAAACTCATTAAAATTAATAAGCACTTCCACCCATAAAGGGTGAGTGCTCACTACGAGCACTCTTCTTCTAATTTTGTATGCTGAAAGTGACGCTGGATTCAAGAAAATATTATAGGAAACTGAAATACGTTTTCCAGGCCCCCAAATACATATGGTTTTCAAGAGATGTCAAGACAAATCCAACAGCTTTATCCAGACATGATGTTGCATGCAGCCCTCTGCAGTGTTGATGATGTAACTTTTCAGCAGTAAAACTGACCCCAATTCTTCAAGAAATGAATATTTCAAGGTGTTTTACTTTGAAAAACAGAATGGCGTTAAGCTGGAGGAAGTAAACAGAAAGACAGATTTTGAGACGAATATGGTTTTGTTTATCAAAACTGCTTGTACTAGAATTGTTGACAGTTTTCTTTAGCCCAACGTGTCCTGAATTACTCATTTATTTCAAACAACTTGTTTACCTATGACATTTGCTCTTGATGTTCTATTTTTAGTTGAAAATGATTCTTTGCACACACACGCTTTTTTTAGTGTAAAAGTCCAAAACACATTGTGACTGTTTTCACGTTTCTCAGGCGATTAGAACTAATGTTCTAATGCCCACTAATTCCAAATGCCCACTAATTCCAAATTTAAGATAGTGTTGTAATTCCACTACAGAATACTGCCAATATACTGCCAAATTTTTGCTTGTTCTTGCTTTGCTGCTGCAAGAAATGGTATAATGCCAAATAATTTGGTTCATTTTTTCTTTTTCTTTTGAGTTAAACTGCGATATCACTTTGCGCATCACATTCACATGAAAAGTTGATTTACAGTATTCTTTCTTATTCTCTTCAAACCACTAAAGCTAAAACTGTAAGCTGTGAGGCTCATGGATATCACTTAAAACAAAGCACAAACCAGAATTATGTTGTATCCATCTCCCATCCTTGAAATGATATATATATAAAAGACTTCTCTGCATATTTAAGTCCAGGTTTCTGTTAAATTCATCCTATATTTCAAAAGGTGCTCCTCAAAAAATATAGTGAATCCAAATGCTGCAGTTGAAGGCTATGGGAGAAAGCCAGTTCCCCAAACTTTGTTTACTCAATATCACCAGATAAAAATAACTGTGCTATTTTGTGAAGGTGGTGGCAATGTCAGCTCCAGGCTTTCTGCCAGATTTAATACAGATGAGCAGGTGGAAACATCTGATTGCACCCCCGTCTTGTTTAGGGAAAAGGCACTATGCCAATTTCTCTTTTTTATGGATACCACTGGAGCAGCTCGTGCATCACTACTGCCTCACACATAACAGTTTGGAAACCCCAAAAAGAAACCCCATAAAGTCCTCCATCTCAGTATGCAATTTAAGCTATGCTGTTGCAATCTGCAGCGTGTGGGTGAACTGTTGTGTCCTGAATATGTGCCCACTGCTTGCACATTGCAGGAGAGTCTCAAATCAAGAAAGTTTGTGAGTTCCACTTGAAATCAAGAGCGCGTTCTTCAAGTAACTATATTTATTTCTTTTATTCCCATCATATTACCACACCAACATGTTTTTAAAAATCCTTTGATTTTGTACCAATTGTAAAAGCTATAAACAGACTACAACAGAGCAACATACAAGTTTTGAGCTCCTCACTACAAAAAAGACATCGAGGCCCTGGAGCATGTCCAGAGAAGTGCAATGAAGCTGGTGAGGGGAATTATGAGGAGTGGTTGAGGGAGCTGGGATTGTTTCATTTGGAGATGAGGAGGCTCAGGGGAGACCTTATTGCTCTCTACAACTACCTGAAAGGAGATTGTGGTGAGGTGAAGGTCAGCCTCTTCTCCCGTTTAACTAGCAATAGGACTAGAGGGAATGGCCTCAACTTGCACCAGGGGGTGTTCACGTTGAAGATTAGGAAAAATTTCTTCTCTGAAAGAATGGTCAGGTGCTGGAAGATGCTGCGCAGGGAGGTGGTGGGGTCACCGTCCCTGTAGATGTTCAAGAAACATTTAGATGTTTTACTGAGGTACGTGGTTTTGTGGGGAAATATCAGTGGTAGGTGGACAACTTGACAACTTGGATGATTTTGGAGGCATTTTCCGACCTCAGTGATTCTATGATTATGTAAGTTCCTGAATAAATCTATCAATAAATAAAATCCACTTGCTGCAAGGGAAGAATAACTGCATTTTCTATATTTAGACTTCAGTAGAGTATAGCATTTTTTTCTATTCTACTCAGAGACATCAAATGGAAAGTTCATACATTGGCTAGCAACTAGTTACTCATGTTCATGTGTTTGGGGGAGTGCAGCTGAAGGTAACAAGCTGCTGCAATTCGCACTGATTTCCTGGATTTTTAGTTAATTTACCCTATTGGTTTCATATTTAATCACTTGTAGCATGAACTATGAGTGACAAAGCAGGACATCTGCCTTCCCTTTCAATGAGGCATTATGTGGAGTATACTCTCTCTCTTCATTTAAAACTTGCCTCATAGTGTCTAACAGAGTTAACTAGCAAATGTTGAGAGAAAAGACTTACAACAAAAAGTAACCACAATTTTCTTTGCTGATGTCTTGCTTTGTTATTAGTATTAAGTCCAGCAAAAACACCAAGGAAGATTTTTCAATGTGTCATGACAAATAGCAGTATTTCATGAATAAAAACTTTTTTAAAAGGTTGCAGCAGCAATAGAGTGCTCTACGTAATCATCAGAAGTTGTCTCTAAAGAAACAACAAAAAACCCCACAGCAAAAAAACCTTTACTTACCTTAGCACTGAGAAAACTCTAGCCATTTTTCCTATTGCTCTTATCTTGTTCCTTATAACCTCCTTTCGAGCAGCAGCTGTTGCTCCTATGAAAAATACATTAAAAATACTTGTAGAGTATTGTAAATAATATATTACTATTCTGAACACAAGAAATGCCATATTAACACAATAGTTTGCCACACTAAGCCATTGTCTGCACTCAAAAATACTACTTTTTGTTACTTGCAGCTCAGGTTGGTCACTTTTCAAGTCAGGTTATTATTATCTTTACAACTGTGATCCTTTTTTCTGCTATATATGAAGCCAGTGTGTTTTTCATCAACGTATTCTCATTTTCCATTTCAAAAACATTTTCAGAAACAAGCTACTTAGAATGTAATTAAAATGTGAAAAAAATATTCAACATGAAAAGTGTCCAAGTCGTAAGAAGTCAGTTTAAAATAAATAAATAAAAAAAATAGCAATAGAGTTAAAATCTGTTTTACGAACTTGACATTTTAAGTGGAAAAACAATCACACTTCACTCAGTAGTCTTAAAAAAAAAAAAAGTGATTGGAATACATTTAAGGACAAGAGGACGTGGTACCCTATCAGAAAAGCATTTGAGGGGTAACAAAACCTAAAACCAGAATTCTGGAAACCAGCATGAAACTGTAGAGATTATGTTGGCTGGCAGCAGTTAATAGAGTTCCACAGAAAGTACTTTCTTCCCACCATTACTATGGCCTGTTCATATTACTTTGAAATTTATGAACTCACAAAATAAAAAAAACCATACACTGAAACAGTGACTGCCTTTTAGCTTGTTTTGCATGTGCAATTGCTAGTTGGATATAATCAAAACCAAGGATATTACTGTGAATCCAAAAAAAAAAAAAAAAAAAAAAAAAAGGGAAGAAAATCACCTGAATGGGGGAAAACAAATAACTATATTAATAAGTTAACTGAACCAGCAGTTTCTTTTTAAAAAAGCTTATATAAGAAAAGACTGTGCTGTACTAAGTGAACAGGTTCACTTGATTATCAAAACTGAAGCCACATACATCATGAAGTTTTCTCCTCGGAGCATTCGGAATGAAAGGCAACTTTGCCTTGTATGGCTTGTATGTTGCCTGACTATTCCTACCTCTGAACTTCAACGGTGCAAACAGAACAAGACTACAGCAAGGTGCTGCTTGCTGCTTTGCTGTTCCAGAATTCAAGGACAAATTGATAATTTTTATCTTCAATTCCAGATGAAAAGCAGCAGAAAAGCCCAGCTCTGGACCTGGTTGCACAGGTTTTCCTTCGCCATATTTAAGCACAGTTACTTCAGCCAGAAGGGTTAAGAAGGAAACACTGACTCCAGCCATTTGGGGAGTGCTGGAGCAGTCCAACTGAGCTAAGCAGGTTTGCTGGGTACTTTCCACGGCCAACATTGAGATAATTCTTGTGATTCATCTCCACACAGCTCTGCTGACAGTAGCCCCACAGTTCCACTCTCAGGCTCTCCTGCTGCAAATCTCTCCCCTACAATTAATCTCCCAACTGCTTGAGTCATCTCATGGAAGTTCAGGGATTGCTTAACGCTATTCACCAGGCTGGCTGGCTATACTCCGGTATTTTAGAAGAAGTGAAAAGGATGTTACTGTTGCCTTTCCATCTCTTAGAGCAGCTCTCAAATGCACTATTTTCAGGCTTTTCTAATTGTCCTCCTAATATATCTTGGAATTGAATCTGCGTCTTGAAGTTCAAAATGAAAGAAGCTATGCTCAGAAGGATGTCTTTCAACTCAAGAGCTAGTGTGGGGCATAAATATGTGATTCTAGATTATAAAGAGCAGGAGAAACAGCTGTAACTTAGCTGTAACTGAATTATATTTAATGTATTAGTAAGAACTTAGTGAAAAATTTAAATTAAACAGCAATAAATCATGTTTGTCATGAAACAGTACATTCCTCCCTCAGTTTCTACAACCTCACTAAATTGTACCTTAAGGTAGTATGACATGGCTTTCATTCTTTTTTTCTCCTAAAAGCACTTGAAACGCAATTTGTCTTTTCTTTCTGGTCTCACTGCTCCTTTATTACAAGCCCACACTGTTCTAGTAGATCTTGTAAGTACACTTGACCTTTTTCAGCCACTGTTCAATTTCCAGAAGAGTTGAGAACTGGGAATATAATTTATTACTGAAGTAAAACACAGTGCTCTACCCATAAATAAAAAATAAAAAATGCCTTAAATCATAAAATATAACAATCTCAGAATGAGTGTTTTATTTCTCACCAACACGCATACAATGTTACTGAAAGATATACCCAGAGATTTCTGCCTCTGCTGAATTCCCTAATTTGTAACAGATTTGTGACAATGACAAAAAAAACTAAAATCTGTTCACTAATTATCGGTAATGATTTCATTTACTTTATTCATGTGTTTTTTTGTTTTTTGTTTTTTAAACATTATGTGCTAAATAATGCACCTAGCATTCACAATGTGATATTGCACTGCCAATTTTCACTGAACGTTGCTCACTGAACTCCCCATATATACATACATATATATATATATATATATGAGTGACAGAGCACTGGAACAAGTTGTCCAGGGATGTTGTAGAGTCTTGAGATATTCAAGATTCTTCTTGGACACCTACCTGTGCAACCTGCTGTAGGGAACCTGCTTCAGCAGGGGGAATGGACTCAATGGTCTCTAGAGGTCCCTTCCAACTCTGTGTCTGTGTAATATTTAAATCTTTGACTCACATTTTAAGTGTAACTACTCAGTTTTTGTGTTCTGAAATTCACAATTACTGCAAATCTCTATGAGTTACTTCAGCTGCACTTAAACATAGATTTAACACGGAAGTAAATAGATCATAACTTGAGAAATGACTATGAGTAAAACAGTTAATTTTAACCTTAGCAAACATAGCCTGATATACACTTTTATATATACACACACATACACATTATTCTTTCAATATCTTAAACTATTTGCATAAAAATAACTAAAAAATAATTATGAATACAACCAAGGTTAAAACCGGACAAATCATTTTGGAGGCAGAATAAAAGCTTCGAATCTCACGTCAGTAATTTAACAAGTTCTATTGGATTTCAGATTGTAGCATCTATACAATTATTTTGCAAGCTGTATATATAGGATTTACATAAAATATAATCTAAACTTTCAGATTAAGAAGCAAAAAGAAAGAAAATATCGAGATGTGGGACTGAACAGATATGTAACAAAACTGGTTAGAAAAACCTACAAACAAAAATCAAAAATTGATTCTCTGAATGACATCCTAATATATTATGTATGAATATATTATGCATGAAAGCAAATTAATGAAACTTAACCCTTCCAATTTATTTAATACCTTTCTTTTGTGCATAAATGGGATCTTCTTATGAATTCCAAGGGGAGAGGGGGGGAAAGAAAGAGATCAGTGATGTTTGCAGAATGAAAATAAAAAACAACAAAGAATATTTGACAACATCAGTGGAAACGCAATGTTTAAGTAAAGTCTGAAAAACAGAAAAGAAACAAATTAGGCAGGGAACACCCAAAAGGAGAGAAACAGATTGAAAACTATGGGAGAGAAAAAGAAAACAAAAAAACCTTAAAAAAAGCATAAGGCCTTGTTAGTAGATTTGCAGAAACAAACATGCAGGCAGATTAGCAGGTAAGCTTAGCCTCAGTGCTACCATCTCTTGACTGCATTCTTTCTTCTACATGATTGCAACTGCTCTAAGGCTCAGTGACTTCTCAGAACCAGCAGACTAACCCTTTCCGCTTATTTGGAGTGTACCTGACTGATGACACCTCCTTCCTTACACCAAACACACCAATTCTTTATTTACATTTGATATCTAAAAGAATAGCTTGCTTCTGTAGATGTATATTGCTTCTACTAAAACCAGCATTATCTATGGCACACATGCATTTGTCAGAATGACCCAGCATCTTGCAGATAGCAAATCCAAGTGGCTTTATGGTGCAGTGTACTGCGTTCTTACCCAACTATTTTTGAGAGAAACATGAGTGCAGTGCTCAGAGCCCTGGCACAGCTGCACCATGGGATGTATTTTGAGGACTCTGACTACCTAGCGTGTGCTGTCAGGCTGGTTCAGAGGCAGAGCACACCAATGTGAAAAACGCTCCAGCTATGGAAATAAGCAGATCAGGCCAAAACAGTAAAAATCCCATTAAAATGCTCCTCTGCCACCAATTCATAGAGAGCACGTATGCCCTGCAGCACAACGTTGCTGCTTTGAAGGAATAATATGAATAAAATGGTGAAAAATAACCTCAATTTCTCTCCTAGTTAAAAATTAACTAATTCAAAAGCTGACTGCCATCTGCCCAGCTAGAATCATGAAATCTGTTATTGAGGCACTAGTAAGCGTCTGTGACCTGAAGCTGTTGTTCCCCCTGGGGCACTGTCTGTGTTACTTGGTGCAGAGCTTGTCCAGGTGTAATTTACTGCTGAAGACCTGAAGCACATGGCACATGCTGATTGCTGCTCGCTGTAGAAGCCAGTTTGACCAAGAGAACACCTCTGACATGGTAACTCAGTTTAGTTTCAGACCACAGCACTTGACTGCAGAACCTGTGCTCCAGCCAAGGAATAACGGCTGCTACTAGCATTATGACAGCAGCTTTTTCAGTGAGAAGGCTATGAGCTACAATGTTGAAGGCAATACAAAAATTAATGCAGGTAATTTAGAAGTGTCTTTATACCAAATCATGATAGCAACGCAAACAAAGCAAGCAGAGCATTTGTGTTAAGTTGTCTATTACATTACTGCACCCTTTTAATTAGCAGCTTAGTTTTTCAATGAAATGCATGAGGCCAGAAATGTTACTAATTAAAATAAAACAGGATTCTGACTACGTGCTGGCTGGATAGAGGTATTTGTAGCTCCTGTTGCTAAGCAATATGTTTGATGCACAAACCATACAGTGCATAGCTGCTGTTCAAGTAAGGCATTTTTTTACTGGATTGGATTACGTTGCAACCATCACAGCAAACAGCAAAGAAAAGGTACCGCAAGAGGAAGCTATCAGAGAAAAGAAAACCTGACGTATCATCTCCTCTCATTTTTAAAGCAAGCGAAACCAAAAGCCATCAGGGAAGATACAGTGTAAAGGCAACTATGATTGCTGTCTAGGTTCTTTCCCACTAAGCATTCACATAACCGCCTCCGACAAATTGATCAGATCCCCATGATGTATCTCCTTCAGGGGAAAAAAAAAAAAGTGTGGGGAGAAAGGAATACATGCTGTGGAGCATCTTGCTCATGGTGCTCATGATTAGATGCAGCGTGCATAATGTGGGGAAAAAAAGAAAAACAACAAGAAAAAAGCTCACAAACCATGCAGTGAAGTCAGGCAATACTGATGGGGCTTTATTTTGAGGGGGAAAGTGAGTGAGAGGGGAAGACAGAGGGCAAGAAAATTAAGAGAAGATAAATGAATGATCGGTGCAAACCATAGTGATGGATCATTCTCACTACATGTGGGAACCCAGGTCAGGGCATGTTCAAACTGCAAGGAGAGAAAGGAAATCAGCAGCGAGCCCTGAGAGCTACAGGTGATGCAAAAATACGCAATGTTCAAACAAAACGCATCTGCTGTGGCAGATATCAGACACTTCCTTCTATGGGAAATACCACTAAGGGAAAATGTCAGTGAGTGAACAGGACTCTGCAGACTAAAGAACAGTGGAAACGCTGATCCACTGCAAGGCTGTCAGCATACAGCCCTGACAGAACCAGTTTTAAACTGATAATCCTTCCAGTTTGCTTCATTAAGAACACAAATGAAACATCGTGTACTTCTTCCCATAAAAGGCAATGCTCTAAGAAAAAAAAAAAAGCAACACAGTCAACTATCTTTGAGAAAAATATTATTTTCCTTTGTTGTATGGGTAATGCATGAAGAAATCATTAAAGATATCAGCCTCTATTTAAATTTATATCAACTTTCAGATGCAGATTTATGTCCAAATCCCTCAGTCTCTCCCATGCATGCAGCAGTCCCCTGGGCCCAGTGCTCCCTCTGGGCCATGGAAACATGTGTCCCACAGCCCTTGCAACCCCACTGCCACAGACCTCATCCTACAGCTGTAAGGGGACTGTCTGGGGAAACAGGCATGAAGATACCTCAAGTCAGGTTGTAGCTGCACATCCTAAAGAGGAAGATACTGCTACTATCTTCCTTAACATAATGTTGTACACTGAGAAAGCGTTCATACGGAAAAATCTGAAAGTACATTTAAGAGGATTAACATTACAGTACCAGGAATGGTTTAATTATTCTTCATCTAGAAATTTTAACGCCGTTGGGTATAATTATTCAATACACACACATTCAAGCCAAGAGGCTTTCAGCCCGCGTTCTTCCTTAGGCACCTGTAATACGGCAAGCTGCATGCCTGGAAGCATGCCATGGTACAGTTCCCTGGGAGACAGCTGCTGCACACTGCTCCCAGCACACAGCACAGGAAATCCGCAGCCGACACAGAGCCCTCCTGCTGCTGGAGACAGCTCGGTCCATGGCTGCAGCAGAGCTGACCACCATGAGAGCTGTTGCCCTGAAGGACATCAGGGAACCTGCACCTTTGGCTGTGCTTCGATAACACTCTGCTGAGCTGTCACCTGGACACGGGAGAGCTGATCCAGTGACACTTAGAAAAGGATGACAGCCACTAGCCTAGCTATGCTCTGCTTGGTGTCAATGGAAGCTTATACTACAACTTTAAAAGAAAATATTAGGTCAATGCTGAACTAATTTAAAAATCTTTCCCATAAAATCTTTGCTTTGGCAATGAATTCAGTGAAATTTCAGCCTGTGCTTAAGTGCTTTCTTGAGCCAAGGATTTAAACGTATGGTTCTCCTGCTACTGTATTTAATTTGACACAGTTTTTTACTCATTGTATGCCTTCACACTGTTTCACACGCTGCTTTAATTACACAGTAGCTACTTATTAAATTACATAAGAAAAGTTTGGGCACAATATTCAAACAGGTGCTTTCTTCTCTGCACTGATTATTGGTTTCAGTAAATTCAGTCTTTGTCCCAAATCCTGCAAGATAATGTGCATGTCCACCCTGCAGCAGCTACAGAACAGGGAATCCCATTTGGCTTCTCAGGGTAAATGCAAAGCACTACAATCCATCCTCTTCTTTTCCATCATAAAGGAAACACTTATCAAAGCCCATGACATAACTTCCTCCTCTAAAGATTAAGAATAAAGACTCAAAGAGAATTTGAATGATTAATTCTATTTCATTAAGTATTTGCCTTTCTTGATAATTCTCCACTTTCTCCTTTTTTTCATTCTACCAACAGACTTCATGAGAAATCAGTTGCTTAGTAGCTCTGTTTTTCCAGATTTATTTATTTTTATTTTTTAACTATTTCCTATCTCTAATTTTATTATTACTTATTACACCAAAACACTGAAAGCAGTCATAGTAAGAACATTAGGGTTGCACAGGAGTTTTTCAATTTTTCTTAATAGAGAAGGGAAATTCTGGAGAGTTGCAATTGACTCTTGCACAGCCAAATAGCTAAGGAAATAAATTTATTTCCAAGAAACATCAAATTGCAAGATATAAGTATATTTTACTGTCAAAAAATAGATACAAGAGAGCTTATTATATCAATTCCCTTCCAAGTTATAGAAGGAATGATAATTCCTTTCTTTTTAGCAGAACATTTTCTGTATTTGCATAAGTTGATTTTTATTGATTACATTTATTTACTTAAATCCATTTAAATAAGAAAGTGCATTGAAAGAAGTGACTAAAAATATTTCAGGTACAATTCTTCCAAAGTTGCAGTACCTATGTTTTAGATAGAGCACTGCAAGCTTATTTTTTTCTAGGAATAATTTCATCAATAAAATTAAGCTTTCTGCGGGACTCACTGGTACATTATGCATAAAATCAACATCTAATCCTTTCGTATCATGGCTCAGATATAACTCAGATTTCATGGAGAGAAAAGCTTTTTTAAAATCAAAATCAAAAGACTGAGACCAGAGAAAGATTTTACTTTTGGCTGGGGTTAGAAAGGCAAGATTTTCATTAATTCTTTCCAAAACATGCAGTAAGCAAATCCATTGGATTCTAGCACAACAGTTGCTTTCAGCAGCACAGAACTTCAGTGGGACCCAGAAAATTATCCCAGGGTTAGTAAATAAACCTTTGAAGTAGTTTCAAGGCAAACAATCTCTATTAGGGGGAGGACACTCTTACCATCAAAACCATCTTCTTCTGTCCCTAATTCATCATCCGAGCAGATGTTCAGCACGTTCACCAGCATCTCTGTCACTAAAGGAAAAGAAAAGCAAAATGCTGATATCAAACTCCCCTGGTCTGTCAAAGAGCCAATTCTAGCCATGGTAATGTGAATGAAAATTCACTATGCAAATGGAACTCACTTCTTAAACATGGATCTTACTTTATGCATGTAATAATACAAGCATGGAGTGTCTGGTGTAGTTAATAAAAGGGCAGCTTGCATAGTTTTCCAGTAGAAAATTGTTCTAAACATAATAATCACTGCAATAAATAAATGAACCTAAATAAAATTAAAAAAAATATAATTACGATCTTTGCAACTGTCAAACAGCTAAGTAACTTCTGGGGTTTTTTTACCCCTCAATACATCTTTTTTTTTTTTTAATCAACTTGGACAACATAGTTGACTGCTCTTCTCTTGCTGCTGCATTGCTGAAAGGATTTCAATTTGCAGAGAAAAAGAAGTAACATTCCAAATGAAAAATTATAGGAAGAGTAATGACAGTAATACTTTCATTACTACAGAGGCTTTAATAAACACTAGTTTTAGTTCAACAAAACACTGAGATGCCTATAATGGGGCAGCATCTCTTCAAACCCAGGACTAATAGTACAAAAACAAACGTCGTTGGTGAATTCGAATATGTTCAGCTTGTTTGCTTTACAACTCAGGCATGGAGGGGCCGGCCTCAGACCGCCTTAAACTCAGCCCTTTTGAGAAATGGGAAAAGTGAGGCACTGACCTGAGAGCACATAGAGAACAGCCAAAATCCCAACAAAAAAAAATGACAGCCAAGTAAGTGGATTTAGAGATCAAAAAAGCTGAGGTTGTGAGGTAAATGTGAAATCATTAGGAGACTGATAAAAACTCCACTACATCTACATACAGTAAGCATCATTAAAATGGTTACCAGGCACAGCTAGCCTTACACCAGCTACACAGACTGAAAGTTTATATTTTTGAATCAAATGGTTGTTAGAATTCTCTTCTGTGACAACTATGATGGTTTGAAACATAAGAAGGGTGGAGCAAAGCTATATTTTTCCTAAATTAGTGCAGGATTTAATATTTATTCCTTTGACAATATTAGTGGAAAGACTTTCCACACTAAAAATTACAAATGTAACTAACTGCTTCCTACCTTTGTTGGCCTTTGAGGAATAAAAAAATCTATAAAAGAAGAGAATTAAAAAGCTGTATAGAACATCAACTCTTACACTCCATGAGTTTTGTTTTGCAGAAAGGGGAAACACTAATTTTACCTCCTTTTCTTTTGGCTTCAAAATTTGCAAGCAATTGGTAACAGTGAGCGCATGAGAAGACACGAAGGACAAGAAATTAAAAAGACAAAAGAGTGGATGTGTTCTCAGTATCTCACTCAATCTTGACTGCGCATCCTGAAGTCCCAGGGTTTCATCTATGGGAATGTCAATAAGAGACCTCTGGGAAATGGTCTGACAGAGCATCCTACAGAACTGCCATGTATGTGCAGAACAGACTCATCATCAGAACAGGCCCTGCCTGAATTTATGGTCAAACAAAATGAAAGCATTTTATCTGCCTCACGAAACTCTGAACCATGCATCAGCAGGGATTATGTAATGTCTCCATTAGTGGAAACAGCTGTCTATTTTCTGTTAATCCTCATTTTATTGTCTATCTGTTCAGTTCACAGAGATCTCAGCCATGTCAGTGGCAGCTTTTCTAGTACAAAGGAGTGGCTGCAAACAAAGCTGGTCATGACTGCAGGTAAGAGCCACAGCTGGCTGTATTTTCAGTTGCCTATTAAGAGGGAACTGTTTCTCCAAGCAGCTTTTATGAGTTTATTATAGTTTTCTGGCAGTAATTGCTGTTGCAGCAATGTACTATAATGGATGGATCAAAGCAAGCCTCATCTCAGGCCCTGAATAAAATGACTCGGGTTTAAGCAGTTTGCATTATGTATTCATTTAATATGTTAGACTAAAGCTTTTTTTGTGTGTCCTTTGTGTGCTTGCCATTCACAGCATGAAGTTGTCTTCAGGCAAGATCTGGAGCATCGTGTTTCAATAACTCATGAGTTACATTTTAGGGTGAGTCTTCTTGCCAACAATGAGGCACCATACACTCTGGGTGGAGATGGAGCTCAGAGGCACATTTTCCTTCATGTGCTTCCTTCTCTGCTATCAAGGAACAATAAACCAGAGTGGGTCTTAGCATCGCCAGTTCTGTATTTACTGGTGAAAAAGCAACCCATCATCACCTTATCATGGCAGGTCAGCTGGATAAGGCTGTAACCATAATGTAGTAAAGACTGATGTGATGTCCTTCAAGCAGAGAACAATATACAAGAGAATTCCCAAAAACTTATAAAGAAACAGCTTATAAAGTAAAAAATTTATTCAGTGAATTCACCTCTGGCCTGCAATGTCATAAAATTCATTTCTACTGCAAGTACAATGGCATTATAGCCTGAAAAGAGTGGAAATTATAAGAAAGAAAAAACAAACAGGAGAAGTGCGGTTAACCTTTGGTAATTGCCTGTCCCTGTGGCCTGTTTCTTCAAATTTGTCTTTGAAAGCAATTCATCAGTCTTTAAATTATTCTTGTCATTTCAAATAGACTATGGCACATGCACAGTGACTAACAAACCATTCTACAGTTTCTAAGAACATATGAACAAAGAAAATTTACACACCTTTCTCACCCACAAACGGCAAGGACCAGGTAAACACATCCATGAAATTTGGAAGCCAGTAAGGATGAGGGGAGCAGTTGAACTGCCTGATATTCATAACGTTGTTCTCATATTTCAATACTGCAGCTAAAATAAGAGATAGAGATAAAAGATGTCAGCTACATCAATGACTCACTCTCAGACCAGCAACACTGGTAGTATTCATAGCCTTCAGGGCTGCAAGACCAGCTTTCAACCACTTGACACCACATCAGCAGCACTTGACTGCTAGTTATGATAGGATATAACCTCATAGAAGTCACAAGCCATTTCCAGTCTAGAAGTGGTGTCATCTACTAGTGCTAAGATGTGTTGCTAAGTGAAATAATAACTTTTTGAGTACACATAAACATAGGCTCTGGCATCGGCTCCCAGAAAAGAATAACAGAGACTATCCACCCAGTGTTCCTTCTACACAGTTATCTGAGCTTCTCACAATCACACTTAGGAGATAATAAATAAAAACTTTTATCACTCATATTTTGAATGCTACTTTTTCAGTGAACAATTTCAACATATTTCATTCATCATAAGATACAACAGATCATACTTTCTTCTCACATTACTCAATCCCTATGAACAAGAGTCCATAGGAATGCACAATAATAGTATTTGTCTTGTTCCTTTTAAAATTTGTATCATTCTTGTCAAGAGTCTTTAACAGAAAAAGACTACATCTGCTAACATGCAGAAATATAGATGTTTATGCTATAGCTAGAAGACTTCTAAAGCACCTTGTCAGTGCTATCTTGTGTTAATGGCTTCAGGTTCCTATCTGAAACAGGATCTGAATGACTTCAACTTATTTTTCCAATACTCAGAACAAAGTAAATGAAAGCACTGCAAAATGCATCAGTAAGAAACAGCTATTTATTTCTAGAAAAGATCATGCTGTACTCCGGCCCAGTGCAGATGAAAGTCAAATGAAAAGGGAAAGGATGAATATTGCTTGGGTATTGCCAAGAGCACCAAGAGTGCAGGCAGGAGAGAATATCAATTCTCTCAGGGGCAACATCAATTTGTCTACGGAGGCATAAAGTAATAATGTTGAAAATGCAAAAGATGACATAAAATGAAGTCTAACATAAACCTAGATAACTGCCTTTATCAAAACTCATTTACTAAAGCATTAAGTTTGCCCAATGTTATGCTAATACTGTTGCACAGCAAATCTAGACTTTTATGCAATTTTAAAATTTTTGTAGCCTTAAGTAATTATTACAGTGTTGTAGATGACTCAAACCTCTGGTCATTTACTGAGACCATATGGAAGAACACTGAATGGGGATAGGTGCAATAGCTGTTTGGATCACAGTCTGCCTATCGGCTTTAAAAGAAGATTCTAAGGAAGAAAAACAAGCGCTGAATTTCTGTTGTTCACTTTATGACCTATATGCCTCATCTTGGGAAACAGTAAAGCAATTTAATCCTTTCATTCTCCACCCTACCCCCCAAGCCCCAACTCTTTCACCAGCCTTCTTGCAAAGATCTTAAATAATCTTCTCATAACATCTTAATAACGTAGTTGAAGACTCAATTTGGTAACAGTATCTCTAACCTAATTAGTGTATACTTTAATTTACAGAATATGTTTCTTAAAGTTAGTAATTTCTAGAATTATGCAAATATATTTATTTTGCACATAGGTGTGTATTTATGATGTATGGAGCCATTTATGAAATAGAAGAGCAAATATTTCTTTGTTTATGGAGAGAAAGGCAATTCTGGGATGACCACATAAAAAAATAGGGACTCATAACTATCTCCAACAGAAAGAGATTAAAATTCTTAAAGAATACAGGTACAGAAGACTGCAGATGAGAGTTTTCATCAGCACGGGACTAAGGCAATACTGTTGAAGCTTACAAAGAAAGCAAGAAGCATAGATGATAATACCATCATAAATGATGAAACAGCAAGAATAAAAAGTATGTCAGAAATGTAGCACGTCAAAGACACAGATTACAAGGCATATAATATTTGGTCTTCCCTTTTCCACCTGTATTTTTGATTAATATCTCTCCAGGAGGAACATAGTTCCAGTGACCAGTTATTACTTAACAGCCAGTGCTGGCAATGAAGTTGCATGACTTCAATATGTCAAAAAATACGGGTAATGCAGTGTATCACACATGGACTGAAAGAGGTGAACAATTAACTCCAATTATTCACCTGTTTCCACTGACTGAAGTGTTCCAATCAGATTTTTTTTTTAATCTTTTATTATTATTTTTAATGCATAATGTTGTTGCTAAAGGCCTTCCGTTTTGCTGCTGCTGACATTCTGGAAGTGACCTGGGAATTTCTGAAGCTTGCTGGTGCACACTGAAAACAGACTGCTAACATTTATGTGAACTTCTGCCAGCTAGACGCCCTTAATTTAAATGAAGCACATTTGACCCTTGCCCCTTCTATTGGCAGTCATTCTGCTTTTCAGTAAAAATGGCCTCATCCTGCTATTAGCAAAAATGAGAAAACTAGTGTGAATGCTCTTAATATTTCCTTCACTTTTTTGCTTAAATTACCGAGGACGCATCAAAGTTCATTCTTCTTCTATTTCAGTGACACAATTGCATAATAAAAATAAATAGCTTGTGGCTTTGCAGTAAAAATGAATCAAAACCACACAAACTTAATGGATGTGAAGATTCATTCAGGGGGACTAAAACTTCAACTGATTCATTTTAGTGAGTTGAAGGAATGTAGTTTCCCTTCCTGCTTTCTTCAGTTTACCATCAAATTTCTTCTAAGTTATGTGAAAAATGGATCTTTTACAGAACTACTTATTTACTTAAACTAACCTCTATAAAAGACTGCATCCTAAGCAAGACAGTTGGTAAAAATGAAGTTGTATGGTTTCAAGGTTGGCTTTCTTGTTTGACTTTTTTTGTAGGAAGACAACTTACTTTGAGATTACTGCACAAAAAGCGTTTTTACATCACCTTATAAATTTATATGCCTAAACGTCTTAGAAAAGCAATTTTCAAGAACAGTATTTTAAAAAACAATTCTCTGTAAGTAACAGGTACAGTTTCCTCACAAATGACTTCAAGAGCCACTTGAAGGAAAAAAAAATGCTGTACAATAGAGTAGCTTAATAACAAAGATGGAGAAGTTCTCAAATGACTCTATTCTTAAAAGAGTAAAATAAGGCAAGGTAGTTACTAGTGCCACAAATACTTTTCTGAATGTGCAATTTACAATCTTTAATTTACAGGTGTAATGTACATAAAATATTTTACTACCTAATACGATGATCTTAAACAGATCAGCTCTTGCTTAGTAGTCAGAGGGAGAAAACTTCAGCTGGATTGAGAAGAAATTGCTGTTTTTCTGAGCTTTGCTGGCCCCTTGCTTTTTTCTGTCTGCTCACAGATCTCTTCTTCCTTTGTTGGCTCAGAAAAGGTTTGGGGGTTTCACCTCTGCTTCATTCCCAACTTTACATTACTTCGATGCATAAGTAGCTACAGAAAACCTCAATGGCCCTGATGGAGCAGGAATCTTTTGAGGATGATATTACTACAGGCCACATGGTTGATGGTTGAGGAAATGGAATGAAGTGGGATACATCCCTTTGGCTGTGAAACTGGTAACTGAGCAAAATCTGGCTTTCTCAAACATTTATTTCTAACTTCAGATGCTTGTTATGCAGCCCCTATACTTCTCATTCCAAAGCTATACTCAAGACACTTGCAGAACAAGCCACCAGTTACAGTTTTATAGTCCATAATCACCAAGAAGAGCAAGAATCTTGTTTTCTTATTCCTAAACAGTCACACACGTTTTAACTTCATTTTGGTATTCACAGTTATAAATGAGTTTTAGAAGCCAATGTTTTGTAAAGTGAAGATGTGCAGATACCCTAAATGACATTATACCTCTTTCCAGTGCTTCTAAACTGAGATATCGGATGCTGAAATCACATTAGAATGAAATGAAAGACTAATGCAGCAGGCACTGAGAATTCGTACTGTTTATCTTAAGCATTTAACATCAGTACCTATGGCTGGAAATGCAGGCGGTGATGAATATGCAGGTAAAAAACCTTCCTTCAGCTTGGAATGGAGATAGCTCTTCTATCTCATTAGGATAAAGCACAAGCACCTGATGCTACCCAAAACTGCCATCTCTTTGGTCTCCCTCTGTTACAGAGGAGCCTCAATTACCCCCATGTCCTGTGTCATACTTGTCAGAGCTGAGTGGGTATCACAGATCCCTCTGACATGAAAAACAGCACTTGAAAAGAATTGGGAGCTGAATTAAGGCCTTCGGCAAAGTGAACACCATTAAACTGTGTGCCCTGTTGTTCATGTACTCAAACACATCAGACAACCTGCTTCAAGTACAGCTGAATATTTTTTCAGTGCAAATTAATTGAAAAACTGTTTGTCAGAGGGAGACAATTGAGCATGGTAGAAATAGCAGCCCAGAATAAACTGCATTTATTTTAGGTAAACAACCACAAAGTAATTTCAACAAATAAATTAACTAATATTTTTGTATTTTTTTCAGAATACTCAACCTGCACTTAGAAAAGTAGTGAAAGGTCTCTCAACTTCTCCACATTAAACAGAGAATTTGAATTTCTGACTTTATGCCAAATTAACTTCAGCATTAACTGTGCAACTGGGAGCAGTACTTTCTCCTCCAGTAGAGTTGCTAAGTAACCACAGCGTTTGCTGCCTGAGACAGGTCAGGGATAAGGGCCAGTGAAATGCTTATGGAGTTTAAACATTTTCAAAGGAAAAAATGACTCACAGCGCAAGATAATGAAGTAAATAATGCAATAATGAAGTAGGGGTAATTGCGATTGGAAATTCTGAAGAATTTCATTTGACATGTACAATCGTATCTTCAAAAGAAATAGCACCAAACATCTCTGCACTGGCAAAGACATGGCCTAAATATCCCAAGAGCATCTCTTTAGAAGCTTTTGTTTCCTTGAGAAGGCCTCATCACAAAAGCAGTGCTAGAGCATTCAAGGGAACTGATGGGGCAAACAGAAGGTTGCACAGCGTCCCTTTTACATGACGGGGTATTATTTCTGAAAGATCATCTCTGCCTTCCAGGTACATTATTCTGCCTTTATCCAACGTGAAAATAACTTTCTATCAGACTAACATGTATCAGGTATATTTCTTATATTTTAAGAAATATAAAATCTATCTACAGTATACCACATGCTGATGCTTTATTCACACTTGACTGATGTCACTGATCTGATTTGTTAGCAAGCACATCAATGTACATCTGGTCTTGATTTTTCTAGTATTCCAAACTCCCCTATCCACTGCATATTTCCTTCGTTTCTTTCCATCATCTGCTTTTCCTTTCAGCTGCAGCACATGCACATTGAAAAATGTTGGAAGAGAGGCATTATTTTCTTCAGCAACTTTGGATTCTCTAGTGGTTATCTTGTCACTATGAAACCTACTCTTTAAAAAATGTTCAGAATAGTCTGTCTTTAGACAGCTAGTTAAAATTGTTCACTCAGCCAAAAAGCATGCACATGCATGCATGACACCAAAGTGACAGCCAAAGACTAAAATATTAAGTATTGACAATAATTAACAAATAAATCGCATGCCTCTGTAGATCTTCTGTAAAATCTTTGTTCTTGTCATGGCACAAACAGCATTAAAGCAAGTCCTAATTAAGGCAGTATGAGCTACTAAAAATTGAAATGTGGGAATGAATGTTTAAACACTGTACAAGGCCAACAGGTCAAACAATGCAGTGCTTTTTGGCAACCTCTTACTGTTGCTACAGAGAATTTCTCCTGGTGATGGGCATTCTAGAATCAAGAGGTAAATCTCAGTTTCTTGATCAGGACAGCCTTCATCTTGAAGCCACAGGTAACAATCATAATCAGCTATCAAAAATCAGGAGGATTTTTAATCTTCTCCAAGAATATCTCTTAGAATACCAACAGTGTACCAGTATTCCTCACAAAAAGTTTTAATAATTAACTTACAGAATATTTTTCTTTGTGCTTTTTAATAATATGAGCGTATAAAGGTTTGGGAAAGTTATGAAATACTGAACAGAAACTCAGAAGTTGCCAAAAACGTATGCATGAATTCTTTGCCTTTGCCAATGTTTTTCATTATAATAAATATGGAAGGCATTAATAACAATAAAGAGGAAGGAGACACTAAGCTCCTTACATCTAGGTATTTTCTGAGTCTTGGAATATTCTGAAAGCATCTACTTGCCTCCATTAACTAGAATGGGACCGCTGACTGTAATTCCTTGAAAAACCCAACTTTGGCGCCTAATGTCATGCATGCCTGCGGGTGGGGGCTGTGACAGGACCAAGAGCCACTTGATGGCTGAGCAACTCATACAGACTTCAAGACGCCATGGCCAGTAATCAGAAAGATGCAGAGAACTCCTTCCCGTGCCAGAATCCAGGGGTTCCAGCCAAAAGAGATTCCCATGGCTGATCAGAACTGTGACAGCATATGTCAAGGGTCTGCACTATTAACAGCAGATATGCTGAATGTGGTTTTGTTTGGGTATCGTGTCTACAGCTACTCCTGCTGAATTTCCATTTGCTTTAGGAATGTTCCCTATCTGCTCTTTGTGTGAGTATCTGATTCTAGTGATTGATCTCCAGCTGGGACTGAATAAACCCTTAAAGCTAGCAGCCAAGCCTAGTCCTGGTGAAGAGCTCTGAAGATATACAAGAAAGTATAGTTGCTTAAATGGATATAAGAACTATTAACCAAGGATACAAAATGAGAATTCCTAGCCCCTTGTAGCTTTTACTTTCCTTTTTTTTTTTTTTTTTAATGTTTTTTTAAAAGCAACATTATCCTAAAAAACAACAACAACAAAACCTGGAACACAGCATTTTGCCAGTAGGAGATGGAGACTAATTAATTTATGCAAGGTGACTCTGCTAGCTAAATTACATCCAGAAGCATATTAAGAACATATATTAGAAACGGAAGGCACCAGTAGGAGTGTAGCTGCCTTTCCAAAGGCTGACAGTAAGTGAAAATTCAATGGTTTGGTTTAAAAATCAATCAGGTTTCGCACCGATGCATAATGAGTCAGCTACAGCAACTACACTGCAACACCTCTGTGTGGAGGTGTCCTCCTTCCCTTCCAGAAATTAGCCAGCCAGAAGCTCTGCATTCTTTCTATCTACTGCACATCAAACATGTCAACAAGTGGCTTTTTTTTTTTTTTTTGGACTGCTTCAGAATGACAGAGTTTTTCCTTTCTTGAACAGGGAAGCAAACGCCCAAATGCTATCGAGATGAACATGCATGAGTAATGCAGAATGAAAAAATATGCATGATGTGCTTTAAAAGCCAAGAGTCAGTGCAGTCAGTCACATGAAATAATGCATCAGGGCTTCTAATGAGAGAAAAGGAGGCAGTTAAACTAAACAGAAATGCATTAGAAATCCACTAAAGGTCAGCTTCTAAATTAAAAAAAAAAAAGAAAAAAAAAAAAGATATATTGAGGAGTGGTGCTGCTCTCCTACCACTGTGATTTTGCCTGAGCTCACTCAGACTGCATACACTCAGCAACACATCGACATGTCACTCGTGACCACAGATGGTTATCAGCTCTCAGAACCTGGCCCAGAACCTTTTATCAGCAAGGACTTTCCACCAGTCTTCAGGTTTCCACAGTGGGAGACAAGTGAAATGACTCTGCTTCAAAATAGAGATAATAGAAGGGCAGTTCTTTTTCACCACCCAAACTTTGAGCTGTAAAAATTCAAGATTTTGTATTTTATAAATCATTACTTCATAATTAATGTCTGTCTTCATGACAAAATCAGATGTTGCTCACCCACTACCTCCATGTGCATGGAAATGCCTTCATGTATTATGAAGCAAGAGGCAAACGCTTCATGTCACACTGCTTCTACAGACCTGTCACCAGACTGCGCTCTGCCCAAAGCAGCCAACTCACAGCACACTTTTCCACCAAGACCATTCCTACTGCCAAGAAAATTAACACATTCCTTGTTTCATCCTGCCCTTTTGGGTTGCTAGCAAGTCCCTGTATTATTTACTTTTACAAAAATAGCTACCAACAGCTCTACTTAGATAGTTATTTTGCAGAATGTTCTTAATTTTTCCACAAGTTAATACACATTTTGAGAACTACATGAGCAACAACACTGCTTACCCAACAGTGAATTATTTCCTGCCTGTACATACATTGAATGGTATAATAGCTTTCAGATTAGAAGTTTTATAATATAAAATGATGCCTGAGGAAGCTTTTTTTTTTTTTTTTTTTTTTTTTCAAGTTTGCAAAAAGAAAAACAAACAAAAAAAAGCTTTTGCAGGCAACCATCCAAATTAAAAATGTCTCTGTTCAAGGACTGATCTCTTTGCAATGAAATTGCTTTTCCCAATGGGAAAAAAAAATCTTTTTCTTACTAACACATAGAAATAACATTAGTTTTACTGGGAATGGGAGGAAGTAGACATTACCAATCATTTAAAGATATTGGAGGACAGCTTTATTAGAATGCTTTACTTTCAGAAACAGGTTTGTTTTTTTCTTCCAGTTCATTAGAGATTTCAGGGAATGCAGTAATCTCAGAGAAGCTGCAAACACTCATATTCATCAGAGCCTTTATGGAGTGACCAATGACTGCTTATTTGTGCAACAGTCTTTCTTTGGCTAATGGAATTTTATTTCCTACCTAATTGCTTTCAAATGATTAATAAACAAAACATAAAAGAACTCAGACAATATGTATTCCAAGCCTTACCCATTGAAGATCTGTCAATGTTTGCTAGCTGGCTAGAAGGTTTGTGTATACAAACTCATTAATTTTCTTGGGGAGCAGAAAAGTGACCAAAATAATTATATTGAACACTGGTCTCCAAACATACCAACAACAGCATTTCATAAAAATCTTCTCTTTGTTAATAGAGCTGTTTTTAGTGTTGTTTCCTGTATAACATTTACTTAATAACTTGCAGTCAAAATACAGAAATATCCTAAGGCCTGTTAGAATCTACAGTTATACTCAGAGGCACACATCTGCCCATAATAAACTCAATTAAAATTGCATTAAGTAATAAATTGAATGGTCATGAACTAATAAATAGAAAAAGGAGAAAAAGAAAAAATAATGTAATACATTTGAACAAAGAATTACAGTCTACTATATATCAATAGAAATCAAATCTTACCTTTGTTATTGTATACATCTAGATAGTTTGGTGCTGAAAAAATTGTGATTAGTGAAGGAAAGCCTGTTGTTTGGCTTTTCCTGTACATGCGATACCTAGGGGAAAGAGAAGATATTAATAATTGTCCCTTGTTGAAACCTCACTTATCTCTGACCAAATACGGTGCAAAAAACACAAATACATTACTGCACTGGCATTTACAAATGCCAGAAGATGTACATATGTGCTTTTTTAAAAACAGAAAATATAGAATTCCTGCAGATTTATTCATTATAGATGCAATTTAGCACAGCAGAAGTTCTTTTTTTGTTACGAATTTGCTAGTGGCCTGTCTCTGCACACGTGGCACCCTGGGCCGCTTCCAGCACTTGGTCTTTCATAGGACTGAGTGAAGGCCAGCACCAGCACTCCTCCCTTCAGAAGAGAAGGAAATGTTTGCCCCAAGCCTCCGGCTTTTTACTCTCCTGCATGTGCCAGTGATGGCAAGGCTGGGGAGATGGAAAGTAGAGAAAGGAAGAGGAACCAGAGGGTCTGATATTTTCAGTGCTACATCTAATCTAATTGTGTCTATTAGCCAACTTATTAGTGCTTGCATGTTTTCATTACTTAACCTTTCTGCATTATGAAAAATAAAAGGCTTACTGGACCAACAGAGCAACACATAATCAGCCAAGCATTAAACCTGCAAGAAACCGAAAGCCAACTGACCAAACAGTATTTTTGTCTTAATTTAACACAAGCAACACCAAATACTTCTCGTTAGCCTTAAGCTACGAGAAAATGAAGAATGTGGAGGCCATCCACGATAGCTACACTGAAACCATTGTAGAAACTTAGTGCAATCCTTTCAAAAAACTTTATATTTCACCCTTTATTGGAAAGCAATAGAATAAAAATGAAATTTCATTACCCTTGGGTATTTCATGCCAGTTACTTTTGGCAGAGAAATAGCTTGCTTTTAATTGCATTGAGGTTTTTAAGTATGTGATAATTCAAGCATTCAGAATGGCTTTTTATATGCATAGTACGTATCGATCTAAACCCTACAATATCATTACTTTTTATCTGTTATTACTGTTCAGGTTGGGTAAAGTTTCTACCTCCAAATTAACACAATAAACACATTACTAATTTGTGCAAAACACGAGAAGGTATTTATTCAGGTACCAACTCTTCATCAAAACTTCTCAACTATGGTACATTCAACACATTTTCATGGTAAAGTATATATATTCTTAACCAGTAGGTCAAGAAATGTGAAGAATTTGAGAGGGAGCAATTCTGGCCTTCATGAGCCAAACTGCTTCCTAGACATCACAGCAGCCTGCGTCAGCCACATTTGTAAAATTTATTTTGCTGAGCTGAACTGATTTCCCCTCCCAAACTTGGCATCCAAATAACTTCTGATCATTTTATGTCACTTAAAATCACTAAATGTAATTGGAATATATGAGGATTCATTAAGTCCTGTAGCTTGGTAGTAATCATGTGAGAGATTGTGCATCCTAAAGCTAGCGCATGCTTTTGTACCATTAATAAAAAGTAATTTTACATTGCAAGAGCTCTTAAGTTTTGCAGTTCGCTCTCACTCAGTTATTCTTTCCTGCCCTGCTTAATTTCACCTGGTGCCCTCTCCACACACACTTACCCAGCATCCTGGGCTTCATGAGCTCGAAGTATAGATAACAAGTTATTGTGCTGTAGGAATTCACACACAGCAGGGTAACTGTTGGAAGAAAATAATAGCACCTGTTATGGTATTACCAGAAGCACCACACTTAGCTCTAGCTTTCAAAAAACGATCCAATATGCATCATTCATGAAATGAGCCCTGCTTTGCTGGCACATTTCAGCAGAGACAGCACCATAAGCAGCACTTTCTTCTCCCATCCCATAATTGCACTGAGTGAAAACACTGGAAATCTGCAATTTATTACATAACAACCATGATGCAGCCTATCAGACAGTTGTTTCTTCTACTGTACTTTTAGATTCAATGAGCTCAGAACAAGAAAAAAACAATACAATGGTTGCTTGCAGCAGAAAACCCTGTCCCCTAACTGCAGTAAGCATAGGCTGCTTACGGACACCAAGTAATATGGTAAGAGAGAGTAGGAGAAGCAAAGAAAGGTAACACAGTCTCCAAATTACATTTGTGATCTTATGAATGTCACACCCCTGATAAACAAGAACTTTCCCCTTAGCAACTGAAAATATGAATTGCGTGACTTCTAACACCCCCAAAGCATGCTCACTGAATGCACTTTTACAAGACATATTCTACTGTACGATAACAAAATTATTAGATGAAAGTGGTGCAAATCCCTCTGTCATGATGTTTTTCCTGCACATGAATAGTGCTGCTTTCAAATGGTGAAGCCCTTCTCCACCACCTCTGTATTGTGAAGACCATTCATACTGTTACAGACACTGAACAAGAATGAAGAGCAGAATCTGAATGCAGTTTTGTCAGTACAAGTGTGAAATAACCATTTTTTAGAGAAAAGTTATTTAAAATTATAGCTAAATACATGTTAATACAACTTGAAATTACTCCATAGTGTTAGTTTCTAAGACAAGCTGTTTATTGTTGTAACAGATGTTTTCTTGCTTTCAAACCATTGACGACTCTCCGGGTCTGTATTAAAAGACAGCCAGCATGAAGGCCATCTACCACTTCAAGACAGCAAGCAGAACACCACCTATCTTTAGAAAGCTAATGCAGAACTGATCTGGTTTCCTATGTCAAAAGCCAACAAAAGAAAGAGCAAAACACAATAAAGAATGTGCATTTATGAGCGTAAAGGTGAAGCAGCAGTGGAACGAAAACAACTCTTCACAGATCTGACAAAACCTTATCAGGCCCCTTAAAAGCATGCAAGGGCTGGGAAAGACTGTTTAACCAAATGGCAGATGTGGAGGCTCTTCTCTTTTTCCTCCCATCAAGTCAATCCTATGTAATTTGTTTTGCTTTATGCAGATTTATTTCCCACCCTTGAAACCAAGAGATCATTAAGCTGACTGCTTTCTCTTTCGTGATCCTTCATCCTGGCAGGAAAGTGAGCACCCCGTGAGTTAGCAGACGGCCCTGCTCCAAATCCCTCTGCCTGGTGATTCTCTGACTGAAAGGCTCTTTTGAATTTCACCTTCCTCGCTGGCAGAGTTCCAGCACGGTATTTGCCTCACTCTCACAGCAGCTTAAGGAAGTTGCATTTAAAACATTAAACCTGAGGATAAAGCAAGTATTACCACCTCCTGCCACTAATTAATTAACGCTCTAAAAAATAGAAAACCCCATCATAACCAGACGAAAGGGCTGGTATGCCGTGCTGTCCTAACGTCACTGATGCCCCTTCAGTGCCAGCAGATGAGACGTCTGCGTAACGAAGACCAGACATTCTTCCAGCTTGCCTTTACCAGAACTCCTGAAGGAGAAGCACAGCCTTCTGTTTCATAGGAGGCCTCCTGAATGTAGCCTGTCCCACAGCAGAGCCTCAGCTGTGACTGGGAGATGCATCCAGCAGATGTTTTCCTGGATTTGAGGCCCAAGATAAGGCTCACAGATACTACAGCTCTCTCTTCCTACTGCTGGGCAAGCTGGAGAGCAACAATCAAAACTGTTGCTTAAAGAAATAAAAGAAAAATCAAAACAAGTGACAAATGGTGTAAACTTCACAAAACAGCTCTGAAATTTTACCTCATAGCTAAATAAAAAGCAGAACAGATTCTGTATTAACATCCATTCACAAAGCTATTTTGCAGTATTGATTCAATGACTCCTGTAGTTCAAATAATAGAACAGGCAGAAAGGTTTTAAAAAAGGAAATAGAAAGAACTGGGCAAGACACAAAGGCATCTCTGCGATCATTTGTGTGCTGGTTCTATGACACAACGGGCTCACAGCATGCCTGTAAACAATGCAAACCAACCTGTAGCGTCCCTGCATCTGTGTACTTTACAATCAGGTATCACTGACAAGCTGGACACGAGCCCGCAATGCGCCCTCGCAGACCATAAAACCAACCAATCCCGGGCTGCATCAAAAGAAGCATGACCTGCCCCTCTACTCTGCACTGGTGAGACCTCACCTGGAGTACTGCATCCAGATGTGGAGTCCTCAGTACAGGAGAGACATGGAGCTGCTGGACTGTGTCCAGAGGAGGACCACAAAAAATGATCCAAGGGATGGAACACCTTCTCTACAAGGGCAGACAGAGCTGGGGCTGTTCAGCCTGGAGAAGAGAAGGCTGTGATAGTGACCTTTCAGTATCTAAAGGGGAGCTGCAAAAAAGAAGGGGACAGACCCTATAGCAGAGTCTGTGGTAACAGAACAAGAGAAAAAGGTCTCAAACTAAAAGAGGGGAGATTTAGACTGGATAGAAATAAAATAGTTTTTTACAGTGAGGATTGCCCAGAGAGGTAGTAGATGTCCCGTCCTTAAGACTTTCAAGGTGAGGCTGGATGGGGATCTGAGCAACCTGATGTAGCAGTAGCTATGTTACTCTTCACTATAGGAGAGTTGGACTAGATGACCTTTAAGAGCCCATTCCATCTCAAACAATTCTAGGGTTCTATTATGATGTTACAGGGCTGCATGTACCATCAAACACCCTGGCGAAACACCACTGTTTCGCAGTACCTTAGGGACAAAGTACAGTCACATGGTAACACAGTTACAAAAAATACTTAAGAACAACTTTTTGCTCAATGTACTGACCAAGTTTTTAAAAAGTCTCAACCAAGCAGAAGACTTGCTGTCCCAGCCACTCTTTGGCCACTTTTAAGGCCCACTTGCAACCACTTATTTGCCCCATCAGTTTATTCCAGCACACGAGTGAGATGATAATTCAGAAATGACGATGCAAAATCTAATGCCTCATCTTTCTTCAGCTTATCCAAGGGTTACTTACTACTCACTTCCAAACCTCCTGGATGCTTTGAAGCTGAAATGTTCTTTGCAGCTAAAGTCTACAAACCCGCTCAAAGGGCAAAGTGTTTATGAACATGGCCTACCCAGCTTATGTTCTCATGTATGGTATTTGGAATCACCTAAATGTAGGCTTATGGTGCATTTTATTTAGAAATATTTACATTACCTAATGAAAACAGGAGTCTGTAACAAAAAAATCTGATAGACAGTTGATTATGTTCATTATTAGTGTGGCTGCTCAAAATGTCTAGCTTAATACATCTTTTTCCAAAGTATTCTTTTCATGCAGTGTTAAGTACTGCTTTTACCACTTAAACGAAGTGGTTAAAAAAAAAAAAAAAAAAAAAAAAAAAAAACTTCCAAATAGAGATGATAGGTTCTTCTTTCCTTTTCAAAGTAGAAAAGTTCTTCCTTTTTTTAATACCTTAATTATCTTATTCATCATACATTCAAGGAAAATAGACTTGTATTAGTAGGATTTGGCTATTTTTCAGGTTCTACACTGCCCATTACCAAGAAAAGGCAAAGAGGCCAATTTTTAGTGCTCCATGCATTTGACTGTCATATTTACTTCTATGTAAATAGCATGGCAACTGTACTGAAAAAACAATCTCAATACCAAAACACTGCCCCACAAGTAGCCACAAGGCAACTCTCAAAGGTTTTTTTCTTTTGCTATTTGCTGAAGTGGCTGCTGGGGAGAAGCAAAGTTTTCAGCTGTATGTAGATGTTACGTATGCTGTACTGGTTTTGACAATACAGTGCTTCAATTATCAGCACTTTGTTTTGCTCCCTCCCAAAGGTGATTTCATCTTAAACATTCAACACAAATTTATAAATACAGAAAAGTATCCCACAGTAATGTATGGAAGTAAATCCATAGATAAAATACCAGAAATCCTGAAGCTATTGACCTTGGAGAACAAGATGCTGCAGCAAGCCCTGCAAATGGCCAAAGAACCAAAGATTATATCACAGCTTACTAGAAACAAGTTTTTTTTACAGAAATTTCCACTTGGATTTTTTTTTTTCTAAATTTGTATAATAAAAATCACTAGATTTTAAAATATTTCCAATCAAAGCAGTCATCTTGTAAGCAAATTCGCAACTTGTTTTTGTGAGTGCTATCCTTCCAGAAACTCCTCCTCGCCCTGCTTTGCAGAGCCCAGACTTCAATTCAGCTGAGCCAGAAATAAAACAGTTGGCCAAGAGGGAAAACAAACAAACAGAACCCCCTCCTCCCCCCCACGCAACAGGCTTTTCCAGAACAACCTACCGCTCTGCCTGCACCTCATGTGTCATGCTGAATCACAGAAGAGCAGTGACTCACAGAGAAAACAAAATATCCCACTGCTAAACTAGAGATGTTATTCTCCGCGGAGTATGTGACTGTGATATATCCCCCTTCACCATTCCTTCTTCATTAAAATGTCTCATGAATATTTTACTAGTTCTGAGGTATCTTTTGCATGATCAATGATTTCTTCTGCACAGTTCTGAAACAGAAACAATACTTAGCTAACATGAACCGAAAGAGTAGATATTTGTACATTGATCTTCCAACAACAGCAGGAAAACAATGGACTGCATGCAAGCACACTCATCAGCATCCATGCCCTGTGATTTCCACTTGCATGGTTTGCATTTTGCCAAGGAACATCCAGCCCTTCTCATAGGAATCACATGCATGTGTGCAGAAGATGCATAATGAGGCATATTCATAATAACAGATCTCAGTGAAAGTTTTGACTTAAAATACACCCCCAAAATAGACCATGTTGAAAATTAATGATAGCATGTTATTGTTTGAATAAAGTTTATTTTTCATCTAGTAATATTCCAACACATTTAAAGAAGAGGCACAGACATGTTGGGATCATGGTTGTTCTTTGTTTTGCATTTATAGGATACCTTGAAGGCACAAACTCTTCTGGAAGTCCTTCAAAGCTACCAAAAATACTTGCAACTATAAATAACAGCTTCCATCTCAGCCTCTTTTAGACCTCCCCAAATAACAGAACACCATCCCATGCTCCAGGAGTCCAGCCACCTCCACCTCCTGCCTGGATTGATGGGTCATTTCCTAGCAGACATAATTTGAAGGTTTCAGACAAATGCAGCTAATCTTCAGATTCAAGGAAATGCAAAGATAGAACTAAACAACCTACGTGACATGGACAGGGCAGAAAATGACTCACGCACATTTGAGAACTAGGCTTTAAATATGTTTTGAAATGTTTTTGTCACAAGAACAACCAAAAAAAAAAAAAAAAAAAAAGAAAAAGGTATTTACACATAATGATGTTCTAAATGGTAGGAGGAAATGACAAAATCAACCAAGACATTTGGCTTGCTTCCCCCTGTGCTCGCCTCCACATGACTTTTCAGAAGCTGGAGAAGCAGACATACCAGGACAACAACAATCCGAAAACCTTTCTGATCTTTGGTCTAACCCATCTCTAGCTCTCTTATGCACATCTGGATAGACGTAACTTGGACAGGTGAGCACTATCATAGTATCAACTTTGGCCTGATAATTTTATACACCCACAGATTGCTATTTTCATGCAGTATTCAATCATGAAATCTTTTTTTAATACATGAGAAAGAAGAACTTTTTCTAAAGGAGTGATAATGACAAAATGCCCCATCCTAATTTTTGTAATCTTGCTTCTTTCTTTTTATACTCACAAAAACCCACAGATACATACTACTGTTTAGCCAAATAAATAAATGTCCAGTTTTAACAAAACAATGACAGAGTTTAACACTGCTTACATTTTCTTTTCTTGCAATGTTACAAGATAACAACTCAGAAAGGCAATTCTTTGCCAAACATAAGAAACTTTGGAAACAACAGAGAAAATGCTGAATAGGTAGAAACTCAAAGTTAATGACCACATGGCCTGGATGTAGACTTAAGCTTCCTCTCCAAAATGGGACAAAAAAATTACTGAACTACATATCTTTCATGATGCCATTAGTGAAGAGCTGTAAACACATTCTTAAAAAGAGGGCACTCAAATTTCTTCTAAGAAGATTACATGCGTGTATGAAAAGTTTTCAGTAAAACCCATCAACCTTGTACTTCAGTCACCAAAGGCTTTTGCTGCTTCACTGTCCTAGGCAGCTCCCAGCAAATCTTTCAGCCAGTCTTCTCTTGTCATTAATCATGCTGCCTGCACTGAGAAACAACCAGGGAGCCACAGCAGATCAGAACAATAAATACAAGGGCAGCTCCAAATGTAACGCCTCCTATCTTAGGAGGCAGAGTGACCTATGTACATATCTTCTCCACAGAGTCATTCTTTTTAAAATTGGTCTTGTTCCCAGATCTGATGGTACACATGAGCAATTCCACCAATACAACCGAGCAGGTATAATGAAGTCAACAAAAAATTTCTGGCCTTGGAGAAGGAAGAATGAAAAGGTGGTGAAAACGTTTAAAACGATGCTACTGTACCAGCACACGCATGTAATTATGCATCATATTGCATAGTGAAACACACTACAATCTTCAATAGCTTTTTAGCACATATTTATTGAGTCCTTGTTACTCACAAGCCTAACTTAGGTGTGAAGTAAACCACTGAAACGCGCTGACAGGGCTGAAATTATTATCCTACCCTGAGCATTCCTAAGGCCAAGTCACCTTATTTTTGCCAAGGCTAGCAAATGAAGTTCTTTTAGGAGTCTCCAATGGTAGCCACAATGCTACTGCTTTGCTACATCTCTGCCTTCCCTTTTTGTTGCTTTTAAAAAAAGGTAACAACAGCCTTACAAATCTCAGCACTCCCTAAGAACTACTAACAAGCTCACTAGCAAAACCCAGGAAGCCTGTGCACAATCCCTGCAAAAAATTCCTCAGTATTTGCTCTAGTTCTGTGGCCATCCACTGATGTGGGCCAGGCTCACCTTACTCTTGTGCTCTTGCTAACATCCATTAAATAACCAAGTCTAATGCACAAATGATTCCAGAAAGTGAGCAATAAGCTTGTATGTGTGCTTTTTCCTGATAGGCAGCCCCATCACGGCAAGGCACAGTTAATTATCCTAGCAGAGTATCTGGACTCCTGAAGTTCTTCATCAGAGCTCTGACACAATGGAAATTAAGCAAGCTGGGCATGGATCCAATTGCAGTTTTCACAGTTAGGACTTTGTATACACATAGCAACTTCGTCTAAATGTGATAAAAGAACGTCTTAATTCTTCATTCATCTCATAAATCTTATGGGAATAATGATGCTTCCACTCCAAGTGTGGCTTAGAAAGGACACTTTTTGCCTCCTACCTCAAACATTGTCTAAACCACTTTCTGGCTGTCTCTCCTTAAATTAGTATGTTTCTGAGAGAGAAAAAAGTCCAGCTGACTTCAAGCTTTCTGTTCAGTGAAAGAAGCCATTCTCGGATTAGCAGCATGTCTTGCCAAGGTAGATGCATTTCTCACAAAAAAGCCTGGGAGTTACTATACCACTAGTCCATGAAATAAGTATTATGGGTCATTGACAAGATGAGTACAACCAGCTAAGCAGAAATAAACACATACGACATAAATCCGAAGCAAAACTACATAATCTGATAAACAAAGTGGAACTTCTTTATTGGTAGATCAGCTGAAAATCTGAAAAATCTGGTGTGGAAAAAAAACCACACCACAGGAAAAACTATTTCCCTTGTTTGTACCGTTCTCTGAATAAGATATTATTTTCTATGGGTTAGGATGAAATAACTTCAGGAAAGGGAAATGAAATCTCATCACTGTTGCTCTTGGTTTACTTTAAGGTACAGAGAAATTACACAAATTTCCAAAAAGTTACTTAAATATCACAGCTATTTTTCACTCTGGCATTGTGCTACTGCTATTTCCCAGGACCCACAGATTCTGACAACCTCCAGTGTGAAATGCACAGGAGGACACAAAAGATAATAAATGTTCATGTGTAGCACCCTTGAAAATTGAGCTGACTTTCCTTTACATCTCTAAATGACAGGTTACATCTGTGATTTCCAGAACAGATTTTATAGTGCTATCCATACTCATTTTAAGAATTGTGACACAAAAGGAAATTTCTTGAAGAAAAAGCTTGATCAGTTTGAAATTCAATAGGCTGTGAGTGATCACCTAATAGATGTAGTGAAAAGCTTGTCAGACTACTATGAACAACATTCTTTATACTTTCTCACATACATTTAGCTCATACAAATGGCTCAACGTTTCTCAAATGAGTTTTGGATGAGTGGAGAAGATTTAATGTACTCCTGAGCTGGAAAGCCCAGTTAATGTTGCATGTACACAGCTGGAAGGCTGCTTTACTGTTAAACACATAGCATTTTGTTTTAGGAAATAACCAGAGAAACACTTTAAGTGTCAGTTGGAATTTGCCATGATAATGAACAGGCCTTATAAAAAAGAAACTATTTATCACAGATATTTCCTGCAATTAAGAGATCTTAATCATCTGGAAATCATTTTCCTGGCATGTGTCTCTGAAATCTTTCTGACATTGCTACAAAATGCCCACAACTATCTTTTAACTTAAAATTCTGGAAATGACTAATTGTTTATTTTTTGATAAATTAAACTAAAGTTCATTCTATCAACAGACAGTCTTAAGGAAGTACAGTCTAATTAAGTAACTTCTTTACATCCTAGCTGGCTGCTTTGGAAACTGTCCTTCATTTTTAGGAGGAAGCTAGAAAAGGCAGGCAAGCTAGATGATGCACCTGTTATAATGGATATTATTTTATTTTATTTTATTTTATTTTATTTTATTTTTTCCAGGAATTACAATTTAGTAAACAATGAATGAAATTCAGAGCAATTACATATTTCTTTTAAGAGTAACACTTGCTTTTATATAATCTCAGGCAAAGGTGACTCCAAGCCGGCCATCTGCTAGAGTCATTATACAGCTCCATCCCCCCCACCCCCACATTATCTCACAAGTAGGTATCTTGCAAATATTTCATCTTTTCCTGAATATGCACTTTTCTGATTATGAAAGAATTTTCAGAAGAAAAACTGATGTATATTATTGGGGAATTTCATGGTAATTTTGAGAAATAGAGCTCTAGGAAACCCTAAAATCTAAAGGTTGTTCCATAAAAGTACAAATAAGCATCTAAGCACAAGGCATATCCACAAGGCTTTCTACCTTTTTTAAGAGAGGTTCATGAAAGGAAACTGCTATTACTCATTGTTTGTAGGAATGGTGCTTGGAACTCCTAGGAATTCATCAGCGTTCAGTGCTGTTCACAGGAAGAGGAATGATTTTAGCCCTCGGAGTCATAAGCCCATTTCTTCACAGATCAATTGTTTGCAACGGTTTGACACCTTCTTTCATAATGAGACCAAACACACATATTGAGCACATTCCAGACTGTATTGATCTGGAGGCTGTGGCATTACTTATCCACAAAAGGTGTGTGCTGACAGCACAGGCTGCAGCACAAATGCTTTGTTCTCAGTCCATCCCATGCTGGAGCAATTAAAGCTTTTAAAGAAAGGACTAGGAAAACTAATTTTTCAAAGTCAAACCATCATTTACCTTTCTGTTAACGTTGCCAACTAGAAGGTTGATTTTAGTACCTCTGTCTCCCAGTTACTGCTAGAAGCCACTGATTAATTCTCGACATTTTACTAAAGAGTTCAGGGTCAGTTACATTCTGGGTGGGGTTTTCTTAATTTTCTAAGACAATTAAAAAAGCTGGATTCTTCATTCCTGCTGAGCTCTTCTGGAAAACTTAAGACTTGTATGTCACTTTGCTTCTCATTTTGTCTCTCATCCTCCTGGCTCTGCTAGTTCCACTGCCCTATTTTCCTTATAAGTTTGCCTGAATTGAGGTAACAACAAAGAACAGAGAAAAGTTCCTCAAAATCCCCATGGTTTACAATGTAATCACCACCACCTTTCATAAGGTAACACAGACCCTTCCTATTCTGGAAAGAGAAGGAAAGCAAGAAGAAGAGCAGCACTTGGCAGATTCTTCACCACCAGCTCAAGCACACCTATGGGGTATCCTCTGCCTCATGGCCACAGGACTCTAGAAAACCAAGAAACCTACCACTGGAAATGGAGAAAGGCCACAGACACCTTACAGTGAGACAGAACGGAGAAGAGAAAAAAGAGCTGCTGTTTGTTTGCATCTCCCTGGGTGCTGTTGAAGGGCACCTCCCCAGCACCTAAAGAAGGGCGCTTCTTCAGTGTATGGGAGAATCTTCTGATGCTTTATGGTGGTAGGAAGGCACAAAAGCCATGCTTAAAGGACAGAATTAGAGAACTATGAAGCAGAAAGAGAACACACTTTAAAAAGTCTGAAATCAACCCATAGATTTCTTTTCAGTTTGCTTCTATTTTTATTATTTAGGTACGCACTACTGTTACTTTTCAGAAATATTCTCACTGTTGTATTTTACTAACACATAAATAGATGAAAATAACTTCAGCGATTAATTAAGAGTTTAAGAGATGCCTTTGCATTCAAGTCCATACATGTTTCCGCGAGAACATTATAGGCACTTGCCTACCTTTCAACCGTTAGCAAGTTCTATTTAACCAATTCTGTTCAGAGCCCAAATGAGAAGAACTAATCCCAGATGTAAGCAAAAGTTCGATAAACCTGGGATATAAAAGTGCCTGTGTGGAAAAATCTATTTTTACTGACCCTGCAGAACAACAGCATCAAAATAAACTTCTAGTTTTCAAACTAGAAATGTAGTTACCTACATTTAAAAAAAAAAACAAAAAGCAAAAAACTGCTCACACTCATTTCCTAACTTACAAGAACAAAAATAAGCTAAATACAGAGGCTTTGGTGAATAAAAATAAGTCATTTAGGTTTTCTCAGGTGTGGGGATAAATAAGATAAAGATAAAGATAAATAAACTGAAGATGAAGTTATCTGAAAGCAAGGCAAGCCTGCAGAAAGAAGTGCCCACTGCCTTCTCAATCCAGTTATCAAAGAAGTGTTACAAACATCAAACAAACATATCACCAAACTAGAACGAGATCACACACAGAAATCCATACAATCAAAGAAGTAATGTTCACCTGTAGAAGTACGAGCATCCCCTGACTGTGTTGTGAGTGAAGTGTTCCTGAGTCTTCTCATTTCCAAAGTCCTCTAATGGATCTGACCAGAGGATGTCACACATAGGTCCATATGCAGGTGGTTCCTTGAATCGATCTAACTAAGGAAAATAGGAGAGAAAGAAATACTAACTTCTTTCAACTACGTATCACAGAAATACTGATGAAAAGTTATTATTTTTCATTCCATAGGTTTCCAAAATAACATCCCAAACAAAGTACTTTACAGCTCTGGATGCTCTCTGCTTTAAAGCACTAGGATTTTGAGAAACAGTAAAATGGTCCTTGCTAACACTGATGAAGAGAAGTAATGGATACAATCAAAAAATGAAACATCATATGTGAATTTTGTGCGTTTTTAAATTTTTTTTTCTGATGTTTTTTACAAGTTGTTCTAGTGGCAAATAAAGATGGTACTTCTGTATTTTGTGATTTTTCAGATATCATGGCACTTGATTGATGTGCGTGAGGCACTACAAGAAAAAGATACAACACTTATTTCAAAACAAATTCCCTTTTTCTTTCAATATATTTTTAGGAAAAATACAACATTCACAACATAGCACTGGAACAGGCTGCTCAGGGAGGTTGTGGATTTTCCTTCTCTGGAGAGATTCAAGATACACATGGGTGCCTTCCTGTGCAGCCTGCTGTAGGGGGCCTGAACTTGATGATCTCTGGAGGTCCTTTCCAGCCCTTACAATTCTGTGGTTCTGTGATTCTCTACATTATAGAACCTTCCATATTTCTATTCTTTCCATAAACCCAGTCCTAATTAAAAAGCTAAAAATTTGTTTCTATCTGATCTCTGGTATTAAAAACTACAGCAATAAAGAATCATGTAGTTAGTAAGATTATAACAAATAGGGAAATATTAAAAAGCAGTATTCCTCTGTAAGCATCCTTTAACATAAAAACCACCCTTGTTGAGTGTAAGAATCAAGCAGCAGTCCAAAACATTCTCTACTCTCTCCATTAAGATCAAATAATGTTAATAACTAACATTAAAAAAAAAAAAAAGTAATTTTCAGGAAGAAAATAGTGGTCTTACATATTTGCAATGAGTGAAAAAGTCTTACTGAGACATCCATAAATTTAAATTTACCTTTGCACCCTCCTAATGAAATATTCATAGCATATCTAAACTTCTAACTTATTTCAGCTCTCTAGGCAATTAATGCTTTTGTAACTATAATTCACTTTAACTAAATAAAAATTCATAAATATGCAAAATCAATTTCTGCTGACTGCCAAAGATGAATAAACCTCTACCGGGGGGGGAAAGGAATGAAGACAATGACTCTAAGCTAGAATCTCAGCCCTCAACAATTTTGCTCTGCCACTGCATTGTTGCAAAATCAGCCAAATATTTAGGTTTTCTTTAGCTTAAAGAGATAGTGAACCTTTACCTCAGAAACAAAGCTTCACAGTCAGTAATTTTCAAAAGTGCAGTTAGTATCTCCATTTAATTGTATTTAAACCAAAACATGTCATTACTGGTTCCGGTATATTTTAAACCATATAAATATCTTACCAGGTTATAAATTAACCTCAGAATACAATTCATCTATAAAACTCAGAAGTAAGTACCCATATTTGCACATTTCAAAGTGCATGCAAGAAATAGAAATCCTTACTGCTAGAAACACTAAAGATGAATGGATCAAATATTTCTTTTTCAAAATATCAACTGAGATCTCTTTTTCCAAAACATCTGAATAAAAAAAATCATTGAAAATGTGCAACAACATGAGTACTTGAAGAAACCGACAGCACCTACGTGGGGATCAGTAAGTTGGAGCTTATGCTGTACTCTTGTATTATGAGAAGTTTCTTAATAGTTTTGACTATACTCACTGCTATCATATTACAATATCACAACTTCTGTTATAGGCCTTAAGTATCATGAATTTTTTTCTAGAACTGCCTTTTTTTCTTTTCTCCAAGAAAGTGCAGAATGCTATTATGTTGCAAGGAACCATCAGTTAGTACTCTTACAATGTGCTAACAGATCTTTCTTACACGAAACTAATGCTGTGTGTTCATTTGCTCCTACATACTTACTCACCTAACAATTAGTTTTTTTTCAGAACACAAAGATGATTAAGTTCTGTGCATTACTGGATGTTGGCGATTTCTTCACCTCAATAAAACAACATAGCACTAATTACAGCAATTCCTTTTGTGCTCTATTTAAAAAGACCTTTAAAAGGCAATAAGGTCAGTGCGAATATCAAAATGACATACAAGCATCTTACATGAAGGAAAGCAAGAAAGGATTCACATTCTGTTTGTCAGTGATTAACTGTTCACTCATTAGACCTGAGCACTACTCATACTTACTTTTCTGATGTCATCTAAGGTGTTGATCTCTGGAGACAAGCCGCCATGTACACACAGGAACTGTTGATTCATCAGAGCTGCCAAGGGAAGGCAGTCAAAGGCATCCATGCAGGCATCATATACTCGTTCTGAATATTTGATTTTACCTTTTAAAGATTAAAATGATAACAGAAAGTGCCATCAACACTTGAAAGGAAACCAGAAATTAGAATGCTGCTTAATTCCTTCATCTTGCTGCCACTACTCTCCTGTACTGAGGACTGCACCAAAACTTCCTTTGCGTAAAAAAAATCTTCGGGGTTATTGTTATTAATTGGAGGAAAAGTTCTTTATTCTCTAGTTAAGGTGAAAAATTCTGCAAAGTTTATGATGTTTCTCCAAAATACTGTAAATAAACAATTTTATATTCTATTATTGTCTGCCATGAAATCTATATAACAAGCTTTAATAAAGTTTGCTGAATGATAATCAGCTACTACATTTTCACTCAAAGCTCTCAAAGTAATCAGAAGCTCAGTCCCTTATAAATAATTATCTACAGAAATACCATTATGAAATGAATGGGGTGGTACAATGAAGCTGAAATGTTAATTTACCAATACAGATATTGAAGTCAGCAAACCATGAAGCCTTCAAGCTAATTAACATTTCCTTTATACTCACTGCTAAGCAGGCAACAGAGACTTATGGCAATAGCTTCAGTTTACAACCACGGGAAAAAAATGTTTAATTACACAAGTAAAGGTCTACATCTAATGAGCTTCTGTGTGTCACTGCACCTCTTCTTGCAACAAAGAAAAAGAATTCCCTCAAAAAGAGTGTCAGCATACTTACAAGGTAAATGTGAACATGCCATGTTTCTAAGCAGCATTAGCTCTGAGTCTAATCCCCCTCTCCACCACTGAAACACCCTCCCCAGACCCTCCAGGATGATTGCCCTCTCAGGGAGCATGGATGACAGATTAACATTATGTAAACATTAAGTGACTTAAAAATTATTGGTATAAAGCAAGCATCAAATACAAAATAACAAACTGAAGCTGTTGAATAGGGAGTTAAGACAAGAAAAGTTAGAAGGTACACTTACATTCTTGCTTAAATGTGAAATACTCTGTTAAATGTCTACATTCATGATTCCCACGAAGTAAAAACAGTGTTTTGGGGTAAAGGATTTTCAAGGCCCACAAGTACAGCACACACTAAAAAGCAGAAACAAGACAGAGAAACAGAATTCATGATCCATTATGAAATTCAATCACTGTGTTTCTCAAACTGAGAAAAAAAAAAAAAAAAACAGAAAAAAAAAGTCAAGCAAGCAAAAGTAGTAGTTATGTGAAACATTTACTTTCAACAGTTAAATGTCACTGTTCACAGATACATTTCAAACATTTCTCTGTGCTTCAATCTGGACTGGTAGAAGCTACTGTCAGTATTCTGTACTGCAGTTGCTCACACTGGGTAAATCCCTGTTCAGCCTTCACTTGCGAGAGTTTTCAAGAAGCAGTGTCGTGCATCCCTAAAACACCACGAGTGTGCTCCACCTGGAAGGTCAGACAGAAATCTGCAGTGGAAACAATTTCACAGGAAGATCTGCATTTCCTGATTGAAGAAAGAGTTGCCATAGAACAATTTAACCCACACTTCAGGAAATACCTTAGCTTCCAGTGCTACAATTTCTGTTACCTCTTGTAACAAGCACTTGGTTATTATTCACTTAATCCTGTTCTGTGCAAGTGATTGAGAAAAAAAAAATCCACCAAGCCCTTGTGTTAAATGAAGTTACTCCAAAGCTTCAGAAAAGCCTTCTGTTTACCAGAAGATTTCTATTTGAGAGAATAATTCTTCAAAGCATGGTTTTAAAACAAATAGGACTTGAAGGAGCTAGTCTCTGCTCAGACCTCCAGAGACCACCTGAATAAAATAGCTGTGTTGAGCCAAAACTGGCATGGCAACATAGCTCTTGACAGATGAGCATACTTGCAACTTTTGTGGAATATTTATCACGTGCACATGATGGCCCTGGCTTCCAGGAGAGCTGATAGAAGTATGGCCATCCTATGTCACTCCAGGAGAGTTCACTGTTCAGTCTTCCCAACGCTAACGAGGCAAGCAGCTTGCTGTTGGGAAGAATTCTCCAGGGGCTGCGATGGCCTCAGGAAACATGAGCTATGAAAATGGTCTGAACAGTTTTTCCTCCAACCCTTCCTTTCTTAAACATTCTTAAACATTCACTTAATGCAGATTTGTTGCACAAGACATAAAAGGTATATTTTGCATTTGCAGCTGTCCACTAATACCCCCCTTCATTCCGCCAGGGGAATTTATTTACCTTAATAACAAAAAGCTTGGAAACTCAATGTACTTATAGTAGTGGTTTCTGTTTAACACAAATCATCATTTTTGTCAGTTCAACACCTTTAAATGTGTATAGTATGAATTTTCTTCTACAATTCAGAATGTCTTGATAAAAAGAAACAGAAAATTTATGGTAATCATATCTAAACATTTCGATTTCTGCTCTCATTTGCTAAACAGTCATCATCTCAAAAAAATTTTTATATTTGTGCTAAGATTCACACTCTCTACAGATAATTATATAGCAGCAGGAGTTTTATAATACTGCACTTTATGTTGAATTTATTACGCGTAAACATCTAGATGCTGTCTGGACTTCCTAATTTGTTTGTTTATTCTGAGGCTTTATAGGCAAGGTAAGAAGTAGTGAAGTTACAGGCAGGACTTGAAAATTCAGTCTTCCCATTTGGGAAAACAAGGAAGAGTTTCCTGAGCTCACATCACTTTCTCCATCCACTGGACCCTACTGCCACCCCAAGCAGTGAGAAGAGATGGCCCAATGCCAGGAACACTACAGTGATCATCATCCAGATGGAAATGAGAGCATTAGGTCACAGGACTTAATGGCCTCAAGGTGCACCGGGAGAGCTTTAGGTGGGAGTTAGGAAGAATTTTGTCACGTAAAGGGTGGTTGAGCAGTGGTATGTGCTGCTCAGGGCAGTGGTAGAGTCCCCATCCCTGGAGAAATGCATGAGCAATGTCCTTTAGTGCCACGCCAAGTGGTGGGGTTCAGTATGTGCTGATGGTTGGGCTTTATGATCATAAAGGTCTTTTCCAACCTAGATAGTTCTATGAAGTATGGCCCAAAACAATGAGGAAGAGCGTCCCTAGGGAAGGCTTTCTGAAGCTTGTACAGAAAGAAAAGACTTATCTTTGAGGATTTCACTTTGCTGGGGAAGGAAGCCTGGACTCCTCTGTCACCAGCAGAATTCTCTAAATCTGATAATAATTGATAGGTTTCATCATTATTCCAAGGACCCTTGGAACACTCAAATTCTTTTAACTTATTACTTAATGCAAAAAATTGATGTAAATGCTGTGAGACAAGATGACTAAAATAATGCCTCCATTCATACATGAAAAGTTCTAACTTGCAAGAAGTTATACTGAAGCTACCCTAGAGCTTCTAGTTCTGCCAAAATCACTTTATAATTTGGGAAAGTACAATGACTACTGGAAAGATGAAGTGCTTTATTAAGAAATAGAGTGGCTTAGATTTTCTTTTAAAAGTTTACAGTTTCATAAAGTCCTGGCAAAATTGAAGTAAGCACAAGATACTTAAAATATCATCCAGGTCTAGAAAGCTAGGCAAATAAGGAAAACTAAGTTTTATCTTTTAATTTTTTTGTGTGTGCTTGTTACTTGCTTATGCACAGATCACTTATATTTGCTTAATCACACTCTTATTCTTCCATGGTTTCCTTGGAAGCATTCAAGAGAACCAGACAGAAAAGGGGAAATCAAGGCAGTCCAGAGTGTTCTGCGTTTCCAAGCCACTATTCAAGTAGCATAATCCCAACATTCACAGTTTGTGTAGTTTTCAGTGCTGTCATATTTAAGCCTTATTTTATTTAGATAAATCCTTTATTTTTTTCTCTTTTCTGTTAAGGAGTCCAGTAACACACTATTATAATAAACAAGAACTAATTAGCAGATTTTTCTTTCAAACTAAACAAATATGAGGTGGCATCTTCATCACCAGGAAAAAAAGGTCTGTGCAATTAAATGCTGTGTAAGTCAAAGATGCACATTTTTCAAATTAGACAAGGGATTTAAATCCTTTGTCATATGCTGAATTGGGGCTTTCTTACACTTTGATACCTCCCCACCTTCTGAAAAGGGAAAACAAAAGCCCCAAACCTTTTGCGTGAATCTCATATTAAGCACTCAAAGTAATGATGAAAAACAGTCACCATTGCTGCTAATGATAGCACAGCCCTCTGCCTCCTGTATGCTCCTTTGACAAGTGTGCACAGCCAATTCTGTGAAAGCTGAAGATCACTGTTAGCTCTGTGGCTCTATAAAAGTAACAGAAAATAACTCTCTACCAATGACTGATGCCACTGTGCACTCCCCCAGCAGATGAAGTTCAGTGTGAATAAACATAACATAATTCATACTGGAAAAGATAACTTGAGCCATGCATTACAAAGGTCTCTACTGCTCTGTGAACTGTGGAGTAACAGCACAACTCCTTCATAGCGTCTGTAGCCAAAACAATCCAGTGATGCAAATCCTTTTCTGAGTTCCCATTTCTTGAGGACAAGGAAGAAAGCATCACACACCACCGAAAATAAGAAAAGATTGCACTGACTTCACTGCAACCAGTTTTGCATTTATTTCCCACCCTTTCTCTTCTTTTCTCCAGCTTTTGGGACATAAACGATGATCTCTTCTCTCAAGGCTTAGCTGGGAAACAGACAGTAAGGCAGTACAACCAGATCTTCAGTGTCAACTTACAGACAGTCTTTTTGCCAGTGTAAGATACTTTTCTAATTGATGTAAGATCAATAGCCAAATTCTTCAGACTCTCTGCAAACACCTCACTTTTTTCTTGCTAGACATACAACAAAAGCAGTTTCTCCATTTTGGAATTTCAGTCTGTATTTGGGATATGAAAAAGTATGCACATTTTCAGTTCTGTTCATTTTGTTTAATTCAACTAATCTCAACAAAACTCATGTCAAAACTGATCAGATTGCATGATATTCAATTCAAATTTAAGCCTGTGTGTTTTTATGAGGGATGGGGCAGGAAGAGAATTCCAACAGTTAATATTAATGCATAACATTAATGCATTATATTTGGTATTTACTATGGTGGCTGTTTCTCAAACATCAATGAAAAGCAGTCTACATGCATACTCTACACTGCATCAGTCACATATGACTTTTGAAACAGCCTTCAGACTCAGGTAAAGATCAGATATTCTTCCTTCCAACTCATTCCAGCAGACCCACATATGAGCTAACTATGCTTTGGATTTAGAAATAAAAATAATTTTAAAATTACTTTAAAATATTTATTTTATCCATGACCATAACCTAGTCTGAAAAGGAAAGCTGAAAGGTTTCTACTCTGCAGCCAAAACCCTGGAACAGTGGAACAGTACACAAGCAGTCTGGAAAGGTTATCAGCTACAGAGCTGAGGAAGCAAGTGCACCACATCAGATACTGCAGCTTGCAAAAGTCTGTTATTCTAAGTGAAGAAATAGTCAGCTCTGCCAGAAGACCATGTGGAAAAGACAGCACAGCTAAGGGATAAAGATTTGGTCTGTGCCAAGAGAGCTCCTCTCATTCTAGCTACAGTTTTTAGATGGTTTTTTGTTTTGTTTTGTTTTGTTTTTTTGTTTTGTTTTTTTTTTGTTTGTGTGTTTTTTGTTTTTTTTTGTGGTGGCCATTGTAATTTCTTTACTGGTCTCTCTCCCTCTCTTCCTATAGCAACTTACTTAGAAGTAATCTTATAGGCTAAAATGCTCTCTTCAAGCAATGCTGCTAACTCTGCCTGGTAAAAACAGAGCACGCGCATGAAGGATTGAACCCCTGGATCAAAAGCTCAGTGCAGCAAGAACTGTCATTTCTGCTGAGTGCCTTACGCAAACACTTTTCTCTTTTTCCCTCTGCATTATCAAATGCTTTCCACCTACCTAATGCAATTTCTTCTTCTGTTCTTCATGATAATAGCTTGCATTATATAGCACCTTTCATCCAGAAGAATCCCAAATGCTTTCCAGCCCACAGACAGGGATTATCTCGCCCACTGCCAGAACTCAGCTAGGTCTAGGCTCAATGGTGTCACTTTTACACTAGAGATCGCACAGCAACCGAAGGGGATTTTAAAAAGCTTGTATTACTTGTGATTACTACCTTGGACCACCTACTTAATTATTTTGGAAAGACCCCAGAACTGCAGTTGTTTCATCTATGCTGGCAGAAAAGGGAGCCAACAGACAGAATAAAGAGGGTATAAGTGTGGTGGAAATATGCACTGAGCCACGGTAGGACCGTTTTTCCACTAGGACCTCTAAGCCAGCACGAAGTCCTGGCAAGGGCAGGGGCCTGCTAAATGTGCTCCGGACCCCTTCTTCTCTACAGAGCATCCCCAAGCCTGCCAAAGCACATTCCTCCTGTTTTCCTTTCCTTGTCAGTACTTATTCTGTTAAGTTCATGCCTGAATGCATAGCTGTAAATCCAAATACAGTTATGAAACAGTATGCCTTTTCTTTCACAGGCATTCTTTAATCAAGGTGACAGGTGGAGAGAATCAGTTATGCACCAAAAAAAATAGTAATCTGAGAACCCTACATACAAAAAGGAATAATGTAAGTGACAGTTCAGATATTTCCTTTGCGCTGATAGGAGCCAGCACTGCTCCCAGTGAAAAAGCAGTGTTCCAGAATGGAAAATCTAAATGCAGAATATAGTATATGTATGTGCAGATTGCTAAATGAATTATTTTAAGGGGCTTATTCCCCACCCATAAGCTATTTTGCTTTTATATGACTTGCTCATCTTTAGTCAGTAATAGCTCTGCAATAAATTCTGGCAAACTGTTGGACGGGCACTTGAAAACTGAAGCAGATCATTTGCCCTAACTCTTGTATTAAAAACACGTAAAGAAATGGAAACAAAACTCAAATCTTCCAGATACAACTTGGCACAGTCCAAGTCTTCAGGAGATATGAATGAGGCTGGCACATCTGAAAAATGGCAGCTCAGGATTCAGCTGCACAGTAGAACGAGCCTGTGAAGCCCCCTTCCACATTCCCAGCATTCCCCCAGCAGCCACACAGTGAAGGGTTGACCCACAGCTGACCTGTGAGATGGGATCAAGAAAACACACCTCAAAAGAAAGCAGGAAGCTTTGACTCCAGCGTAAGACTAATCCTGCCTATATTCATGATTTACAATAGGTGGACAAAAACCTTGCAGATCTTGAGTTTTTAGAGCTTTTGCACTTGGAACAGTGTTTTTCTACGTGTAGAATGTTTCACCTCCCAAAGATTCTGTTAGCATTTTAAAGTAAGTTTTAAAATCAGCCAATAAAGCAGAAGCAGTTTTATAGAACCTTATTTTTAAGGCAATTCATACTGTAAAAATAGAACTGGCTAGACAATGCACTGATCCATTTTACAAACACGTAAGTAATTCAGATGCCTGGAACTATGCTTTTTATATTGATAAGACAGAAGTGTACTAAAATGTGCTTTGCAAAATGAAACATCAATGCAAGCTGCCACCTTATCAACAGGTACATAACCATGTATAACAGGACCAACATTGCTTTTAATATGATTGGTATTTTCCCTCATCTTGGGGGGGAAGTTCAAGTCCAAATTTTACAGAGAAAATACTTGAGCTGTAACTCAAAAGCTATTACAAGGCTTTCTGACTGGTTCACTCAGTGACCAGATCATCTATGATCAGATGAACTTATCTAGATCAGATTTTATTTGACAATTGAGCACCTCAACTGTCAGTTTGCAAAACCAAACAGCAAAACAGAACAAATTCAGTTTCTCTCGAGAGCACTGCAGCAACGCACTTATGCCCAGTATTTGACTTTCTTCTTGTAAAAGGTTTGGATGGGACATTGGGCAAGATCTTTCCTTCACAAGGCCACTAATGATACTATAATTTGACCTCCACATTCCACATCCTGTGTCTGCACAAGGTCTCAGCACCTTCAGCAGGTCACACGTGCATCACTGCTCTGTGGATTCAAGTGCTAAATCAAGAGCCAGAGATCATGTGCCACACAACCTGTACCTAAACAGAAGCCAATCTTCCCAGCACGGTGTGTTATCTGCTTACTTTTGTTCTCTCTCTCCTGACCTAGTCCTTCCATTTCATAACTCAGGAAAAAACATCAGGGAGTCCAACTATATGTGAGTTACACATTTAATTCCTCCATCTCTTTCCTAATAGTTCTTGTGTATTCACTCTATTTAACTTGTGCAAGCTGCAGAGCAGATTGCCTTCTGTGCTGTCCTAGAAGGGTCACTAGAAGTACCAAGGCCTGTCCTTCATCATCTTTCCAGCACAGATAGAGTGGGATTTGTCTGGACGTCACCTCAGTGACACGTTACACGGACCTCTTTTGCTCATGGTGGTGTCTGCAAAGAGCCTCAGCATTCCTGAACTCACTAAATTAGTATGCCAAATACATACAACAGTCTGCAAGCAGATTCACAGTCAAAAACAGACATAAGAAACTTACTTCAATGCTGAAGTACCCTCTGTCCACATAGTCCCCCAGGAAGAGATACCGTGTGTTGGCAGGAGAACCTCCCACTTCGAACAGTTTCATCAAGTCAAAGAATTGGCCATGGATGTCTCCACAAACTGAAAGAAAAAAAAAAGTAATATTCAGTGTAACCATGTTATAATCATCTTATACACCCACATTCTGAGGTCAGTCTCTTGTAAGAAATTATGACAACATTGTGTATGGTTCTCTAGTTAAGTGATCACTGAAAACTGGCAGTTCAGCAAAAGGTGTTTTTTAAGGACCTGAATCCACTTAAGCGTGCAAAAGGTGACCAACTAATGAAAGTAGAGCTATCAAGTGAATCTGAACTACATTTATTTTCACATTTCTGTCCATTTCTTCTGACACCCAACAGAACACAAAACAGCTGTGATGGCAAAAAGATGAGCAAAAGATGGTCTGAAGAGAAAACGAGGTTATTGATCAAGCGAGGTTACTTTCTCTTTCACCACCATACCTATGCTTGTCTGAAGTTCAGATGAACATGACTAGCCTTTCTACAAAAGGAGAAGCACGCCAATCCTGTGTATGCTCATGCTGCAACTGACTAATTTTGGACTTCTTTAGAATGGGAAGAAACCAGAGAAGAAAATGGCCTGTTTTTCTAAAGCATGTCTTCAACAAGACAACACCGATTTTTCATACTTTCACCCTTACCACTTTATTTAACCTTGTATGATTAAGAATTGTTTCGCTTTATTGGGATAAAGTCAGTCTAACAAGCTCTAAAAAGAACACCTCCCAAAAACAACACCAGACAGCACAGATGATGTGCAGCCCAGGCTAAATGGAGATGGCTCTTGGTACATCTTAGATTTAACAGATTGGCTCTGCTATCTTGTGAAACTTCAGCTTTCCCCAACTGGTGGATGATTTTAAACCTCTTCAGGAAGGAAGCAGAGGCTTTTGCAGTCTCCCATAGAAGTTTAACTAACAATGCTGTGTCGAAACCTAGTTAGTTTTGCTTTGTTTTGTTTCCTCTAACTAAGGGAGATGGGGAAAAAAAAACAACCAAACACCCAACTTAGGGTCAAGACCAGGCCTTTTCAGGCAACAAGCTTTGACAAAGAAAACACTAACAACCTTCAGGCCTGAAAACGGAAGAGATAAAGACCTCTGCAGCTCAGTCTCCCACGAGAGCAGTCTGATAACATCTGTCAAACACAGCCATCAGTAGGGCAATATCCATATCAATTTTAGGCTGGTCCTGTTTAAATGTTTTCTCCAATGCTACTCTATTTCCAAAGTGAACAACACTGTGGTAACAAACCTGTTTATTTATCACATTTTCACAAGCTTCTAATGCAAAGCAGCTTCTCCAGTGCACAGGCCTCAGGCGAAGGCAAAGAAGCCTGCATGAATTCAATGCCTCCCATTTTTTTAGGAGGGCTGCTCATATAAAATAGGAGTAATACCTCCTATTTTCTTGCACTGTTACATCAGAGGCAGATGGTGGTTGTACGACAATAGAGGCTGAACCTTCCCAGCAATATCCTGTACGTTTTGTTACTGTACAACAGATGGCAGCAGAGGGACAGTCGCACAAAATGGCATCTGATGTAGGAGAGCATATGAAGCAAAGGTGTGTCACTGAATTCCTCCATGTAGAAAAAACCGCACTCACTGACATTCATCGACACTTGCTGAAGCCTAAAGAGTGGATGTGAGCACACTGAAGCAGTGGGTGGTGCATTTCAGCAGTGGTGGCAGAGACATGAAAGACAAGCCACATTCCAGATGGCCATGCACAGCTGTTAGATCACAAAATGATGAGCACCTCAGTCAGCTCCTCCATGTGAATCAGCTAGTGATGGTGACTATGATGAAAAGTAATGTTCTGTAGCTGAGAATGTGCTCCATCAAACAGTGTTACTGTGCTCTTTGTATCTGATGTAGTTTCTATGGGAATACATAGGAGGCATTACTTTCAAAGCGCCCTACACAGAACTGGCTCTCCCTTCAGCAACTCAAAAGTTGTGATTTGCAGAATGGAAGAATGATAACAAAGAGGCTGAATAAACCAGGTGACAAAGATAGACCTTATCTTGCATCAGCAACACAACTTATTTGCTGCTAACAGTAAAGTCATTAGACTTCAGATATTCTCCTTCAAGTAACAGAGCTTTTGTTGTCAAGTGGTATTCTCATTTGAACTTTTAAAATCTGGAAGTCAGTACCAAAGGTTTTGTTCCATCACAGATTAATATACCTCAAACTTATCTCATGCCCTGGAAAAGTCACATCTCCCCATAAATAAAAAAGGATTATCCAGAATAACAGTTGCAACCCCATATTCAACAAACTGGCTGTGCAAGATCCCTATACTTTGTCTTTCACTTCAGCTCAGTGTCACATTACACTATTTACTTACAGTACTTCCCTCTGAATGTCTAGGTTAACAACAGGATCAATGTAACATGGACACACCATGCAAAACCTATCTAAACAAAATTAACAAAACACATAAAAAGCACTGATCTTGCAGTCACTGCTTCCATAAATGTTTATGAGAAATTGGTGGCAATTTACGAGTGCTGGTTAGCTGAGCAGCTTTCTATAACAACACAGTATTTTCCCCACTAACTAGTATACAGTACTGTTATCATTGCTTCATTATATTGCATAATCTCTTTTCCCAAGTTGATTTTTCCTCATCAGTTATAGATGACAGCCTTCACGTTGTAGTCATCAGCTGATAGAATTTCTGGCTAAGAAAAACAAGTGCAAACATTTACACAAAATAATCACAATTTAAACCTTCTAGTAGCATAAAAACACTCTTATTTCTCTAAAAATAAAATTACATTTGTGTACGCCAAAGGAAAAGTGTTTTTATCATGTTTTTTGTTTGAACAAATTCATCTACCGAAACCAGGCACGTTGCTCAACTGCACTCCTCTGCACGGACACTGTGGGAAGATGGAAGACACGTGATGTGTTGATGGCCAGGCAATCTGCTTGCCCAGCCTCCAGCAGCAAGCTTTCCCTTACATAACTGTGCAGTTCTCCTAATTATCACCCGCCCCCATTTGCTGCAACTGTAAAAAGCCTGAAGTTGAACAAAATTGAAAGACTTGAAAGGGATTTAACTTTTGCTCTTTCACAAAAGCACCAAAAAACAACTAAGTATTTATTTCTCTGTGATTGGACATGTAAACAAACAGACATCATGACAGAGAAACCAATGGGTTGAAAGGCTTTTTTCAAGTAGATGCATGTCCACGAGTTTGTTGGAAGTCAGAAAAGCAGAGCACAAGCCAGTACAGAAGGACATAAATAACACCAGAGTGTTGCAATCCCATGACTTGTAAAATTCCAAACTAGACTGGAGAGTCAATAGCTGATGAAAACTCTAGGCATTTTACACAGAGCAGCCTATTTTTCCATACTTGAGAGTAGATTCAGAAATATATAGAAGAACAAAAGAGAAAGCTAAAAAGCCTTCAAACCAAATCTTGCCAAGCAATTACAGCAGTTCCAAAATAGGAGTGTAACGTCAGCAGGTAAAAGTGGTGGGCACAAGAGAAGATGCTCAAAATTGAGAGTTAATAGTGGGATTTAATTTACACAATCAAATCCCAGAATTCCTACTGAAAGATCACAATGTTACACGTAGGTAATCCAATCAGCATTTTGCTTTGGAATAGCATGAAATAGCTTAAGGATCCCACACTTTCCAGGTTTGAGCATGCAGACCTGAAGCATCCTTTCAGCATTAAGTCTGCATACCCACCTTCCGATGGATGGTCTTATTCAGAAATAAATTAAGGAGAAATGTGCTAGGAACCATACACAGTAACTCCATCCTTCGTTTGAAATTAACTGATTTTAGAGCTATAGTTTTTCCTTCTTTCTTCTCCACCAGTAAACCCTTACTAATATAATACCTGGAAGATTTCCCAGGCAGCTGAATCAATGCTTCATCTTTCATTTGGTGAGGACGGAATTGTATTTCCATTCATGAAGGCAGAAGCATCCATCAGTCACTGCTCTGCTATGTCCTTTCATGTCTCAGAGCTTCTGATCACTCTCACTGTGAGACTGCAGTCCAGTCTCACAAACAGCTCACAGCATACCACACCTGCTTTACATTGCAATAAGTTCACCACCTTCCCCCTTCATGTTACAGATGAAAATTTTGAAAGCAAACTATTTGTTGTAGGTTCGTGCTTACTCTTAAACAAGCATTGCCACTGCATCTATGGATGCTTTTCATTTTGCTGAAAACTTGCCTTTGCATACTCATGAATGCTCTCTCTTTAGACACTGGAACACTTGTGACTGAACCACATATTCAGCAAAATATTTAACTTTTTTCCCTTAAATGATAACAAAATAAAACCTCTCCAACAGCACAGCAAAAGCAGGAAATTCAATTCTTAATTAACATCTCAGTTAAAAGCAGCTGTGTTTGTACAAAACAAATTGTTCAAGAAGAGCACTGCACAGTATGTCATCTACTAGGATTGCACATAGAATCTACAAGGTTGGAAAAGACCTCTAAGATCATGTAGTCAAACCATCAACCCATCACCACCATGCTCACTGAACCATGTCCCTAATGGCCACACCTAGATGTTTCCTGAACACCTCATCAGCTTATAATTAGATCTGATAGCTTTTTGTCCCCGCTGTTTCCCCCCAAAATGGGCTGGTTAATTTATCTAGTGCTTTACAACTTTCTTTGTAACCTTCAATTGCCACCTTCAAAACAGCATTTTTTCTAACAATACAACATGTCCTCTGATTTACCAATTTATCAATTCAGGCATGAAGCTCATTAACCATCAATTTGTACAACTTGATATGCTGATAGTGTCTATCTACTTAACTTTCATGACAGTAAGCCCACAAGTGGCCTACACACTACATAAAGAAATCTTTTAAATTGTTTTACACTGAATTCACTGATGCAATGAGGTTTAGGAAGTGCTGTTTGTTTACGGACTCATTAGATATTCATCTTTGTTGAGGAAGTTTTTGCAGAAAAAACAGTACTCCCTGAAGATTCAAACTGGCAGGTCTTCCCGTGCTATTACTGGCACTTTCTCCTACTTGTTAAAATAGGTCTGTTCATACACAACACCATCTTGCACTACAGGACTAGAAATTTCCCAATGAAACTGTGCATAAAATACCATTTTATTATGAAAGTGGAAATTGGATACAGAGGAGAAAAGGGACTTTTTTCCTTACGAAATTGTCAACCTAATGAATTCATGTTTCAGATGGCTTCAGAGAGGATGCCCCTCTGAATTATGTCAATGAACAAACAATGGTGAACAAAATCCAGTAAGTTCAAGCTGTACAAGCAGTGAAAGAAGCCCAAAGCTTAGCACCAGTATTGCCATCATATTTAGAGAATATCATATCATATTTAGAGAAGCCAAAAAGAAGAACAGTGATCTAGATTGTGTTGATTATCAGCACAAATAAGTCAGATATTTTAATTCAAGCAACAAAAAGCTCTTCACTATGTATAAACTCCATCCACAGAATATTTAGTGTGGTTTCTGACTACAGCTGGATATTAAGAACATAATGTTTATTTATAATATATTGAACACATTTCAAAAATTTTCTTTTGCAGAATTTTGGAAATGCTGTAATTTTTTCTCATTTATCATGTAAATATTTAATTGCTGTTACATTATGATTTGATATTAAGACACTATTAATGTTTCTGATGAATTTACATTCCAGGTACTACACGATTATGCCCCTCTCTTCAAGTATCACTGGAGATTAGCAGCACATACGCAATACATCATCACCAGCATCAGAAGCAACATATGCAAACTCGTATGTTTATGCTAATTAACAATAATGAAACAAAGGCATTGCTTAAAAACTTGTTCTTTCCACTCACTAAGCTTGGAATGTCCGCACAGAGCTCAGAGATTGTGCTTCAGGAAAGAAGCATGAAATACTTGAAATCTAGAGAAAGGAAAACACCCTATGAAATTATACTGCAGAATGCAGACTGCAAACTGCACAGGGGTTTTCTTTGTACACTGTTTAAAAATGCTTAGCTGCTTATAATTCCACTACTTAGCACATGCTTCCGAGAGCTAATCTTTGGTCTTGAAGGAACTTCATTTCCAAGTGTACATGTTTCTGAGGAGCACAGCAGAACAAATACCAGATTTATTCCATGCAATTCTTTTTATTGCAAAAAAATTTACTGATTTTTCTTTACTTTTTACAGAACAAGGAGGGAGGAGAAGTATAAAATAAAGGAAGGAACTCCTGCTCACTAAAGCACTGCTCAATATAAACACAGTGGTTAAGCTATATATTTTGCTTTACAGTCATGGAATTTTGTTTCCCTTCATGAGAGATGCTTAAAGAACTCGCAGACTTATTCAAATTAAAGTCAGAAGCATTTAAACAGCTCACTAAGTAATGTATAATCCTAAGAAAACATCTGCTAGACTTGACACAGTGAGCTTTCATAGAAATGTTTGTTACACTAAGCGTGTTGAAAAACACCGCTCTGTATTTCCAAAAGAGGAATGATCTCATTCATATTCATACCTGGTTATCTAACAACATTATAATAGACCTTCATCTATCTTTTTCTTTCAATCACTGCATACAAACTGATGAGTTTATTATAGCAGGGTAGAATTGGCATTAATAAAACTGCAATTAAATATTTTTAAAAACAGGTCTGCCTCACCAAAGATAAAGCTGGGAACTATTAGACCATACAGGTGCAGCAAAGGAAATAGCAAATGCATCACCCAGTGTCACATTTGGCTGTGCTGTTTGGTTGCAGTCTTTACTTCTTTCTAACTGAGCAAAAGGAAGTTGTGCCTTGGAAAAAGCTGATTACTGTGTACCACAGGAGGAAGCTATTCTGCATTCTGTTCTGTGAACAACTGAAACGTTGGTGTCTACAAAGATTAGCCCACGCTCATTCCTGGTAACAGGAGTTAGTTTTCTCCCACCCTCTCCTGAAGGCTTGAACAAATTAATGACACTTGATTTGAGAAAATAGAGTGAAAAAAGAATGATGAAGGGAAACAGTGCATCAGAAAAGACCTTCAGGACAGCTGCCATTAATATTCCCTGGGAACAGAGGAAGCAAAACCCTGACATGCCAGCAACAAAAATGATGCCTTCAAAAACATCTTCAGCAAGAAGTTTTTTTCAAAACAAACACACAAACAAACACCCAAATAAACAAACAAAACCAACTCCACAAAGCTACTTTTCCTCTTGCATTATAAAATTATTTGCAGTGGCTCCAAATAAAGGCCAGGTACACAAAGCTGGAAAGCAGAGACTATAAACAGCAGGTCTCAGGAAACTGCCTCCACTGACTGCAGTAAAACAGTTGCTACAACATCTGCATTTTTCAGGAGAATAAGCATGTGTCACAGCAGTAGGAAAGGCAACAGAGACTTTCAATTCCAGGTCAAAGAACACAGCAGAATAGTACAAGAAAACGGGTGGCAATCTGTTCATTTGTATTTTCTTCTCTGTATTTTTATTAAGAAAAAAAAAACAATGAGGAAAGGTCTTCTCATCACTTATACACCAGAAGATTCTGAATAAGGTGATGGAGAGAAACAAAAAAGGCAGTACCCACTTCCACGTGCATCACAGACCAACTGAACCTTCTTCTGCCAAACTCCAAGATCAACACTACCTCTGAGTATATTCATAGCCAATGGAAAAGCACCAATGCTGCCATCATCTTTGTCTGATGCTCCTTCAGTATCTATGAACAATTCTTATTCCACAAATAACCTCATCAAAGGGATCACTTATGAGGAAAATGTTTCACTGGAAGGGCAAGAATAGACAAAAAGGGAACAACACAACATTGCTTCACCCAAGTACCAACTCACCAGAAATCCTGTTGATAGAGAAGGAAGTCCTGCACAAGAAGCAGGCACAGACTGGCCTTATGCACAGTGCTGCCAAAAGAAGGCAGAAGCTCAGATGTGCACAGTTCCATTGGAAATACGACCACTCTCAAAAGGTTGAGGAAAAAAATAAAAATCATTGCTGTGTTTTATTCTGGAAATGTATTATTTTAGTAACTATATTTTTGACAATATTACAGCTTAGGTTGTAATGCTGTCAATCAAGTAACATACAGGTTTGTCATGAGAATACTTCAACCTTGCTAATCTCATTGAAGAAACCTCCAATACTTTGTTATAAAACATTTTTCCAGATTGACCAATTTATCATTAGAAGTAATTTGTAGCTTTCCTGCGCAATATAATGTGATTTTGTTGTTGTTGATGATGATTTAACTAAACTTTTAGGATTTAATTTCATCCCAGTGAATACTTCTCTCAGAGGCATGAGTCCTAACCCCAATAAAGCCGAAACAAAAGGCACCAGCACTTCATGGATATAGCAGTGATTACATAAAAGTACAAAGAAATCCTCCATCTCCACAAGGCCATGCAATGGTTAGTATGACTGCTTTTTTTTACTGTAGAATTCTAAAGCATTATTTCCCTAATAGATGGCAAACTAATAATCTTCAGGAATCAATTATTTAACATAAATGTTCAACATGCTAGATTTGTTTCTATTGTGATTTTATGTTAAAAAAAAATAAATACATTTATATAAGATAAAAAAGTTTTGTTCTCCTTCACTCAATGCAGCCTGGGCAAGCCCATAGACTGGACACTCATTTTTTTTAGGTAGCAGCACATCACAGTTCAATGTGTAGATTCCTTGTACCTAAAACTAATTGCAAAAATTCGATGTTCAATGCTGAGTTGTAATATGTATTTCCCATTTTACCTAAGAATGCCATGCGTTGTCACTGTTTCTTTTTTCTGTGCCATCAGACATGTACTTATGCTCTATCCCGCCTCTGACGATGTTTTATTAGGAATGAAAAGCAATGTTCTGTGACAAAAGGCATCCTCCTCCCCTCAGCACAACAGTTTGTCTTATCTACGGGAGGTTAGCATTTGCTTGACATGAACGAATGCATTTATTACCTTTGCAACTATAGTACACTGCCTGTGTTTTGCAGGAACGGCTATTAAAGGAAAATAAAAATAGCATTTCTCAAATTTCTGGGCTCTTAATAAACAACTGACATTACTGATATGGATCCTTGTATGCACTCTGACAGGCAGGAGCAGCAGAATTAATTCAAAGGAGTTCTAGGAAATTCATCATTTTGATTTAATGGTCTATATTCAGAAGCCATGAGAGAAAAGAGCAGACAGTGAGCACACACTGAGCTTTAATCTCAGTTTTTGCATCCATGGTTTCAATGGGCTTGAGATATTATTTCATTCTAACCTCTATGTAGAGTTCAGGTCTTCATATGCTAAGTAGCATCCAAGAGGCATCCAAGACAGTGACTACAGAGGGTTAAGGAAAGCAAATAATTCACAAGTTTCCAATTTCTAACTCAAGCCACAGAAGACGGCTTTTCAAAATTACAGAAGCCAAACTCAACAACCAAAATCTTATGCAGCACTCAAGTAAAATTAACTATTTGCTAACAGTATAATATAATGACATTATCCAGGAGGTACTGGTGTTGTAAGAGGAAATCTAATTCTTAGTGAAAAATGATTAACCTTTGAAAAAAAGAGAAAGCTCTCCACAGTGATTTCTATCCTGCTAAAAGCTCATTTTACAATTAGTGCAAAGAAGAGTTGACCACATTAATTTCCTCTTGCTGAAAATGTATCCCTAAAACATGATCAAGAGTAGGTGGAAAATGCATATGCTGATACTAAATCAACATGACTATGTCAAAAGGTTGCTCTGTTTCCAAAAGCTAACACCATTTAAAAAAAGAGATGTCACACTAAGGCAGACTGGTATATGTATGGACAAAATTATGCAAATAGATTTGAAACCGGTGAAGAAAAAATTATGTAATAGCTGCTTAAAACCTTAGTAATATGGCTTTTCTGAAATCTTCTTTGAAAACAAATTACATGGAAGAAAAACATTTTCTTAAATATATCAGTGAAGAAAATTAGCCCATAAAACACTGCTATCACTTAATGACAATTATGAAAATGAACCCCTCCAAAAAAGCAACACTGAGGAACAACTTAAATAGCCAACTTAACTCTTTTCCTTCCCAGAACTTTGCTGCTAGGATATCACAAGTGGATGCAGGATGCAATCTAAACAGCACTCTGGGAAGAATCTTGGGTGGCAACCAGGCAGATTCAGGCTAGCTCTCATGCCACGACCCTTAAGCAAACTAATCCGTCTCCACTACTGAACAGTTTGAGGAGGATTTTATGTATGTAGATCATTCTGAAACCAATGCCTCTTATTTAGTCCTATGGAAACTACAACAGACACAGAGCACAATAACATTGCTTCTCAGCTACAAAACGCTATTTTCCAGCACAGTCACCACTAGTACCTGTGCATTTTCATCAGCAATGAACAAGAGCTTGCATGCCACACCAATGAAAATCTGCACCAGTGGAGATGACTGTCACTATTACTACTGCTGAAATGCACCACTCACTGCCTCACATCCACTCTTTGGGCTCCATCAATGTTCAGCAAGTGTTGATGAATGTCAATGAGTGCCATTTTTCCCCACATGGATGAATTCATTGACACACCTTTGCTTCACAAACACTTACATGTCAGGCACCATGTTGTCAGACTTTTCCTTTGCTGCCACACAGCTGTCACACAGCAACAAAGCCTAACAGAATATTGGTGGGATGGATCAACCTTTACTGCCATACTACCAGCATCCACCTCTGACATTGTGGGCCAACATAATAAAGTAGGAGGCATGAGTTTCAGAGCAGCTCTTGTATATAGACATGTAATACACATGTATAGAAACATATAAAATTGTATACAGTTTTATCCACAGAGACTATTATATATAGTATCTGTATAATATTGCATAATATCAATATCTGTACATATATGTAATGTACACACACACATATATAAATAAAGCCAAAGGTAGAGATGAAGAAGGAAGTATTTTTTTGGCACACAGCAGCCAGTGACTCTCATGCAGTAAGCTGTTCTGGGAGGGAGCAAAGCACTGCTATTCATAAACAGAGATAAAATGACATCATCACCATATAAATGCCTTGCAAATGAGACTAACAGGTGGAGGGGAAAAACAATTTTATACTATACTGAATTGGTCTTTATCATACTCTGCTGGCCGTGCAGTCTCACAAGTAATCTCAATTACGAAATCTTTTCAGGCTTCTAATGTATAGTTATCCACCAAATTTTTTAGAAGTTACAGAGCAAGCATTCCAAGTGGAAGTAAACAAATGTTTTAACACACTACCAGACAAACAGGATTTCATTGGCATTTATTAGGTTAAATTTAATAGGTGAATTAAGCATCTCTATCATCATAGTCTTTGCACTTGGAGGACAAAGGCCTTCACTGCTTCAATCAGCCTAAGTCGAGCATATCATATTAATTCAAACAGGATAGTTGTAACATACACAGCCTGAAAACATCCTAAGATATAGCTTCATATAAGAAAAAAAATCACCTCATAGACTCCGTACTTTAATAAAAAGTTGTAAGTACAGACAGTGAATAAGCTCCCAAGTCACCTTTTGTAATGTTTTATACTGTGAGGACATGATTTTCAGCAAGTCAAAGTTTATTAATTCTGATAGGAGCTAAGCAACTACTTCTTCTATAGCACATCTCAAACTATCTGGTTTCAATGAAGAAGGAGTGACATTATCCTGGGCTTTTACAGTCTAAATATGAAACAGTGGTTACACAGAAACAGTTATCATTCTCTAACACAAAACTATTCAATGTTGCTGAACCAAAAAAAAAAAAGAAAAAAAAAAAAAGCAAAAAAGCATAAAACCTCTCGAATATTGATTTTTGCAAAATGCAGTGCTGCAATGGTATGCATGCATTGCTGACGGCAGAGTGGCCAGACCTTTGCAGCTGTACCAAAAGGCTGCCACAGCAGTATGAAATAATCCCTTTAATCAATGTCGCATGAAAGCCAGGTGCCCAGTTTTGCACACTGTTGCTCTGCCCATGGATCTAATGCCCAAACCAGGAAGAGTTTGATACACTTACTGCCATGCAACACTTAGAATGGACTTCATGGATATGAAGATGCACACCTTCACCCTGCACCTGCTGACATCGCTTTCCAACACTTGCATAGACCAAACTGGTTTCTGCTCCACTTGATCGATACACAAGCCTTGTCATCTGTTACAGGGATTTCTAAATGGCACTGAAGTAGATACACGATTTACTTCTTGAATTTACATTTTACCTTGAGAAAGCTATCTGACAGAATCATAGAATGTTAGTTTAAAGAACCATGGGATACCATTGGAGGTGCTTGGTTATTTCCACAAGTTTGGGTATTACCTGAGCTTCCATTCAACCCTCTCCCAGTTCATGAAGAAGATCTGATCTCTTAAATCTGTTGATTTTAGTAATGAAATTACAGAAAAATTAATATAAGCAAAAAATAAACTTTTTTTTTTTTTTTTAAGTCAGTTTTGAAACAATGTCACAATGCCCTTTGTGCTTGTTCTTCTTGGGAGGTTGGTGTGTAGCCTATGAGACACAAGCAGCGTAACTCCAGATCTGTGCTATATTATGTGTTCAAGCAGGGTAGTGCCAGTACATGACTATTACTCCCTGTACCCTAAGACACATCTGCATTTTAGCAAGAGGTGCTTACAGCTCTCATACCTTGCTGGGCTAATATCTGCTGTATCTCCACAACACACCAGGGTAGACAGAGCTAAATACACTCTGTGATCATTATTTGAGACTATAATTTGTACATTCCTTTGAATATTCTATGTAACTACATACAGTCTGTAAGAGCTCATAGCAAAATAATGTGCTAAGGGGACAATAAAAGATGGCCATTTCCCTGCTTCTACTAAAACACAAGATAGGCACTGGCATTTGTTAACCCAAAGCTTAACGCTTGTTAACTCAGTGCAGTGACTTTTGTAAGGATCTTCTTTAACTTTGCTGCTCCATAGATCGACTCATTTTTCCAGAAAGAAAATTGTCTACTTTCAGTTAAATGTTCTTTCCAACCACAGTGACTACAATACTAACTGCAAATCATGCTGGTTTGCTTTACTTTTGTCCTGTAAAAGCAAGTAAAATTTCATGACATTACATCACCGACATTTATTTGTCCTCATTCATCCATCCATCTCTTCACCATGCATTTCATCCACCTTCAATTCAACTTAAAGTTATAGAATACAAGGACCACAGAAACGGTTATGATGAAAAAATATTTGACAAAAGGAGAATTTGGAAATACTCACAGATGAGAAGTGTTTCTTTTACTCAAAGCTTTCTACAGTGTTATCTGTCTGTGGGGTTTGTAACTCCCCATCACCGCTACAACACCACAGTAGAGCATTCTGTCACCTACTTTCAGGCAGAGAAGCTTCACCCCTTGGGGTTGGTGACAAGCTGGCCTCAGCAGTGCACACTTCTGCTCTGTGCAATCTCGGATCAATGCCAAGCAAAACCACAAGAAGGTGCCCAAAGTGCCATGGGCCCCTTACAAAGGCAATAAGAAAACACATTTCTGGGAGTCTCCTGATTGTAATCATTCACTCTGGTAGTGAAACCATGGACCAAAACAGGGAATTATCATAAGAAGCTGCATATGTATTGAAAAAAAAAACAACAAAAACAGTACTAACAACAACAAAAACCACCACCACCACCAACAAAACTAATGCCAAATGAAAATGGCCAGCTAATTCACACACTTGGGACAAATAGACTTAAGCCAGCATTTGGATCGTTTCTCAAGCACAGGTAAGGCAACCAGTGGACAAACAAGGCTTTACTGTCTTTCCAAGGAGCGCTTTTTTTCTGCATCTGCCTCAGTTTAGGAGCCTTTATTGGTCAACTGATAATTCCAGATGCTTAAGTTTCAGAATTGTTACTAAAAAACAGATACTAAGAGACGTTGTCAAGAGTTGAAATCGACAGCCATTGTCTGCAAAAACCGTGATGTGGTTTTACCCACATCCATGCCATGTAAGGCAGAATGCTCAGGCCCCAGCACCTGCTAATGAATCAAAGCTCCAACACGAGCTCAACAGACTTTCACTACAAAACATGGGTCTACCCATGTTTCCTTTGTTTACTCATTCATTCATTAGTTCATTTATTTGCCCATTTCATTTATTTTTTTTTCAATGTGTAAAAAAAATTACCTTAACTAAAAATTTAAACCAAAAATTGACCTTAACTAACTACAAAAGAAAAATAGCTGACCTCTTAAACTTTTACACTGACAACACATTTTCAGGATACAAACTGTATACAATCACCTTTCACGCATATTTCTAGTTACCTGAGTACTACATGTAGGAAGCAAGCAAAAAGTCTTATTCCCAAGAATATGCTGTCTTGATTTTATGAAATGTTCTGCCCTCATTATACATTCTTTTATGAAGCACAGATTGCCGTTATTGCCTCATGCCTATACTGGTTGCTACAACTGATGGGCTGAACTTGGCTCTCACAAGTCCAGCAATTCAAGGGAAACTATTCTCTTGTGGATTTGTTACTGTCAAGTGAAAACTGTGAGCTACAAAAAAATGCGCTCTTTGCACTTGTGTGACTTTTCAGACTACTCTCCTTGGATTGCAATAGTAAGGTTATTTCAAGTGACTGCAAGGCAGAAACATTACATGCACAAAATAATATGATTCTAACATATTCCTGTATTTGCTGAAGCTTGTCTGTGCTTAACTTAAACTTCAGAAATTGGCAGTCTCTTTTTTAGCTTCTTTTATCTGGCCAAGTAATGAAAAAAATACCTCCTGGATCATAAGCCTGTATTTATTACAGTCAAAAGCTTTCATGGACTTCAAAGGTTTTATAACCTTTTTTTATATATAGTTTTCTTACATATGCACTTTAAATTCAAATATTTATGTTACTAAAGTCTGTAAAGAAAATTTGTTGAAGACGTTCGACTGACAATGGTCTATCTACTGTAAATAGCCTGCTAGAATGCTCAAAAGCATGTGGCTAAGAGAAAAAAGCCACATAAATAAAATATTTTTAAAAAGCAGGACATATCGTCATGTCTAAAAATATCAGCCAGTGCAGATAGGATCTTTAGAAAACATCCAGATAAGGGAATTAGGTCTCAGAAGATCATCACCCATAAAAGACTATAATCACGGATCTGCGTTTTCAGTGTCCACAAGAACACAGAAGCGTTTATGAATCACAGGAAGCTGAGTTGATGAAAGTGTTATGAAAAAATGTAAATCAAGAAGAATGAAGTTTCAATCCTTTTTTTCTTTGGTGCATTCTCAGACAATACATGTTTCTAAACTACAGTCTAAAAATACTTATTCTCTTAACTCAGAAAGAGCTAGGAAATGCTCGAGTTTATCAAGCACAGAAATAAAAAGCTATTCAACAAAGAGCCAGATGAATGTGAACCCCCAGTATGAAGGATGAAGTGCATGTTCTTTAGAATGGCATTTTATCAAGACTATGGGTGATGAGATGAATCTTTAAAATCATTGCTAAGAAGAGACAATGTCACCTTTCATAAATGTTAGTACTCGATTTAGGGAATATTTAAGTGTAAAGTTTAAATACTATTTTAAGAGCAAAATACATGAAAAAAGTCTTTTGTTCATGTCAAATACCTCTTTAGCTTTAAAGAAGTTCTTATTTTAAAGACACTGAAATTGGACCAAACCAAAAAATAGCTGAAATTCTGGAGCTGTTTTGATAGCTTCTCTTAGAGGATGGAGGATGAAAAACCCGCGTGGACAATGATGACACCACCATGTCTGCCAAGAATGAAAAAAACCGAACATATAACCACAGCATGATAACGGGATCCAGGTAGGGACCAGAAGATCCTCCTTCAACATACAGAGTATCTGAGCTGTCCCAGGAAAGCTGAGCAAAGAGCAACTTCCAGCCCTGGCCTGCGGGCAGTTTCCTTTGGCCCATATATTTCTGCCCTCATGAATCAACAACAGTAATAAGGCAGTAACAAGGCAGATGGATTTTACCACAAGTAATTATTTTATTTTTACCTCTTCCTGAGGTTGATATTGATATGCCTCATTCCAGTATCTTTATCAGCATAGATTCAAATAATCAAATGCTTTTTTAAAAACAAAAAATGAAATAGAAAAGTAAAAATAAAAAACACAGTTCAGAAAACTATTGCATTTGAAAACCTCACACAGAAGAAGCTGCTATAAGAAACCCTATTTTAAGAACATTAAGTCTTCTGAAGTGTATATAAAACTATTTCCAACTTCCTGCCCTAAGGACTTGTTTAAAATCCTGCCCACTTCCAGAACCATTTAAATGAACCAGCCTGGTCAGAAAAAAAGAGAGCTAAGAACAAGGGTGGCGCACGAGGCATTTCTTCCTTATTAAATTATTGAGCAAGTCGATGTTGAACAGTACAAGCACGGCTTTGTTCACACACTCTGAGAACTAGCTATCTCATAATTAGATAGCCCGGAAGCACTAAAAGAAACTACAGCACCAATTATACATGATTTTTGTATTGCACCACCATAGCTTGGCAGACTAAGTAAGGTACTGGAAAATAACACAGAATGGTCATTTCCTGCATCTAAGAAAACAGAACTACTACTAAATAGAAGATAGGATTTTTCTCTCAAGCCCACATGTATCTTGAACGAAAGACATGAAAATAATGCAAGGAAAAAGGTTTCCTTCCTCTACTTCGATAATTATTACAAGAGGGAAAGTGCTGCCCAAATACAATTGATGGGAAAATACCCTGACTTCATCCCACAGTTAAGCTGTCTGTTGTTGACCAGACTGTTCAGTAATGAAGACAGTGAGTGGTTTCATGCGGCAGATGCAGACCTTGCCAAAAATTACAGGAAGAGCAGGAAAAACAAATATAGACAATCACGCTGAAATATCAATACACTCCTAGAATGAAGCACAGTCATCCAAATGATCTAAACATGGTACTTTACTATTGTTTTAATTCTTATTTTTATTTTGTTTGCTCCCTTGTGCTTTGCTTTGCTGTAATTTTCAATCACTCAGGCCATGACAAAAGAGCAACTGCAGAGGTGGAAGGCAAAGATGGCCTTCAAGACTTCTGTTTGCACTGAAACTAGAACTGCATTAAAGTCTGGAGCAATCAGAGCCAGTTCTTGTGGTCTCAGGCCACGGACAGTCCATGCTTAAGTGACAGAACAAGAATAAATAAAGAAAGGATGTAAATAAAATAGTTTTCTGAAGAGAAGCCTGAGACAGCAGCTGTTACCTAATAATCCACTACCACATTCTATCGTTATTTTTTAAATGCTTTAAGTCAGGAAAAATCTTTTATTCTGAAAGGAACAGAGCAAACAAAACTAGCACATATATTCAAACGTACATTCAGTATCAAGTTTCATACTTAGTTCGGTGCATTTTCATGAAAAATCTGCAATCAACAGCAACGTAATGCTACCTGTAGGCATGAGTCATACACGGATCTTGTATCCCATATAAAACAGTTCTCCCTCATGGCTTTCCTCATATTATTTGACAGAAGCTTATTGCAGCAGAAACAATGCCAAAGAAACATTTTATTGTTTCTCCTGAAAATCCTCAAAAAAACAAAGTGGAAAACAGCAGTTTCAAAATACAAAAACGCGTGTGAATTTGCAGAACATCATTAAACTTTCATCATTTCTTCAAGCTTTTAAATTCTGCTGGGGTCCTTTTGCTTTCCTAAGTTTACCCGTCACACACAGCTGCAGAGCTCTGGCTGATTTGGGTGTAGTGTAACAGCCTCTTGTGTAACAGCCAGCACGAAGGTCTCATCATCATGAATACACTATTCCCACTTCCACATCATTGTACGCTGCAGCTCGTTTCTGCACAGTTGGCATCACGAGCGATAAATAGACCACAGCACAGCACCAAATGGCATGGCACTGCCCGTCCTGCCTCGTGCTGCCAGGCTGAGTGGGACCAGGATGGGTGGCCAGCAGGCTCGAGTCAGAGGCTTGCAGCAGGTGCTGTTCTTTCCCAAGAATCATCTGCATCTTATTTCTATTTCTCCAGAAAATGAGAATTTTTCTTTAGAAGCCCCTCTTTGGAAAGATTTTGCACAGTCTATTTCTCAGTGTGCAGTACTCAGAGCAGAACAGCTGTCACACATAGTGGATAGCCTACAATAAAGTAAGGTAATATCTGCTGGCACTGCTTCAAATTCATTTTTAAGGACTGTAAAGGACAATGTCAATAGAGTGCAGAGGCAGGCACCACGCTATGCTGAGAAGCCACAGTTACATTAGTCACTGAATTAAGCAGTTTTACAGCCTACAGTACAATACACTCAACCCTCACCTCAGAAATTCATGCTATTTCTTTCTCTCTCCTTTTCAATTCTGCTTTATTTGATTTTCCATTCAAACCTAATTCTGTTTCTCTGCACCTTCAGGGGAAACAGTTTCTGCTTTATTAAGTGTACAGAGGGTGTGCCTGATGTCAGTACTATGAAGGAGGGGGAGGGAACATATTGGATAGTCAGATACATTATTTGAAAAGGATTTACAGCATTCTGGGTTGAAAAGAAACAATGTCAACCAGAAATCATAAAATCAAACAAAACCTGTTTTTAATCTGCCTAGGCATGCACAAGAATTAAGGAAGACATCCAGAGTACAACCTATTTTTACAACTAATTTTCAACAAGTGTCATTAGATCTTATCTCTCACCTCACCTATTCATCTCCAAGGCTTACCTCTGGCAGGGTGACAGCACTGGAAAGCAAAACAAAGAGCAATCCAAGCTTATAGCCATTTAAGCCAATTTTTGTTTAAAGTGCAGAAGGCTGCAGCTCAAAATAAAATCTACTGTGTGACACAATACACTAACCTTAGAACAGCAGTTCTGTTTTGCTTGGTCTAGTACCTATTACAGTATTCCAAAGTAAAGCTGCCATTACCGGCCACATGAAGTTAAGCATGTGGCTCCATTCAATTAAGCATGCCCAAATATTCACTCCCCTGTCTTATGAAGCACTATCCCAGTAGCATCAGCATTATAGAAATCTGGACATTGTCCCCAAGTGGTGCAGATAGCACTTGGCAGCCTAAGAGATTTCTGTGCAAGAGTAATGTATCAAACAAACATATGAAATGGAGAAGAATTCCATTAGCATCTCTATTAAAAGGGTCTTGAAACCAAATCCCGGAGTTAACAAGCATCATGCATCAACCACAAAACATGTCTAAAAAGCTTTTCATTTTCTAGGAGGCCTTTGACATTTTTTTTTCTTTGCTATTTTCCTTAATAGTAAATGAAATAACAATAACAAATGGTTCTGATAATTAAATGCCTCCACATGTTTCTGGAGGCGTTCATTTCTTTGCACTTAAATACAAGTAAAATAACTAACTATATGGCATCCTGCAATACAATTTTTTCTTTAAAACTGTTCCTTATGTACTCTTACTCAGGAAAGGAAGCAATTAAGCTGCCAACTGTAACAGATATTGACATCTATCATCAGACATTCACACGAAACAAATTATTACTTCTAAACTCTCCTGTTTAAAGTAAAAAAAGATCTGTAAGTTGCAGGTATTTTTGCTATTCCTCACCTGATAGTATTCCCTAATTGTAAACTACCAGAACCATAAAGAAATTTCAGCAGTTCCTCATTTACTTCTAAGACTTAACCTATGTCTCCATGCAACAAATCAGTTCTGGATGGATTTGTAAAGACAACTGGGTAGGCTCTGCTTCTCTTCCAAAACATAAGCTAGAATGTTCACCAAGAGGTCACAGATGGTATACTGCCTCATGACTCCAAACATATGAATAGACAGGCCAGCACCAGCCATAAGAAAAAGCTATATACAAAAGGAAACATTTTCACACTACTGTTAGGAATCAGAAAAGTCTATGACCTTATGATGGTGACAATCACAGGAGGAGGAAACAACTCAAAAACACCCTCTTCAGCTTTCAGAGAGTCTGGAAACATGAAAAAACATTGGCAATATTCTAAAAGTAAAGAAAAGGTTTGAGAAATATCTGTCCCTCTCCTTCTTTCCCTTATCAATAATTCAAAGTAAGCAATCTCATAACAGAATGCGTTCTCCATGTTCCATCTCACTGAACTCACTCACTGAATTAGCTACTCAAACTGTAATTCACTCCTTACATAACGCTACGTGAGCTGCAGAAAACTAACAACCTTGCCAGCTATGACGATGTTGCATCTTTCTGGTTCATGCCAGACATTTTGTGCTAAACTAAATAAGAACACAGCAGAGTTTTGCAGAAATGAATATACATCTCCCTTAAATAAGCTCCCTGCAATTCCATCCTCCAACACATAATAGCAGGATTCATATTCTCAGCATGAAGTTGTGTTAATGGCACTGCATTTCCCACAAGGAACGGGTAGCTGTAAGAACAAGTGCATTAGCAGATCCAAAACATGCAATTACTGGCTTGAATAAGATACCAAAGTGTTAAAAGATCTTAATAATAATCGAGTTTCATAGTGATGTTTGAATGATCTTCAGGAAAGATATCCTATTTGTTTTCTTTTCTTTTTTTTTTTTTTTTTTTTTACAACATCTCAAATTGACAGCATCTTATTCTGGCACTAGTGTTGTTATTAGTTATAGAAACTTTTTTTTTTTCCATTCACTCAATTTTCTCCAGCCAAGAAATCACAGGCATGTAACTGCATCAGCAGTGAGAACAGATGGGCATTTCCAACAGAGTCTCCTGTCCCCTTAGCCCATCCTCCTCTTCCAAATCCATTTGACATTATTAAGTGATGGGATAGAGGCTTGGCTGCCTGCACACCTACCCACAAGCTCGATTTGCAGAGCGCCCACGGCAGTTATTGCAAGGCCTGCTTGGACATGTCATAGGTGGCAAAGATGGGCGACTTGGGATTGCTGGGCAGCTTTCCTTGAAACAACTGCTGCTGATGCACTAGTATTCCTTCACTAGGTACATACTGCCAAAGGATGGAAGAGCAAATACAAATAACAAAAGCAAAACCGAAGACACGCTAAGAGGACAAAAAATAAGCAAGTATCCATCGCTGCTGGCTAGTTGCATTAAACATAGTTTAAACAAACTTGCATTAAGTACAGCTCCTTCACATAAGCTGTGATCCCATCACAGTATGACATTACATGTAAGGCACTGGGCTAGGAGTTCATCTCCTGGCCCTGTTAGACACTTCTGTGTGATCACTGACAGACCATAGAGGGCCACATTCACACCTAATGAAATATAGCAGTTCTCCCAGAAGATAAATTGAAATGTATCTCTAGTTGTTTGATGCAACTTGAGCCTTAGCATCTCTGCCTCTGTTCCCTGCTTCATAGCAAGAAGATACCACTTCCCTAGAGCATGCAATAAGATGCCATAAAAGTGCTTTAGATAAACACACATCATTACAGCTTTGTACATTCTCTTTCACCTCTAGTACTACAATGCTGTAATGAAATGAATAGCAAAGGCGAAGAAGGGATAATTTGCTCACAGATCAGAGGACTGTATTTTTACAAAGGCCATCAGTACACATTCTGGAGATTTAAGTTAAAGAATTTCCTTATCTTCAATAAGGAAGTTGTGGTGTTTCCCCGTCTCTGTATTTCAATCCTCCTTTGCATGATGCTTAAGATTCCCCATCCCTTTCTGAAGTTGCTATTTCAGCTTAAAGAACTCCTATTATATTAATCCATAGAAGGAGTAACACAGACCATGAAATTTTCATTTTGGCTTATCCTTTGCAGTTGACCCCTTCTTTTAAAATTAGTTTTCTTTGCATTGGAAATATGAGCTTTCATTTTGAAAGTATGGAATTTCATGATTTAATTTTTTTCTTACCTTTAAAAAATAATCAATCCTTGTCTGTATGAACTCAAACAACAGTACTAAATTGTAGACGCTTTACAAGAGTTAAAAGAACATTTTCAGGCTGCAAATCCAAGTATTCAGTATCAGAATTCAGCTGCCTTTGTGTATCTGTTATCACCATCATCAATTAGAGACATCAACTTCACCTTCTTTTCTCCCTAGGAATCTTGCCACAAGCAGTGCAAAGGATGGACCACTCTCATATTAAGGAGCAATGTTCTCCTTCTTCAACATATGGATCCACGCTGAATGTGTGCACTCTCACGCCAGGATTCAAGCAGAGAACCTGTTATTTTCCTTCAAGATTCTCCCCAATGCGTGTAGCACACGGAACTTCAACTGAGTTCCTGTTAAAAACCTCTCTGTTCTGCATATCAGTTTGACATGTGCAAGGCTAACTCAAACTCTCAAAAAAAGAAAACCACACACACACACACACAAAAAAACCACAACAGCAACATTCAACATTTGCTGAACTTATGTAACTTCACACGCAGAAACGAGTAAACAGCAATTCAGCAAGATCATACCTCAGGGTTTCATCTCAGGAGCCCAGAAACTGAGCCAAAACCTGAAGAAGAGCCAGATGTGAGCTGCACCAATACTGGCTGCACCAATAGGCAGGCTGCTTTGTCCTGCCAGTGTAAGAGGCCTGGACAGACAGGAAGATTTCAGAGGCACCTGAACACCTTCACAGCTACCTTGCAATGACTTGTTCATGTGCTTACGTCCCCTCCTTTGGGCTGAAGGTAAACCATAGTTCTCACAGGTGCAAGAACAGCTGTGGACATGTATGCTGTCTGTACTAATATTTTAACAGCATTAGTGAGGCCTCCCTCCTTCACACTACACATCAATTTGCAATGAGGTAATGAAGTCTCCAGATCTCTCTACAATTAAAGTTAGCCCAGATGCCCTAAGTTAGCATGTCTGGTACTTCTATAATGCCATACTGCAGAGATTAAACACAAGGAGAGCTCTCTGGTGATCTCTGCAGGCTCCATGCTGCAAAACTTAATACAATTCTTTTTGGAATTTCCCCATTATTTCTCCAAAATCTAAAATTACAACATATAAGATTCCAAACCTCTAAGTATGCTAGCAATATTTTGAAAAGGAAATACTGCTTTGTATTGTAGTTTTTGACTCTTCCATGTTCCTAATTCCACGCACTGCCAAATGAATCTCTGTAAATCAGCCTGAAGCAGCAATTCCCACCACCAGCTAGAAGTGTTTGCAACAGTCTTGTGCTTCTTACTTTTCTGAAGCAGATTATATTATGAATTATATACTGTGAGAAGAATTAATTTTGGCACCAAGAACAAATTAGTTGCTGATCTATGCTTTATGTCAGAATTCGTCTGCTTTTTTTTTTTTCCCAACAGCAGTAAAAGTCTAAGCCACAAGCAGATGTATAATGTCTTTTTTACCAAAAAACTTAGAATTCATGACATGTTAAACATAGGTGAGTGTTCAATTATGACTTTTAGAGACACTGTAAATAGGATTGAAAGGGTCAAAGCCAACAGACCTCACATCCTTTTAACTGCTCATAAATCCTTAAAAAGAAAAAAAAACTAACCAAATTAAAATTTCAACTAATTCAATACTTGTCCTAAATAATTCTAGTAGAAACCTTTGTAGGTCATTTCTAATGTGCATATGAGGAACACTTCTTCCAATTCCCAGCGGAGTTCTTCCCTTTATGAATAGGTGACCATCCATTCTTTTATAATGCTGTATTTTAAATAAAAAAGGTCATCTTTCCTGCTGCACTTCTCTTAGCCTTTTGTTTTCAGACTCTCCTATTCTATCTACCGCTCATCCTTGTGGCCCTTTCTCTGTCTGTGCTTAATTTCATCCTGACTATAAACAAATCAGATCTGCATGCATTATTCCAGACAAGGTTTCACTCTGACTCTGAAAAACATACTGATGAAAATCAGCTTAACGCTTGGAATGCATTTTCAGCTAGGAGGGATTTGTCTTTCACACTTAGAGACGTTCTGCCATTAACCACTGAAGCTGGGAGTTTCTCCTCCTCAGTCAAGCTGATAAGCAACCTACTCATAGCAGAAACTCTCAGCTTCGTACCATGAAGCTAAGGAATTTCATCCCTTTTCCAAAACTGTAACCTTTAATACATTCCAGTTCCTCCCTCATTCCCAATCCTTCCCTGCTTGACAGTTCCTCCACAGTTCCTCCTCCCTTGCAAGTTGTATTAGCAAATGCCCTCTTCCTTATGACAAGATAATTAATGAAAATATTATATGTAAGTGGTCTCCTGATCAACCTCCAAGCCTTCTGGGAAGGGGCACTTCTGCTTCAACAATGATCACGCCACCTCATCCTGCTGCTTCAAGGCTGACAGAGTTCTAGTGAGATTCACAAGCCCAATGACCTAGATGACGAGTAGATGACCTAAATATACATCCAAGCTCTCCCACAGCCTGTCACTCCTTGAACAAACTGGCTGCAGTATTACATTTAGAATGCAACTTTTAGTTGCAGCATCTCATGATATTTACCTGAAATTATTATTTTTTTGATCCAGTGCTAAATTTCAGCCCCAAAACAAACTTTCTGCTGCTATTTCCCTTCCTCAGAGCCATCTCCCATCACCAGTATCTGTACACACAGATTGACAGCTGCAGGTCCACTGGGAGAGAACTGAACATCATTTTGCAAAATATAATCCACCAGCTACTCAGTTTTTATTACTGTTTTTGAAAGCCTTGCCACTATTTTCAACCTACATGCAACTCCCTATTCCATGTTCAGAGATCAGCTACATTGTACTTAGCAGGAAGGCTATGGTCAGCTTTGCAATGGGACAACCTAGCTAACGGTCTCCTATTTACACATCTTTCCCCTGACCCCTCCATTTTTTACCAACATGACGCTCAACATCTGTCCTTGGCTGAAAGGACTGCATCCAAACAACACCAATCAGATGTGCACTCACAATCAAGTAGGTAGTACAAAACTGCTAGGTTATCCTCTCCTCAGTTTATGCCTTAACAAGGACTCATCATCAGGACATAACTCCTAAGAGGTAGCATTGCATCAATTCAGCAACTCCAGGTAAGATACTTGTAATTCACGCTGCTACTTACAAGCCACAAACATGACTAACCTCCAGTATCTCACATCACCATGAAAAAACATTAATGCGCAGCAAGCTCTAATCATACCACAGGGAACTAATTTCCGATGCATATATTACTTTTGCAGGACATTACAAGACAGGCCTTTTTTCCCCCTTGATCCATTAGGTGTCAAGGCCCTCCCAGTCCTACAGTACAGCACAAGTGACTGCTGATGGCAATGTGGTGGTGAATAACAGCTTTATTTAGTTCCTTCTACCCACACTGCTCGGTCACACAGGTCAGGACTGCAGGACCATGAATGTGTTTACTGATCAAATGCAGTGCCTTAAGTTACAGCGTTAAATCTGCAAGTATGAATACAACCAAAAAAACAACCACGCATAATGACACAAATTAGAACTATGAATAAACAATTTCTAGAATGATAGCAGATTATTCCATCTCTTGAGGTAAGAGGCCTTAGAAGTTTCAGCATCTCCTATGGCCAGGAAGAAGTCCTGTGGACAAAGACAGGAAAAACTGAGACAAAGGTGATGCATTTGCACTATTTGCTCCCAAAACAGCATGCTAATGTCATCCTAACATGACTCAATAAAAAGCTTTCCTAGCTATGATACTAGAGAAGGTGCATTTCATCTACACTGGGGGGTGGAGGGGGAAAGAATGAATATATTCAGGAATATTCAACCAAACCTCAGGAGAACTAGCAGCGTTAATTTTGCTGAACCACAGCAGCTACACTAAGCACAACAAAGAAAATCCTCTTTCTTCTATGCCTGCCTGGCGAATTATAACCACAATCTCCAAAAATACCAACAGCTTGTTTTTATCTCAGTTATACCAATAGAAACCACATGCAAAAGTCATTGATTGTATCTTGAAAGCTGGCAAGGCCTAAAAGATGCACTGACAGCACCCTCTAAGCAGCAGGGCATGGTCGTGTACAAAACCTCTATGTGCCTGCACCCACCCACTTGGCTACTAATGGGCACATTCAGCAGGCACAAGTCCACGTGCACAGCTGAAGCCAAGTTCCTCCAATCCCCCAGTCTGGGCAGGTCCCTTGTTTACTCACAATCTCTGGGGCCAGTTCACTTAGTCACTGCAGTAACTGGAAGACCAGCAGTCCCTGGTCATCCCACCTGTCTGTAACCAAGTGTTTCAGATCATCCCAAGGTCCCCTCATACTCAGTCCTGCCAGTCAGCACAGAAGAGCCCCTCTAACAGGCACCCACAGCCCTCAAGAACTAGCTGTGCCTCTGATCCTTATTTAGATTTGGTGCAACTTCAGACAAAAGACAGCCGCAGACATCACTGCATTACACTGGCCAGCTGGCACAACACTGCCACCAGGCAGGGAGGAGGTAAACATCTGGACAGCAGCTGAGGGCTGCCCGTTATTAGCATGGTGAGGGAGAACCCCACTTGTCAGGAACGGTTCGTTACCAAATTGAGAAGAGCATCAGCTACACAACGTGAGTCAGAAACCTCCGTAGGCGAGTCAGGAAAAGAATTAAGGGTTGGTTGTTTTTTAATTGACATCGACACCCAGGCAAGGAATTACAGAGACTTTCTGTTCACCTCCTCCCTGCACTACATCTTGCACAGCAAGAACAACCCCAACGCACACAATCAATCGTGGTGGGGAGCAGCATGGGCCATCCACCCACACAACCTAGCTCATACTCCAAAAGAATATTAACCCTTCCTATATCTAGCTCACATTGCAGTAACGAGCTTACATGAGGAACCTGTTTCATACCATTAGTACAAAGCCACACTCTTGTCAAAAAAAACATTCTGTAATATTAAAAGAACACTCAGCTTATATCAACAATTCCATTTAGAGACAGAAAATCTGAATTTCAGTAATACATTGTCCCTTTTTCTTCACATATACTTATTTATATACTTATTTTTACATTGCATTTTACATAGAAAATACATAGAAATAAAACTAAACTAGCTCTATTCTTTTGCTTCTGCCATGCTAGTTGGTAGCTGCTGGACTTCCCTATGGAAATCAACCCTATTTGAATGTAAGTAAAAACCTTCTTCACTAACAGCTTTTAAAAAGAAAAACAAAACTAGAAAATGTTTGTTTGAAGGCGTACATTAGACCAGGAGGCTCAAATATGCCCTTGTCAGTTCAGTAGCTTCCTACTACAGCATACGAGTCAGAACCAATTTCTCCCTCAATTCCATTGTTAGGATTTCTATAATCCCCATATACTCTGACCTGGTCTCCCTCCTCATGTCTCCCTCTTCACTTCTTGGATTGCATCAGCAGTAGCAGCCTAATGCGCAGAAACTGCTTGACATTTTAAAACCAAAATGGTGATAAGGTCCCCAATACAATCTACACATTGTCTTCCTGATACTACCCATACTGAATGAGTTTAAAACCTGAGAAAATGGAAACATTTGTAAAACAAAAAACTTGCAAAAGCCACAGAAAAAGTGCTTAAAATATTTAATGGAAAACATGAAGTTAATCTGTCACACATATACTAAATATTTGTCTTTTCTCTGGCTCCATACTAATGCATGTTTATCCTTCTCTTTCACACAACTACATAAGCACAGTTTCCTCTTCTGCACCATGCTCAGCACCGTACACCCTCACAGCCGAACTAGAAAAACCGTGCTTAACTATTAATTATAGCTCTAGAAATGTATTGAGCAGGGCACAGACTCAGACAAAGCAAACAGTCCTGCTGGATGTCCTTCACTGCCTGAACACCTGGGCACAAGAGCTGGGCCCCAGCCAGAGCAGGACTCAGCTGGTGCACAAGTGCTGCCCTCTTAAACAGAGGAAGACATGCCCTGGGCCTTCCTGATGCTGGATCTGTCAAAAGACTCACTTCATTGAGTTTGTATAATGAAACTTCACCAATTACAGTTATTTAATGGAAACGAGACCAACAGAACACGTGGAAGCTTCACCTTCACCTTCAACACAGAATTCCCATTGTTTCTGTAGAAATGTTGACAAACAGAGCATCAGGTACGTGTGCTTTAGGCTGACACTTTCCTTAATCCATTCCATGTCTCCCTCCCTCCCTCATACTCTGAGAAAAGATGTCAGGTCAGATGAAGTGACAAATGCTCTTTCTCTCCTTCAGAACAAGCACAGGCAGACCCTACAATGTTTGTTCCTCAGCATCCACACAATACGAAGCTCAAAGCAGAGGCCAAAGTCATTTTAAAACACCTTGAGAAATGTTCAAGAGCAACACTGAATAAAGAAGGCTGTAAAAACTTTGTAAAGAAAGGATTACACAGTGCTTTAAAACATCATCTGGATTAAAAGAGGGTATGTTCACTCTCAACTGGTAATGAAAACCCAGAAGAAATAAACAATGCCATTTCCTTCCAACCAATGTACCTGTATAAAAAAGGCTTTGGATAACATTGTACAGGAAGAATTTTGCCCCAAATGCTGCTTGGCGCAAGTTCTTAAATATAAACAAAAACAAGCAAACAAAAACAGAGGATAAGAGCGAGTGGGACAGAGATGCAAAGCAGAAACTGCTTTTTTCTAGATGAATGTGGAAAGCTTGGCATATTGGTATGCAATCTGATTAGTATGTCTCACTACTTCTTTTATTAAATAATAATTTACAGTAATGAACCCAAAGATGGCAGAGATTAAAATAATTCAATATTACAGTAAATTCTAGAAGTGCTAAATACATCACCAAATTTGATTCCTAAGAGACACATGTAGCTACCTGCCCTATCTTGGATGTCTCAGCATGGAAGGGAGTAGTCTTTTATTCATAAGAAAACAAAAAACAAACAAAAACCTCTTGAATTTATTATTTTTATTTGGACAGTCTTGCATTCACATATATGCATGTGAAGGAAGCACAAAGGCAAAGTATGTCCCAAGTAGGAGGCAACATCTGCTTATAAATTATTTATATTCTTTCAACCATTAGCTGACTGAAAAGAACTACTGCATAGATCAAAGCACTGCTACACACCAGAATTTTCCATTGCTGCAAACAAAATTTAATTGAAAGCAAAAGCACCTCTTCTCATCTTAAATTTTAAGATAGAATAGATTCAGAAGTGAATTATTTCAAGAATCGATGTAATGCACTGCTTTAGCAGGTTTCACCAGCTAGTGATATTACAAGATACATTCCTTCTCCTTTCTGTGCCCAGCTGAACTTCCATCTGCTGATAAACCTTCCTCAAACCCAGCTACTTGCCACAAAGACATTAAATTAACACTTGTCTGCTGTGACAGCCTGCACTCTGACATGCAAACACACTCCTCCTCCTCAGGCAGGACATTAGGAGCTTCCCAAAGGCAAACATAGATGAAAGGCATCTCCTAAAGGAATGCCAAATTTCAAGGCCAAAGAAAAAGAAAAGTTGCTTCCATGATGAGCAGGGAAGCACCACTGTTTTCATACCAGGTACAGTTATATTATCTGATGGAAATTTTGCAATATAAATCTTAACAAAAAGGAGAAGAAAGTAGTTCCTAAAATGAAAGAAAGTACAAGTGCAGAAATGAGTGGATGCTGCCTTCAGAGAAGGTGAGAAAGGAGAATAATCAGGTTTTACAGATCTTACTGCCTGGCCAAGAACAGAAGGATTCCTATGCCAGGTGGTCACCAAAGCATGTATTTATGGGTTTATCACAGGAAAAAGAGTCACTGCTCTTACAGCCAGTATTTTTCCTCATGCTGCAGTTTGGCAACTCCATAAGAAAACACAGAGAATTAAACTGAAATATAACTATATACACAAAATCCATTCTCTCCTGATGCCATTCACATATTTGTTAGTGTTCCCCATGAAATCTTCTGGTAAATGTTATTCTGCCCCACTTTGGTTTGTGACTGTTTTTCATCTGTGAATTCCAGGTTGTTCCTGTTCTGCTTTTAAGGCAAGATTGGGCAGCAGATTGTCCTGCGTGGTCTGGCACCATCAGATCGTGTGCTACATTTCTGCATTTCACTCTCCTGGTGAGAACCATCTGCTCCACAGGTTTAAGATGCTGACCACCTGGGCAGAAGCAACTTCATTAAGGGAGGGGAAAAAAAAAAAAAACAAAGAAAAAAAAACCAAAAACTTTTGCATCATGTATTTATAACATTTATTCTCTGTACTTTTAAAAACACTTTACATATGTAGTGCTGTGTATGTATTAGTAACTTTCTAGTTACAGCAGTATCTATCTATCTTGATCTATCATCGAGTTCTTGGTTTTATTATTTTGGTTCAATTCAGTGTACTTTTCAGCAGTGCAATAACCTTCAGCAGAACTTGATGGATTCTTTTAAATCAGTAGTGCTGACTTTTCATCAAAGCAGATACCCAGAAAGCATACATGAAAGCTCTAAATCAATTTGAGATTTGGAAGGAATAGCCAATAGTGAAGCCTGAACGGGTAAATGGAATAGGTAAATCAAAAATGAGGAATAAGAAAAGAGAACTTTTTTTTTTTTAGTTCAAAACAATACACGGCATATACAAATGACACTGTGAGCAGGGAAGTGCCTCATTAATCCAGTCAGCATGTATGAACAGGGATTTTTTCAAAACCTTTCAACATCTGCCTGATTCTGTCCCTTGGAAATCCTTCTCCATTTCAGTGGGATGAAACAAAGATCTAGGCAGAGTACTTTCTAAAAGCCTTTGGCTACAGCCAGCCTGCTGCATACATCATTATACACAAATCCCCAGGGAAGAGAGGCACAAGAAAATTAACTCGGTCTTCAAATCCTAGCATTTGCTTGAGAGTTGTTCCCTGGGAGCTCATACTCCATTCAATTTTACCTTTTTAACTCTTGGAATGCTTTGTTTTCTGAAACGTTACTTTTATTATTTGCACTGCCTGTTGAAACTGCACTCCTCTGAACAACAACTAAGCCAAGGCATGCTTCCTTGGTGTTCTGTTCCCATCACACCTTCACGAGGGGCTCCATACCTGTCATCCACTGACAAAATCTTTCCGATGAGCACCCCATTGATACACCTTTCCAAAGAACAGAGCACGCTCCAAGAGAATACAAAAGGCCATACAATGCAGCTTCAGCTGTGGAAGGGTATTTTTATTGTTTTGTTTTGAAATAAGCATGCCTAATTTTTTGGCACAAACCTTAGAGCAATGTATCTGGCCACACTCTATACAGCACACACATTCTGCTTTCCTCAGAAGTGTGCATTTCTTTCAAACTCATTTCTATCACAGCTTCTCATCTAGATTGTTCTTTTGCACTTTCTCGTGTCTGCTGTGAACAAAGAAGTCTGAATGAACAGACTTAATTAAAAAGACAGATGCATACATAGCATAACGAACAAAATTAAAAACAGTGCTAAAATACCATTTAGGGTTCCTCCGTTCTCAGATGACTATATACTGAACTTTGTAAGACAGTGTTTGAAATTTGACTATGCTTGATTCAAATGTTAAGAAAGGGTAAGTAACAGCAACCTGCAGAAGAAATATCCCTAAGTATACTTACACCAAGAGATAAGCACATGGATCGTCATCTTCCCAGTTCAACTGCATAAATGCACTAGTAAATGTTTTGCACTCTAGAAGTGGCTTTCTTCCAAAAATTCCCAGTCAGCTTACTGACCAACGCTTTCTCAGTGCTTACTATATAGTAGGCACCTCCTGTAGCCCCCTTTCTCCCTTACACAGATGCTGTGATGGCACTGTGGTGGCAGAGCAGTGGGCTTACAACTCAATCCAGCTACTGCAGAGTTAACTCAGCCTCTCAGAAATAACTATTTTCCTCTTCTGGAGAAAAAGTGACTAAAATACCACTGCAGGACAGTCAGGAGAACTACAGACACCTCTGAATTACTTTGGGCACCAGTAATGTGAGTGGTCACTTCCGTAGTCACTAGTGCTGCAAAGCAGAAGAACTCTGAATCAACAACCAAGTAGCTGCCTGTGAGCAGCTTCTCCCAAAAACAGCAAAGAGCTGCCAAGATAAATCAGTCTGTCAAAGCAGTCTACAACGAGCTAACAAACAAAATAAGGAATGGAAAAGGAATACTGTACTCAAGGAAAAAAAAAAAAAAAAAAAAATAGCTACCAATGTAGGAACCAAAATACTATTCATGCATAGTTTTGTGGTATTTATCGCTACATATTGCCTCAGCTGTCCCATGGAAGAAGATAAACAGAATTCAGCACAGTCGTCTCTGACTGCTAGAAACACCAAAACTGAACGGTTGTACAATGCCTTGGGACAGCAATAGCCTACCAATAGCCTACACACTTCAAGCTTAGTTGGAGAGACAGTATTACAAAACTAGGAAACACTTGAAAGGCGCTTGAAAGAAGCATCATTTGGCTGAGTAAGCAAATAAAAGCTCAGCTGAAAGCTCTGCAAATGTGAGCAGTGACATAGATAAGAGAAAAGTTGTGCCCTACTCTTAAGCTATTTCTGAGACCAAAACCAACAATACTAAAACTCCCTTCAGCAAACACACTGTTTGGTTATGAAATATTAACCACAAGAAGAAGCATCACTCAGGATTAGCACCAGTCATCCATTAGAAAGAGTACTGAGCTTTACGCATCCTTGGAGAACTGCAGCAAACAGAGATCACTACAATTCTTATTTCAAAAGCAGTTTTCAGGAAATTAGAAGTTGATTCTTTCCAAGTTGGGAGCAGAAAACCCAACTGCTGAGGAAAAAAAGGTCTTTTGGTATCTGACTCCTGAAGTAAAAAGGCCATTCGATATTCCATTAAATGAGAAATTATACTGGCTACTCTGGGAATGTTATACTCACTACTGCACCGCAACCTGGATGCAGCGTCTAAAATGACAATGTTCCAGATCTAGCTAAGTAGTGCTGCTACTATCACCAAATGCAGACAAGATGTATTTCATGCTATGGGATATGAGAAGTAAAAAAGACCTAAAATTTAATTTAAGGAACTAATGTATTTTATATGTTTAAATACCACAAAAGTCTGAGATGAGAAATATAATAAATTCAAAGTCCTTTGCAAATGGAAGTTTTATTAATGACTGATTTTTATTTTTTAAGCACAACCTCAACCAAATATATAAACAGACCCCAAATCCCTTGAGGAAGATAAAAGCAAAGACATCCTTTTTTACAGTAGGAGTTTGCCCCTTCTCCAACCTCCCAGAATTTCTGAAAATCTTTTAACAAACTTACTCGATATTATCTGAAACATTTTCACATTTCCTCATATCATATGGGACATGTTAAACAGCTCATTTCCAAATTGTACCAGACAGAAACTTTGTGTTTTCTGCGTACACATACCCAATGTGTGCAAAAGGCAATGCTGACATGACAAAAGAAAAGAAAAGAAAACAAAACAAAAAAAAAAAAAACAAACCCCTGCCTTTCAACTCAAGGGGGAAAGCCATAGGCATGTCAGAAACTTTTCTCAGCTATCAGAGATGCTGAGAAGGAATATATGCCTTGAAGAAATCACAAGATACCTTTGTCACCTAAATCCAGTGACAAAGCATCTGGACCATGTGGGCTGCATCCTGCCTGTAAGGTATTCCCTGGACTTAAAAGGGAAAGCTAAAAGGAAATTTGACCATCTGGGTTTGTCAGGGATAACTGACTTGTTCCTGACTATAGACTTCTGGACTTTTTCTATTGGTGAAAAATCTCTGTTATGCAAAATGACCATGAAGTTTTGGACCTCACATATGAGCCACCACAGTCAATGAATAAAACCAGCATACCAGTCCTAAAAATCTGCAGTTTGGTTTTAGCAATCTAAAGAATTTCAAAGGAAGCTGTACACTATCTGTATACCAGCCTTTAGTCACAGCACTTCAGGGACTGCCAAAATAAAGAGACAGCACTTGGCTGCCTGTCCCAAGCAGGACAGGAACATGAGATCAATCACCTCATATACAGCAGAAGGAAAACATGGGAGGAGAAGACATCAAAATAATACCACTTCAGGTCACCAGAGCCTATGTGAAGAACACAGCTAAAAGTTTCCTAGTGGAACTAAATACAGAGTTAACAACATGCTGACATTCCTAATCTTATACAAGATCAGCTGGCTTCTTAGAAAATACCATAAAGAAAATAAAACCAAGAGCAAGTAGATCATTTATCATCAGAGACAAAAAAAAAACTTTATAAACAGACTTAACGATTGAAAAGAAGTAACAAATGGATGCTAAGGCATCAGAAATTTCTTTCTCATTGCTATTCCTTGGAGTCCAACAAAATGAAACTTGCAAGGACAGAATTCAAGGCCCTGGGAAGATTGCAGCAAAACAGAGCACCAGCATCCCTGAAAGAGGCATTTAGTATCTAATCACCAAGTACAAGTTACAAACAATTGCAAACCAAGTGACAATTCTGAGCACTGGCACAAGTGATGCTGCTTTTGAAGAAGAATATCAGATTATTCTCTACAAAGAACTCATATACCTTTACAATCTCTATCAAATGTATATACTGTCTGATGCTTCACCAGGATAAAGTGTTGTGTATGTGCTTATACACATAATTACATTAAACTCAATCCAAAATAAGCCTTGTCTTATGAGCTCATACACGTATATGTGATACATATATATATATATATGTATGTACACATATACACATTATATTTTCTTTAAGCCTAGAAGTAAACAGTTGACCTCCATTATACTGGTTCCATAGAGATTTATTTCAGTGAAACCAAACACAACCTTTTCATCTTCTGAGCAAATTTCACGAGCATAATTTAGGTATATTTGTCACATAGGAATCATCGTGAAGAAGCATCATGCTGTACTGAATTTCTTGATGACAAAACCATCACAGCTTATTTGAAATAGGATGACTGAAATATTGAGTCCAGGATTATTTTACAATACTCAGAAAATATCAGCAGATTTTCCCTCTAATATTTCAGCAACATGGAACCATAGCAAATTACTTTTCAAGAAGTATTGGATTTCATTTATAATTTAAATATCATACCACAAGAAAATGAGAAAAGCAGTAGACACTTTGGCTATGCATATTAGGCATGCCTAGATTATACATTTGACTTTATTGCACATTCAAGGTATTGATATTTACTCTTTCCAGAGCTAACAGGAATACACCTCATTTCAAAGAAATGGCAGAGTAGCTTTAGCTTCCCTAATCAGCAAATGTATTTGCAGCCTGAGGTTTTATGGCTGTTCCAACTTGTCAGGCCCCCGTCCATCCTAGTTCCCTTGCTCTGGCTGCTGATCTCAGCCACAGTTGGGCAAAACAAACCATTTCAGCATGGCAGAAGAGCAAAAACTCAGTTACTGTGCTTAATAACATAATTTTGACAATATTTGGTTTCAGTGGGCACAGCATCTCAAAACAGCTGTGTATGAGTATAGGAGTGTTGCAGAGTCCATGGGGACAGGAGAGCATGCAGGTAGATCAGCCTCCTGCCACAAAGCAAGCCCAAAAACCAAGCTGGCAGCAACCCTGGCTCCATGGCTCACTGCTATGCTGGAGTGAACGTCACTTGCGTTTACCACCTCAGCATTGCTTCAGTAGAGGAAAGAGAAGACTTGAGATGCCCAGCTCTGCTAACCTAAGGAAACAGCTTCTGGAGAGTTTGCTTCACTCCCTTCCACCAATAATACATACAAGGTTACTCCAATAACAGTGATTGCATCAGACCTAAAAGGATATTTCTAGTTATGTGGCTGATAAATTAGCTGTGAGGATTGTACCATAACATGCTCTGAATTCCTTATGTAATGAGCAGAATTTGATAGTACAGCCAATTTTACAAAACTGTTTCAGCATTTTAACTTTAAATTTAAAAGAAGTAACAGCACGTACACACATGCACACACACACACGGAAAGAGCATTCTCTTTATATATATATATCTCTAAAAAAGAGGAATCAATCAAGTTTTTTTTTTTTTTTTTTTTTCCAGTATCATCAAGGACACTGGAAAATTGCAGAGAAAATACAAAGATTGCCAGGAATTATATTATTTTAGTACATGAAAAGATGGGGAAGAAGTGGGAGGAGAGCGAGCTGTCTTCCATACCATGTAGCTAATTTTCCAGCTGAATTGTCATGCTCGGACTTTACCGTGCAATTGCAGAAATATGAGTGGCTATCAAATCTTGCAAACGCAGCTCAAATCTTCAGTCCTGATCTAAATTATTATCTTTATACTAAACTTCACACAATAAGCCATGTTGTAAACACACAGAAACAAGATGGAGTTTCTACTAACCTAAATGTAATGAGGATGGCGTTATCAGCCAGGTTCCACACCACTCTGCTTTTTCTTTATGTAGAGAGATAAGTGAGATTGATGTACTAATTGTACATGTTTAAGTCATCAGATACAATCACAGTACCTAAGGAAAGGACAGGAGATAGCATTTTCTTCCTGCAATTTTAGTGCTAGTTTTTTTCTCAAGATTAAACTAAGGAAACTGCCATAATTTGCCATCACTTCAACCAAAACAGTTAAAAGTCACGGGAACTGTATGATGACAATCAAGAATTATGAACCTTCCAATTATGAATCTTCCTTCTCACACTGCCTTACCCATCTGTACATCCTCAGGAAGAGGAATAAAACCACTTACACTGGCCAATATTATTAACTACATAGCTGTTTTTCCTTCCATACTTTATTAATTAAGAATATGAATATCTTAAACTTCACTGTAGCCTACAGACAATGCCTCTCCCCTTTCATGTGATTTTCATTTTTTCCTTTCATTTCTTATTGATACTTACGAAAACTAACATTATCTTTCTGATATGAAATGTGATGTTTCAGCCAAAAAAAAAAAAAAAAAAAAAAAAAAAATTGATAATAAAATATTCCTCTATCTAGCTGCATCATAATGAAGGGTTTTCTTTCATTCTCTTTGTTCAACAACTCCTATTGCTCAAGTAGTGAAGGAAACAATGCAATCTTGGAACATCTGATGAATCAAATAGTAAGGCTTGGGGCACAAAACGTCATATATTACTTATTCCTTCTGTGGTGTCACAAGATAAAGGTATTTTTTGTTTTTACCTTAAGATACACTAATCTATAAAACTTTACTCTTCAGTCAACACATCAAAGCACATCACATGGTTTAACAAAAGAAGTATCCAGAAATCTCACAGAAAGGCTTTTTAGCCCCCGTTACTCAACCCCTAGTAGAAATTTCTTGCTGGAGAGTAACTGAGTAATATGAAGAACCAGCTTTGGAATTCCTGTTAGTTATGATTTCTAAATTTTTCTCCCCTACTTTGTCCCTCTAATATTCACCTTTACACCAAGGCTTCTGTGTCTATTTCTAAATGACACAGATATCATGAGAGTAATCTCTTCTGGTTGAAAATGTAATTTATTTTAATTGGAACCGAAAACTTGTTTGAGGGGTGGCAGGAGGAAACTGTTCCTATTTCCTGCTATAGTTCTCTCAGCATCTAATTACACTCATAACAAGGAACAATGGGGAGGCTGTGTGTTATTGAGTTTAATGTGGTTAATCATACGATTCCCTATGTGCATGTAAATACACTAGAGCCTCACAACTGACATGGCATCCACACAGTACATTAATCATTTATAACAACTGTGCTTTGAGATAACATATAGCATATTACATGCATTAGATACCTATTTGCTGGAAAAAGGATGCCAGTTCACCATAAATAAAATAAAAAAACGGAGCAGAACAGACACGAAATGAAAAATTCTAACATTAGCACCCACATTTTCCACAAACTTCTCATCAATACAGACTTGTTTCTTCCAACTGGAATAATATATTTCTTACAAAAATATTTTTCTCCAGACTTTTCCCACACATGCAAACTTCAGGGAGATCCTTTTTTTTTTTTGCAATCCAATATCCCACGATGCTAATAGGTCTTGAACCAAACACTTAACTTCCAAAGGTTCAGTGACACGTAGTCCATAATTTTGAAACTTGAAAAAGGTACAAGTCAGATTTTTGCAAGTCAGATTCCATGCCTAACTATTCTTGAGGACACAGAACTCATATTTTAACTGTTATCTATCACTGCGGCCAAGGTTTCAGCCACAACCCATCACGTGAATCCTCTTTGTTACTACTCTTTTCTTTAAAGTCCTAAGTCCAAAGGCAGGTAGACAAGAGAGCTGGTCAACAAAGGCATAGTCAAGACAGCTACAGGCACTCAAAATATCCTTTCTGAATATCATCCTCCCCTCTCTTCTGTAACCTCAAAGGTGAATAATAATCAGTCAGGCGCTGAAGAGTAACAGCTGTTAACAATGGCTCAAATGTTAGCATTGCCTGCCCCAGGAAGGGCATGGGAAATAACTTGGTCTTCAGAAGTGAAAGAATACCCAGTGCTTTGAAAAATCAGTCTTACAAAGCCCAAGTTTTCAAGAATAAAGTCACAAGGACAAGGAGGAGAAAAAAAAAAAAAAAACAACAAAAAAACAACCAACCAACAAAGTAAATTACATATGGTTCTCCTTCTTGTCTGCAGAATCAAAGAAATGTTTCATAGGCTTAGTGTGAAATGGTCTGGGCCCAGAACGAGTCACTGGGGTTCTTAGAGTCAAACAGACAATGTGGATAATTGATAAAATGGGGCAATCCTGATCCTTAAGAATAAAATTACTTTTGTGAGGAGTTAACCTCCTTCCCTCATTATACAGTGAGAAAAGAAGGACGTCTGTTCAGCAACATGGCATTCATACATAATAAGGAATGCGTGAAAGTTGGGAGAATGCAGAATAACTGAGAAACAAAGCAGCAGAATTTAAGCCTGATCTAACTTTGAAGCAGGCTCTGCTTTGAACAAAGGGTTACACTGGCAATTTCCAAAGGTACCTGCCCACCTAAATTATTCTGTAATCTGAAGCAATGGGCTTACGTACAATGAACATAACAAAAACATTACCTTCATTACTGAATGAAATCCCACACTGAAAATAAAGCTTTAGTTTGGAGAATTTCAGTGATGCCTGGGAAGAAATGAGAGCAAAAGAAGCCGCAAGCAAGACAGAAGATGGATGTCTTTTGATCATGTTTTGATTTTGTTTGAACTACCTTAAGTTGGTAATTAAACTTCAACAGCACAGTGATTAAGTGATACTGCCATGACATTTTAATACCCATTCAATTAATATTAGGTCACAAAACCATTTCTCAGAGAAAAAGGCTTTACGTAACAACAAGGAAAGACTCCTATTTACATTGCTATATTCACATGCCTCATGCTCTCATAGATTTTGAAAAACATAGCCCTTGAGGTTTTAGAGCATGCTCAGGAAATGAAATTTGATCAACTAATGTCAAAAGATCAAATTTCAGCTTTTGAAATTCAAACAAATGTCCTTCTGCCATAAAAAATGCATCAAGGCAGAAGTGGCAGATTTTCATCACGTCCAACATAAATCCAACTTGTTCCTGTCTTCTACTATAAGATAACTGAAAACGTCTCCCAAATGAGTAATTTGAAAAAGAAAATCACACTTTAAAATACAAGACTGACTTGCATTGATTTCTCATGTTCATAATCTCACACTTGTGGAGTTTCATGTTCTACAATCCCAGCAACAGCTGGAAACCTTTGTGCTCTGGCTTTACCATAATGGTTGTTCTCAATCTCTTTCACCCTGAAGAACATACATGGTGATGCAACAGGAAACAGCCAGACATGCAAAAAAGCATTCCAACAAATGGCATCTTCCCTCAGCTGCACTTTAAAACAGTTCATATCTTCAAAGGATTTGTGCATTTCATATAATCGTTGTATTCTAGAGCCTCAAGCTTGTTTATCACAAAAAACAAAGGTACTTTTGCACATGTCAACTAGTGGCAGTGAAAAGGAAGTCATTTTGTACTGCTAAAATTATCAATTTGCTGAGGATGGATCTGTCCCCATAAAAAGAATTTGTGAGTCCTATAAACACTCTATATCATCTTCTGTTGGTGACTTCTCTCCACAGGTCTTTGGCGCTTCTTTAATTTTACCATAAAATCTAGGTTGATGACACTGCATTTCCACAGAGGAAGTACTGATTTACAAAGGATTTAATAACATTTGAGTCTGTCCCTTTATGTTTAGAGGCATTTTTGGTCCTAGGTAATCTCTATATGCAGTTAGCAATTTTTTCCACTTCATTAGTAACTCCTTTTCCAGCAGCAATTAGCTTAATAAATGTAACACACACACACAAAAAACAATTCTATGAGTATAGTAGACTACAAGCCTCTTTTTAATCTCTGCAATCCATCATTAAAATAAGAAGTATCACATACAAACAACCTTCAAATTGCTAATGATTGCATTAGCTCTAATTGAAGAGCAGCCTAGTCTCACTTCAACAGTAGTTTATCATGCTAATCCCATTTCAGGTAAAATTTTAGTTAAATGGCTAACAACTTAATGCTCTAATGTTTAACAGCAATATATATTTTCTTATTTGTTTAGAACCAAAAGAAAATGAGGTTCTTGTAGTTTCTTACCCTTTCAACCAGGCTTTTTTCTTTTTTTTTTTTTTTCCCCCCAATTTTTTGGGGGAAAAAAAATTATACCTTAAAATTAAGTATGTAGGCTAATTTCACAAGCAGCTCTGAAATCTCTCTTTAATTCTACCTGCAGTGAGGCTAACATTTTCTCTCATAAACCTGATAAAAAAAATAAAAAATAAAAAAAAAAAGGAAATGAAGTGGAAAAAAGAAGCAAGATTAGCTTTCATAATTCATTCTCCTAGACAAACCTGACCATTGAATGTGACAAAAAGTAAGCCAAGCAGAAAGCAAGCAGAAGTGTTTCTGCATTGCCACTTTGCCAAAGGATGAAATCACAGGACAGACTTCTGTGACCACCAGCAATGCCTTCCATCCATACTGACTCCCAGATCTCAGACTGCATGTATAGACTGAAACAATAATTTTGTAGCATTCTCCACTAAGAACTTCTTGTGGAGGTACATTTGGAGCACCAGAGGAAGAGTAAAAGTGGCTATCAAGTATTGTTATCTTTCAGAAGTAACCTTTGAAAGTAATGATGCTGATACATCTAGAGAGCCAGAAGGATTCTCTGCTGTGCTTTTCCTTGTGCTGAGCATCAGAAGAACATTTTCATTTTTAGTCACAGACTTTTAAGTAGAGCTTACTTCACTGCCACTGTTGCCTTGGGTTGCCTCTTTTGAGGACAACTACGCAAGCTAGATCAAAAAACTCACAGAAAGTCATAACACTTAGAACAAGTATTCCACGAGGTTCAACAGAACTGCAGAGTTCAAGGTATTATTTTTGCAACAAAGAAAGACAATGAGAAATAGAATGTCTTTGCTTTAGGATCAGAATCAAGATCCTCCCCACTTATGAAGAATATTTTTTTGGTAGTTAGCATCCCAAATGGAATAAAGATATTAAGTTCAACTTGATTTGGATGCCTAATCTTCAGAAAAGTGAGAAGCACAATCCAAAATGTCTTCTGGAGACAGCACCAAAGATCAATTTGAAACTCATTCTCTTTTTAATGAATTGATGCTCTTAAAAGCACATAATGACTCAGTCAGGAGATAATTTTACGGCTCAACACACCACCAGTACAAGTCTCATACACTATTGCTACTATCCTGCAAGTAACACCAATATTCTATGATATCAAGTGTAGATTGAAAGTATGCTTCTATTCAGCACAAGGTGTCTTCACAATTGGTGCATTTATTTAAAGAGCGTGGATTTTGCAGAGATTAAAGACAATTTAGAAGTACTAGATTCTTTTACACTAATTAAAATGTTTTCAACTATAGCAGATCTTCCATTTAAAAAGCAAAATCTTCACAGAGAATATTATATATGCTTGGAAATTATTCTGTAAATGTTTCAACCTAGTACACTACAGAAAACTAAATATGGAAAGCTATCTCAACTCTGGTAGTATTTTTTGGAATAATTAGAATGCTTATGAAAATACATCAAAAGGCATGAAGAAGAAACTTCCCCAGTGAAATGTATTTCTATAGTCATAATTTCCAACTTGAAATTCTCTCTGAGTTATGCTTGAAGTGATGACAGGTAATGTTTATGATCTCTCTTAAGAAAGAACCTGCTGGTTATCTCCTTTGCGTTTGCCAGTGCTTCAAAATCAGGTTTTGGTGAAAGGTTAGATGTACAAACAGCAAGCACAGATGAAGGCAAGATGCCGTCAGTGGTAGTTCCAAATGTGCTATCACACTCTAAGTAATGGGGCACACATTTGTACACAAATTCATAGATTGCATAAACCTGGAGGTTTATCTCATCAGAATAGTCTCTAAATGGCAATGGTCAGCTAACACACACAATGCTATTTGCCTGTTCTGCTATTAATCCACCCCCTCACACTCCTCCAAACTCTTTTCTTCTCTCTCATAACTGTTTCCAGCTTGGTTTCTGTATTCTGGATGCTCCAGATTTGTTGCAGGTATGGCATCAATATCACAGAATTAATACCTCTTCCCCCCACTTACATAAAAATCCTTATCCCTATTATTACTAACTCACACAAATGGGGAGCTCCAGCTCACGCATGACTGCTAGATTTTTGCTTTGCTGGGGGCAAAGGACTGAAAGACAAATGTGTGTTGGAATTTCCTTCCTTCTACCTCCTTCTGTCTTTCTTGTATCAGCAGCTCCTTCATCCAGACTGGGGGAGGAAGGTATGTAGGTGGCTGTGATTTCAGCTGTGATCCCACTGGATTCCCACATCTCCTTCCAATATAAACTACAAGCTAAGATTGATTTAAATTTAACCCAAGGCCAAAATCAGAGAGATAACTAGGTAAAGCTAAGAGAACACAAAAAAAAGCAAGAACAAAGGATCTCTATATTTCTAATAAGTATCACACTGTGCAAACAATGACACTTGTTTCTGAAAAATAACTCAAATAGCAATGCTATCAAAATACCAAGATCCAATTTGAGTAGTTTCACCTATCAGACGATTGCAAAGCAAATATAAAACTTGATTTGCAAGTTTAAAAAAAAAAAAAAATATCTTTGGTAAGCAAATATAAATACCACTGCTATGATATTCCATGTCCTCTTGAAATAGTCGCAAAAGAAAAACATGCTGTATTGTGCCACTTGTATTTGTAGGATAAAGAAGTATCCAGAAGTATCCCCCTGCCCCCCTCTCCCTGCATGGCCCCCCCCCACCCCCACCCCCCCCAAAAAAAAAAACCCATACAGTCAGAACAAAGCACTAAAGAGTTAGGTAGTAGCAAACAATTGCTTTTGTATTTTTTGCTGCTGGTTATTTTGTAACTAATGCAACTTCCCTGCTGACTTGAAGCCCAATACAGATTCGATTCTCTATTTCATAGCATCAACTCTTATACCTGAAGGGTACCTATGCTTCTATGATTTCACTCCGAATTATTTGACTGATTTTTGCATCACAGCAAGTTAACTAATACATGAATTATTTATAAGAATAAGTGAGTTAGTTGTATCCACTTGGCATTAACGATAGATTTAGGCATCTGCTACTAGAAAACATCAGCTCTGCCAAAATGTCAGATGCTAATAAGTGAAGCAGCTCAATTAAGCTACAAGACACAGTCGCTTTGTTCTACCAAGGATGTAAGGAGGCATATTTCAATCCATATCTGGAACTGACAGGCAGATGCATTTCAGTGAAGAAATAGATCAAAAAAACTGCAATACATACAGCCCTACATCTTCACCTTGCTTGAGAAGTCTCAGGTTTTTAAGGTGCTAGTCTGACTTATTATGAGTTCTCAATAAAGCATGCAAAATAGCTGAAGCGGTGTCAGTTTTAATCAACAAACCAATTAAAGACTTTAATCAAGTTCACTTTATCTGTTCAACAGTATGTTCACATCAAATTATTTTTAACGGGTGTTTAATATGCAGATTCTTTGCATTTTAATAACACTTTCAACAGTGATATGTAAAAAGAAATGTGCTGTTACAATAGGAAACAGCACTCACATACATTGAGAAAACCCACTTTAAAAATGATGGGAAATATGTCACCTTAGAGTCTAATGCGTTGAGTCAAAAAACACAGTTGCCATGTAAAAGCCATGGACTATCACCTGCTTTTAAGAAGGATGCAAGAGTAAATGGTGCTGTTGATTCTTTCCTCTTCCACCTTGTGTGACTAACCGTACTGCTCAAATGCTGTATTTATGCAGACAAGATCTAGAGTTGATATTTGAGGCAGAAACAAGTAAAAGTTTGTTTCAAACAAACATTTACCTCCCTGTAGCCAAAGTCAATTTTTTTTTGTGATGAAGGAGAATTACCTGCAGGTGATTCATTCCGGAAGGAAGAATAATTTTCTGCAGTGTGTCAGGTTCTTGTGTTTTACTGGTGCCCAGACAAAATGCACATTTGTATAACACAGAAACTGCTGCAGTTATACAAGGAACATTTGAAAATCATACGCATTTTAATGCTAGAATGAACAAAATGTTAGCATGTTTTCAGAATGACTAGCAATATATTTAAAGCAGCTGAAGTGGCTCATAACAGTATTTGGCTGAGATACAGAAAAAGAGCATCATATGATACCTCACAATCCTGTTCTGAGTGTAGATGCCATCACATATTTACAGAATAACCTTAAAGATATTATTTAAAGATAGTTTTAATTAATTTATTATGGGAAGGATTAGAAAATAAGAATTCTTGTGATTCGACACTTACCTCAGAAGCAGCAGGCAGCCAGACTTCAGACTAGCATTGAAGTACTTAGGCTTGGAGTCTGAAGACACTCAGCTACCTGAGATGCAGCCTTAGTATATGATCATGTAAATACTTTTTTCAAGACAAGTGAATCTTCTACTTAGTGTCCTAGAAATTGAATAGTTTCCTCAACAGTAATTTTGGTACATTAAGTTTAGAGTATTAATTAAATTACTGAACTGTGAAATACAGAAGTTTTAACTAGAAGTGATTCCACAGAAATGTTGATTTCAGACATACTTTGATGATGTGTTAATATAGATAGACTTTACATTACTTGTAAACCCCTAATAAGCAATCTTGTTTACTTTCCATACTGAAATTCTATCCCAAAACACTACAAAAGTGGAAAAGAAAAAAAAAGGTTTTAGTTTTACTCTTCAATTCCATCAAGTCATTTAGATGTGTGCTACAGTTTGATGTAATTTTAAACATTATTACCTTTTTACTTTATTGTGGGCATAAAAATACTTTTATTACCTTGCCTTAGCATTGATCACTTTAGCTAGAAGCTTTTGATGCTTACAAAGTTCTCATTTGTGCAGAATTTGTACTTGCCAATGTTACTTGATGCTTCCAAACGAAAAAATAAAGGCGAAAAACAAACGTACACAGAACACGAGAAAAGGTTCATGCCCAGGAGGTTCCACCATTCCATGGAACAATGTCCCCAGGAAGTATCCAGAAGTTTCAAAGACCTGACAGACACATGCTGGCAGGAAAGGACTTTCCCTTTATACTTTTTATGGAACTACACTGCACCAAAGGTTTCTGAAGACCACCAGAACTGCTCTGATTGTTCCCACATGGGCTACTCTCAAGATTCCTGCAACTTCTCGCACACTCATTAACTTAGGGTTCAAATGGAAAAAACTCTGCATCCTCACTACAATGCACTAGGGCCAGTAGAGGGAACAATATGGTCAAAGAACAGGACTTTTGGAGACTAGGACAATTTTTGTTTCTTTTTATAAAAAAATTATACACTGCAACAATAAACTTTTATTCTGTCTTTGCATGATGCTCAATTCTCATCACATACCAAGCTGTATGCACCTATCAATTCAGAAAGCACTTCACACAGGATAGCACATTGCAAGGGAATTCTCAACAAAGGACACGAAAGCTTAGAACAAGTGTATATGTTTGTTTTAACTATTTTCCATTTACTTCTGATTGAAAAAGTGACAGATGATATACCATACCCCATGCCTACACAGGGCCTGCATACTTTCACCACGTCAGAAACTGCTGTCACTGCTACTCCTGCTGATGGCTTCCACAAACAGAACTGAGAATACCTGTACAGGGGCAGTTGCCTGTGTAATGTGCATGTGATACAGCTAAGTACCATATGCAAAAACACACAGGTTTATAAAGAAGCACATGACTGAGATTTGCATGTTCTTAGTTCACTACAGGAAACTTTTGTTAGTTACAATGGGCAGACTAACCAGGAGGACTGCACATTAAGTACACAAAAGGAGAGATGCTATGTGTTACAGGAGAAAATAGCACATAATCATTACTTTTAAAATAGATAGCAATGGGAAAAATAGACTTACCTTAAAAACCCTAACATGCCTTCCAAGATTATTCATTTGTGCAATCACACATGCACAGATGCAATAGGTAATGCACAGATGTATTAATGATATTAGTTTTACAGATACTGAATGAAAACAATATCCTCAAGAAACATAACCAAAGAGGTAGAAGTAAAGATGCACAGTAATAGAGAAACATATCACTAAGTTCTAGGTCTGCTTTCCCAAATGACTTACTCAATTACAAAGTATAAATTCAATTTACAAAAACGTTAAGCTTGGAAGGTCTTCAAGTGCTATGCTCAAAACTGGGTCAATTTCAAAATTTGATCCAGCTTCAAAGGTAGAAACTGGCTGCTGTCATCAGTGATTTTCCTGTGGAAATTAAATTCTGCAGTGGGGCCTTCATATTCTATTTTATTTCATTCCCTCCAGATTAATGACACTGTTTAACCTTTTGTAGCTTCAGATTTTTGCAGATGTAGGAAAACAACAACATATTATGTTCCAAAAGTGGGCTGGTTGCTCTGAAAAGGACCTGCGAAGAGGGGCCCATTCAGATCAACAAATCATACAACTAGTAATTGAAGTGAATAATACACGTTTGCAAAAATAAAGAGCTCCATATTTAGGATGTGACTGAATTAGGGTTTCAAGTGCAGCCTCTCCTGTATACAAATTATGCTATACATTTCTTAATCATACAGCTACTTACTGCTTTTTCCATGCAGCAACTTGAATGAACCGCAGTCAAGCAGGGAGAAACTTTCAAGTTGCACTCTCTTAACTTGCACAAAAGATGCTTTAATTACAAAACTTTAATAAATCTTTGTCTGAAAACACCATGGTCAGCTTGCTCACACCTTTCAACACCACTCAACATAACAGTATCTCCTCACTTCAAAAGACATTTATTGTCTTCACAGTGTGCTTAAGCCAAAGCATCAGTTTTACATTCCGGCAGACATGCAAAGCAATATTCCCATCAAAGGCTTTACCTGCATTTGTTTTTTCTCACTGAACACATTCAAAATCCAAAGACATTAGTGTCCTATAGATAATATATAGAAGTATACTATATATATATACACCCATGTACAAAGAATGTTACCTGTGCACCAAACTCAAAGGAACACATGCTTAGTATGCAGTTGAGAGCATTCAGTAGATTTTGGATCTGCAAGTGAGGCTCCATTAAAACAAGCATGTAATTAATTGTCCTGCAAAGGCTTGGTTAAGTCACTTGCCCAGAGCCACTCTATGGAATGATGAATCTATATAATAAGGCCATATAAAACTAATCAGGCAATCCTAAGTCTGGCAATCCCAGCTGTTCTTTGGAGTGTGACTTTAGTAAATATTGCCATCAGAGAGGTTCAAAGATGCATTTCCTTAGTCTTTTGGAAAAAAACAACCAACTATTAAAAATGAGCCAGTTTCTCCATGGTGTCATTATATCACTAAGTACACAAAATGGGATTAGAAATTCTAAGGCTGCAATTCAAATATCTTTCATCTGAACACTGAACAGATGTAGTGTAGCGCTAGATCAAGCTCATTAAATCCATGAGCTTAAGATGAAAAACATATGCCTCAAAGAGAACATCAAGTACATGAATCCAGAAACAGCTGAGCCATGGAGGGTGGCAGCATCCTCGTCCCTCTGCTCCCTGCTCAGTTTCTTATGGATGAAGGCTGACACGGCTATTCTCTCCATTCTTCTGAATTCACGTTCACCAGCCAAGACAAAGTTGCCCAAACACTTCCCAGGTACAAGAGGTCTCTTATAGCACGGACTCTTCATAGTTCAGGCTCTGATCAGACTCATACCTAGCAAAGAGCCCTGAGTAACAACAGTAGGACATTTTGCCTTTGTTGTAAATCAGCACTGTAACCTACATACACACACAGCAAACTAAATGAGCTTCAGCTAAGGTTTCCAATGAAATAATCAAAAGCATTTGAAAAGTTATATAGCTTTACCAAATTCAAAATCAAAACTCAAAATGACAATCATACTGAATCTTCCAGCTAACCACAGATCCAGAATAAGTTTTATAAAAATAAAAAGTAATAATTATGCATTCTACATTAAATCTCCTTCCAGAACCAGGTGTCTTCTCCCTCAAATCAGAGTTTTCTACATATCCATTTTATTTCATGTTACTGCTTATAAACAGAATTCTGATTTATTTTTTTCATCTGAAGGCAAATATTTCACCCCTCAAAATAAACAAAAAAGAAGTTAAAAAATGAGGGATGCACATGGCTAAAAAAAGAAATATGTTCATATTTTTTTTAAAACAAACACCTAATTTTACCAATATACAATTATCATACTTGAACAGTTACTCTAACTTTTTTGATGATCGCCATCTCAATAACCAGCTACAAGGTTTCTAAAAGATTAAAGCAACTCCTCCCACAGACATTCCTATGTTAATGATTAATGTCTGCCATTCTTCAACAAGACTGCTTTGACACATACAACATTTATTTTCCTCTCCACTATTCAGTGATTGTGTTTATTTTTCTGTAATGTTTGAAAAGAGCTGTCCTCCATTCCATAATTATTCCTGAATTGTCTGTATAACTTGAAAATCTACCAAATCACTGTTCAACTGATTGTCCCTTCTTCCAGTCACCTGTGTCATGCTACTCACACAAAACTAATTGTCAGGTTCACAATGAATCTCACAACCTTTTCCAACCACCCTTCACAATTTTGTTATCTTTTTTTTTTTTTTTTTTTTTTTTTTTATGATTACCTTCATAACTCCAGCTTTCACGTTACTTCATACAGAACATCAGCACCTCTCAGCTACTCCACTAAAAAGCATGAGGAGTCCAATCTTCCCACACTAGTTTAAAAGACAATACCTATCAGCTACCCCAAAGAATATTGCAGTATCACAAGCACTGCAGGAGAATAATTTTAAAAGCAAGAACAAAGCAAGACGTAGGCTCAACTGAAAAAAAAAAAGAATTAAAGACTTAAATTATAGCAGTGATATACAATGGGGTAACCTTCTGGAGATTAATTGCTCAAATACAACTCCAAACAATTCAGACACCTTCAGAAGCATTTAAGAAATAAAATAAATTCAACAACAGAGAACATTAAATGCAGACTTAGGAAATCAGTCAGGACATGGCAGACACCTATCCTCATACAGTTTTTGCCTTAAAGTAGGTTAAAAAGTCCAACGGGAAGGAAAAATTTCTCCATGACTGTCACTCAGTTATGCATTGAGAGGTAATAGCTTTACATTGCACCAGTGAAGGTTCAGATTGGATATTAGGAACAATTTATTCTCAGAAGAGCAATGAGGTAATGGAACAAGCTGCCCAGAGAAGTGGTAGTGTCATCATCCCTGGAGGATTTCAAGAAAAGGGTAGGTATGTCACTTAGGGACACGATTTAGTGGGCATGGTGATGATGGGTTGATGGTTGGACTTGATAATCTTAGTGGCCTTTTCCAACCCTAACAATTCCATGATTCTAATGGTACTGTATCCCCACAACTTCTTCCATTTATCAAGTTGAACAACCTGTATTATCCCTTCAAAGAAAATATCTGCAGAACACTATTCGCAATATACTCAGCGGATTCTTTAATTCATTCATCCTGTTTCTTTTATTTTGCCTTGAGCTGCAACATGATTGACATCTTCTCCATCAGGGTAGTAAGGCACCGTGACAAGCTAATTATCACATAAGAGATGATACTTGTTACCTCCCCAGGTCATCTTAAAATCCCTTATTTGGATGTAATTTTAAAAGTTATAGGCTTTAGCTTGTGTACCAGTTTAGTCTAGACATTATGCACTTTCATTTCAGAGCTATCCTAAAAATGAAGGCTTTGCTATTCCGACACAGTTTATTGTTCACGTTATCAGTGCTGATAACAAAGACTGGTAACTCTTCCAGGCTAGGAAGGATAGAATATACTATTGTTTGGATTTTTTTGTCAGGGCTCCCTGGAACAAAAGTTACAAGAGGACTCGCCTTCTTAAACCAAGTTTAATGGTTTGGTTTCATAGCTTAAGCTCAGTAGAATTAGTTATCTTTTTCCCCTCAGCTAACTGACTTTCTATGCCACAGATCACTTGCCAAAAATGCGTTCATTTCTGATAACAGCAACAAAACAGGGGAGGAGGTGTATTAGAGCAAGAAATGCATTCATAATACAGAAAGTAGTTGAGGCAGGAGACAGAGACGGAAATTCAAAATAGAAGGCATTTCCTGAAGATTAATGTGTGGGTGGTAGTATCTGATAGCCAAGGGCACAATGGGTTCTGCAATCAGCAGAACTCTGACTGCAGTCCCAGACAACAGAGACGAGGATTGTGCTTATTTTTTTCCCCTTTTTTGCTGTACTCATTTCTCTCAATCTTTAACTGGAATTTCCCTTCACCCTAACACCATTGTTCTCTCAGAGTCAAACCATGTCTGAATAGTGCTACCAAAGTAAAAGACACCTATAAAATGACAGATGTAATTCCTGGTGAAAAAGGCCAGGTGAAAAATACATTTTTCAAATACTTCTAATCTTCTCATATAGAGAGAATGAATGAATTTCAAGCTTAGGAAGCCACACACACTACGTATTACTTAACATGTCCCATTCCAACAACCATCCTCCAACAACACCTCCACTGTAAATCAGTACTAACCTGTGACTGGTGCATCTATGTCCAGCAAATTTTTTTCTTGACGAAGAATTGAAGCTCCCTCTGTTATTATTCTCAATGCCACGCTTTCTTCCAGTCTCCCTTCTTTCATAAGGTGTGCCTTTAAGATATCCACACGTGGCTTGCCATCATTATCAAACACTTCCTTAGCTGTGAGCCGGTGACTTGGAGGAAACGGGACAGCTGTATGGAGAAGAAAAAAAATCTGATCAGATTTTAAAGTAAATAAAGCCTCTGTTATAGATCATCACACATTTCAAAGTCATCCCCACTGCCAAACCATATTAGCATGAATTTCCTATTGCCTCTTATAACTCGGAGCTTAAGTTGTCCTTAAATGAAGACATCACTGAAGCTAAGTTATCCAAGCACATAAGAACAGCTATTTCATATTTATTAACAAATTGACAGGAGGATTTAGGCCAAGATTACAGGCAGACGTGTGAACAAACCAAAAAACATATGGGAATATCAGGGAAAAAAGGGAGTAGAGCAGAGAATGCTGTAGCAGCACTGCAAAGCATTTATATAAAATACAAAAAGCAGTGCAATATTTAATTTACATGTATGGACATGCATAGATACACTCCAATTAAAATGCTGAACTCCAAGACAGATCTCTCTAATGATTTGGGTGATGGTGGAAGATGTTTTCTTCCTATCACATTCAATACATTCAACCACCACCAAGGCATTCCTGAGTGTGAAGCCAACCATACTTCTTCAGAATGGAGTTTAACACAAATTAATAAACTGGTGATGTGCCATGGACCAGCAACCCATGTACTGCTCTCACATCAAGCCTCAGGCTTGCAACAACCTTCAGATGCTCAGGCATCCTCTCTCCCAAAAAGGGTCGGAGCGAAGAAGGATGGAGTTGCTGCTGCAAGGATGAGGAGCATTATCCCAGCTTAACCTCCTTTCCTTGCTGTTCCATCAGAGCCACATCAGGCATGGCCTGCCTGGACAGCTGCAGGGTAATTGTACCAAGCTGTGCCCAGCTGCAGGGGGTTATTATAGGGGAGCCTGGAGCAGGGAAAGGAGACTGCCGCATTCTCTGCACAACCTGGCCCCTGGTTCCCTGCTGAGTGCCTCACTGTGAGCTCTGGTACAGTATGAAAAGCAAAACTCAGCACAGCAGATCAATATGCCTGCTGGTTCCAATTTGTTTTACGTTTCATGATCTATTCACTTTGGAAGCAGCCCATAAATTGCACGTATCTTTGGAAGCTCAATCCAAAAACTCTTTACCTGCACTACCAGAAGTAACAGAGCAGATAATAAACAATTGCATTTTGTGTAGCTGTTTGACACAGATAATTTAAACATTAATATCTCCAGAAAATGCTCTCATTTCCTTGATTCAACTTTTTTTTTTCCCTGCCATAACTCCATCATTATATTCATTGAACACTCTGGTGCAGACTAACGGGTACATGTCTATGAATGCATTGAAAATGGAGCCTGAGAAGTGGAACAAAATGGAGGAGGAGGTGAAAGCCTGTCAAGTCTCTGACTCCACCTGGATTCTGGGGCACAGAGACAGCTACAGCCACAAGGAAGTTAAAATGCAATGCCTGGGATTCAGAAAGTTCTTATGCAGATCTGTTACAGTTTTCTCACTCAATCCACAAGAACACCCAAACCACTTTTAATCAGCTTATGCTTTGACCAATACTTCTGTGACAAGTGGTTAACTGAAGACCAAAGCCTTGTTTTGCTCTTTGCAGTTGCTGTGGTTAAGCCAAGCCCGTGAGGCTCACAGAAATCAGTGGGTTAAATGCTTTGTGGATCTTTGCAGTAGATCCACAGCAGGCTTCAATTCCTCAAGAACAAACAACTGCATACACGAGCTATGAACAACTCCTTATACAACACCAGATTAAAAAAAACACTGCAAGGAAGAGGAAGGTGAGGGAGAGAACTCAGCAGTTCCACGTGCCTGTATAAACACATAAAAAGATCCTTCCCCCTTCCTAAGTTTGGAAAGGAGAGGGAAAAGCTGTTACATATCTCCAGTCCATGTGGCAAGAAGAAATACCAGCATGAGATTGCATTGCTTTGTGATGAAAGCAGCCTCTCTTCTTCCCCTCAAGTACTGTGGTATGAAAACCTCTGCAGCACAGCGCTTCTTACAGGTAACTGCCATACAGGAACATATGCCAGGAGAAGATTTTTGCATTTATAAAGACGGAGAGCAAAACAAACAGCAAGCAAGCACACAAACAAAAACAGCTCTGAGATGTTCCTTCTGATTAACAGAAAAATATGGCACATGCTGCAGCACTGGAAGAGCTCTGCAGGCAGATTTCAGAAACATGTACCAGAGGCTAATTAGAGAAAAAAAGATACTGTTCCAATAGCAGATGATTAATGATTAATTAGCACAAACATGAGCAACTGAATAGAGCACAAATTGCATCTTCCATTATGAGAATATTAATTTTGTATATACACATGCAGAGTGCTTGCACAGACCAACATAAGAAATGGCCGTGTTCATGGGGAAATTCATTGCTGGAATCAACAAATGCCACAAGAAATCAGAAGCCTTTTTATAAATATAACAAACATTTAGTTTCCTCTGCTTTAGATAGCAACATTACTCTACAAATACATGGGCACCTATTCATTTCTCCATACCTGCTTGTTAGCACATGTAACACAACTACTTCTCTCCTAGTGCTATTGTTTTTATCAGAAATAAAACTGAGGGCATAATCAGACAGCATCCGTGTCCACAGCATCCACAGTGGGGAGAAGCAAACGAAAAAATAGCAAATAGGTAAAAACAGAAAACAATATTCCAACTTTATTCCCCTGTCCTTTTAAAAATGACCTGCATTTTTTAAATTTTGTGAAGCAAAATATTCTGGGGCCTGTATAATTCTCTTCTAAACATTAGGATTCTGTGGAGACAAGGAACAGCAATGCCACAGGCTCTGTGCGAGCAGGAGGGAGGTCTGGAGGCAGAGCCAGAGGGGAGGCACGAGGGAGGGCTGCAGCATCCAGCCCCTCACCACGCTGCTGCAACCAAGGGTGGGAGTCTGCATTCCCACCGGGGCAGAACCTTGGACACAGAAACAGGATGGACTGTAACATGTGCATGCACACCACGAGTGTGTGTTGAAGAAGTTCAGTGACAAATCCCACAAGAACACTACCCAAGGAAGCCATGCAGGCCACCCACAACTCTGTACCACTTATAGCCAGGTCACCACTTCTTTTTGTAGTCATTTAAGGCCTTTTAAAGGCACACCATTTATTTCCTGGTATTGGCATTTGGAAAGAAAAATCTTCTTGTGAGATGCTGTCATCAGGGTGCAGTAATAAAACAGGCTACAGCAAAAAGCCATGCAACAAAGACTTTTAACCCTTTATCGCACCCTGCCAGTAGCATCTTCCTGAATCTGGAAATACTAGAAGATAGCATTTAGATTCTCAGTGCTTTTAATTTATTTTTTTTTCCTTGTGCATTCAGGCCTTTTGAGCACGTTCCAGCAAATGGAGAATAAGTGCAACCTGCTACATTGGTGTTCTTCAGATTCCTGCAGAACCCACTTCACTGCTAACACAGCCACCAAAAGGTCAGACCTCGTTACCACTGCACTCAAATATTAAGCAACCTCTCCAGAACAAATAAATAAACCATAACAAGCTATGCTTAATTAGTCTGAACATGTGTGCACACATAAATAAAATACAAGCATGTGGCAAAGAAAGCATTATTTTGTTTATATATTATTCATTTACAAACCAAGCTGTACACTGCATTAATACCCTCTGAGGAGGCTACCCATCCCATCAGTATTCAAGTTCCTTGCATTTAATCTCCCCTCTGCAACACTTGCCTTGTAACTTCACATAACTAACGCTGCATGCCTATACGTAACTATGCCTAGATCATGGCATATTTCTCTAAAGAAAATGAGTCAATGTTTTCCTCTTCATCAGTAAATGAAACACACCAGTAACTACCATCATCACTACGCTACAGTGCATTGCATTTGTTTGATGGCAATTTACAGTTTGTACCTCAAGAAACATTGGCACTGCAACAGTGGTGAGAGCACAGGTTCTTAAACAAGTCAATACTTCCTCCACACGTAGAAAAAAAGATCTCTGCAGCAGAAAACAATATTCCAGCTTAATTCCCCCCTCCTACTTAGTCACAGTCTTTGGACTCAGGATGCATAACATTTTCCCCTGCCATCTCAGATATCCCAACAAAATTGCTTTCTCAAAAGACAGTACCATTTGGAATAGCTACCTAAACACCTTTCGCAGGCTGACTTTGCAAGTCTACCCTCATTTCACATCTCTGTTCAACGCAGGGCACATTCTTGGGTATTCTTGGTGAACAATAACAACATCCATACCAGTCAGCTCATGGTCACGCAGACCATTAGATAAAGAAGCAGACAAAGACCAAAATGTTTAAATATTAACATCAGGTTAAAAAGTTGCATTTCTGATTGACTTTATTCCTATATAGTTGCCTATGAACTTCTAGTTTATAAGGTTACTATGAACCAAAGGGAGAGAATCATGATTTTTTTTTCCTCCAAGAACACAACTTACTTCAGGCAACAGATAGGAACTAGAAAATGAGTCACTGTCACTGATCACTGCTGAGAGGAACAGGGTGAAGCCTCCTGGCAGCACAGAGCTCACCAAAGCAGGGAGATGGGGAATAGCACTGCCAAAATCTGTTTTAACACTGACACATACAGCAAGAGAACACAACTGTCACATGACAAATAGCCTTTTCCACAGATTTCCTCAGGCAGCATTTAGATGATGTTTTTATCTCCACATACAAGTTATCTAGTTATCTGGCAACAGATTTGCCACTCAAACCCAGTGGAACCTTTGATATTTTCTTAACCTGCACATTTTCTTAGCGGGTATTTCAAAGGTTTTAAGAGTAATAAAGAGGAGAACAAGTTATTTAGAAAACACAATTTCTTTACAGTATAAAAATGTGTACCATTGCATTCATAGCATATGCAAGTTCTTGGGTTGTCCACTTCAATTATGGAGAGTAAAATATATCACTAACTGGTTAAAAAAAAAAATCCAAGTATTTGTATGACAGTGCAAAACTCAACTCAAAACCATAATTTTCTCAGTGAAACAAAAAGCAGTATTCATATTCTGCTGCTCCCTAACTAGAACTCTCAGGTTTCATTTTTCATTTGCTAGCTTCATTAAGGATAGGCACACTTGATGCGAACCCTACCTGGAAGCTATTAGTGACTCTGATACATCATTAGAAATAGCAACCTCTCTCCAATAAAAATGCACTTTAGTGCATTATTTCAATACATTATATACTTGAAGCCTATTTATTTATTTATTTTACTAGATCCATTTATCAGATTTTCATTAAAACAATTTGACAGAATTAACTAAGTGCTGATATAATAAGAATAACAGAAACTCACAGCTGAAAAATACATCTACAGTATAAAATAAATGATGAGGTTTACCAATTATCTACTGAAATTTAGAATAAATCTTTCCAGGACTAAGCAGTACTTCCAGCAAAGTTGGAAGAGCTCAGCACAGATGTATTTGTTTGAAGATGTAATCAAATACATCTCCCAGACAAGGCATGCTACTTTGCAGAAAGGTGACTGTTAGCAGGGGTCAGCTAGTCAATAAAATACCAAGAAACATTCCATCATGAAGAAGATGCTGGTACACGAAGTCACCTTAGAGAAACAGCACTTGTGTGTCAAGTTAGGAAACTGAAAAGCTCATTGCCCAACCAAGGTCACTTTTAGCAAACATACAAGTAAAATAAAAAGAGAAGAGCTCTTTGGCAGATGTGTGAAACAGCTGTCTCAGTTGGCAGCATGGAAACCAAACCACCTGAGAAGAGGTAATAATACCTGCAGCCCAAAATTAATTATTATCAATAGGAAGCTGTTCAATTGCTGTTCAAGTGGCTATCCAATTTCAGTTGCCGACATCATTATCAAAAGGTACTAGAGGCTGGAAAGGCAGTTGCTTCACAAAACAGACTGATGAATCATGCTAGCAGCATTTCTTTGTATCTGCACGCCAGAATAAGGAGAAAAGAAAAAAAAAAAGAAAAAAAAAAAAAAGAGAGAAGAAAGAAGTGGCTGAGACTTCTTCAAATATTTCACCTCTGAGGAGTTAACTCACAATTTTCAGCATCTTTGGACACTTCACTCCCAACGAGAAATACACAACAGCAACAACAGAAGTGTCCCAGAGCAGCTCACCCAGCTGTGCACAGACACTGTGCTGGGAAGGTGCTTGTAAAAGAAAGGGCTATGTCAAGCCAGTGGGTCCTCAATCTACTGCCAAGGTATTTCCCTACACTAAGGTGCCCAAAGTGTCAAGCTAATTAAAAAGACAAGTCATGCCCTCATTCTACCTACTTTCCTGAAAGCTTGTAAAATTACCATTTTCACTTAGAATAACTGCACTTTTTAACCTACAGATAACTGAAATCTGAATGAAACATCAACCATTACTTCACATCTACCACTTCAGCAACTCATTCTCCTGCAGTAAGAAGCTGTGTGCAATCTCAGAGGCCAGAAAGCCATGTGGCATGTCGAGAGCTGGGTGAAAGTGAACTACTGGCCATGCTAACAGGCAATGCAAGCCCCTCTGGCAAGCACACATGACCTCCTCACCCCTCACTAGAAATGCCCTGCCTAAAAGCGAATGTCCAAGCATACCATAAGCAGCTCTGATGTGGTAAATTTCCGCAATACACATGGAAGACAATCTTCTACCTAGAACACATTTGCAGGATTTGAGCATTAAAGTTGCAAAAGAATGATTAATTCTCCCCCTATACTGTGCTACTTCACAAGAGAAACCTGCATCCCAGCAGCTTCAGAGCAGAGACTGTACTTAGAACCAGAGCTGTTTTGTTATCTTGCATTGATGGTGCCTCAGTTTGGACAAGCATTTCAATAAGGACCATAAGTGTCCATTAACTTGGAACCCAAAGAATAGTGCCTTCAAATCTGAATTCTTAACAGCCTTTCCATCAAATTTGCCTATTCTTTGAACTATCAGGCAAAGAGAATTAAAGGCTGCAGCACTACTCTTCCCCACCATTTCAAGAATTGGTTTGGTCCCTTCAACAAGTGATCAGCCTCCTCCAGAATGTACAGTCCCTAACAATAAGCCAAGTACCTAGCAAATCTTGGCTTCAACTATTTAAAACAATATAGCCAACATAACCAACGCACTTAGAAACTCAGAGTAAATTATATTTGAAAAGAACAACTGTAAGAAGATATTCCAACTGATGTCACTACAATGAAATACCATTAAAGAGACAAAACAAAAACAAAAAGAACACCAGCCATCAATACTGGATTGAATATACTTAATATTCGCCACAGGAAACCTTAATGTCCTACAGAAGAGTATGAGCATAGAAATTCTTTAAAAAGGTGAGAGCAAGAACACACTCTTACTCTGAGCTCAACTTAAGAGTAGTGAAATGCACAAAGACCAGGATATACACAAGACTGTCTCAGTTGTCTGATGTTAGTCTGGTAAATTGTTTGACATGTATCCATCCCAACTGCTCTGAACACTTCTGATACCAGTAGCAAACATAAATTTGGATTACTGTTAGTTCAAGGATTTTTTTAGATTTTGTTTGTAACAGTTCCAGTCTCTCTCTAATCTTGCCTCCCTGGTTGTTATTAATGAGCAATTTAAAAAATCCTGAAAAAAGTCATATGAAAACTTGAACAGACAAACATCTAGAGGTGTATAGATGTCACACAGAATACCCCAAGAGCTTAAGGGAAAGTGCAGGTTGGAAAGGGGGAAGGGAAAGAGATACACTTGAAAACAGCTGCCTTGAAGAAAAACCTCATAATTCCAAGAAGTTTGGGTTTGTTTGAAATATGAAATTGTAGGCTATGCAGTTATGTAGTAACAGCATTCCCAAAGCGCATTTTGTCCACCTACTGGAAAAAACAAAACAAAACAAAACCTAACAGTTTTACTGAGCACAAAGCAACACACAATCCTGTAAAATATTACAAAAATATTTCCTTTCCCTATGTTCAAAATCTTACACGAATATTTTTTTGACATTTAGTTTTCCCTCCTGTCCTCAGTTTATGGATAAAAAACAACTACAAAATAAAAGAGAAAGGAAAAATTAAGTTTAACAGGAAACATTTCCAATTAGGACCAAAACATACAGTTAAAGCTGGAAAATGTGATTGTAGCTTCCCAGCCTCATCAGCAAAGTTTGTTTTTCTACTTTGTGTGTTACACCCAAGTTTTTCCACAGGCCTCCAACTGCATACTGTTGAGCTTTGTTTTTATTAGCTTTTGGAACAGAGAACAATAATTATCCACAGTTTAAATTCCTTTATAGGAACAATTCATTTGGAGAAAACAAAGTCAGAGGGGAAAAAAAACCCTGCAACAATGGAAAATACCAAAGATCTTCCAAGACTCAGATAAGGAATCAGGCACACTCCTCCTTCCCCCAAGATACTTGAGTGATGAATAACTTCGCTTCTGTGTTAAGACATAAGCATTGTTCCTGACTGGTAGTAATTAAGAAGCAATTGCACGTGGGTAATAACTGAAATTATCTAAATCTATTGGAAAAAATGTATAGATTCTTGGACCTGAATAACTTACAGCTGTCAATACAGGTTACCATTTTGATCTGAATTTCTGGTTCATCCTATTTCATTACCAAATTTCAGCCTTGTATTTGGCAACATATATATATATATATATATGTATAAATATGAAAATAGATAAAAACATAAATGAAAGGAGTGCTGCAGACAGTTCCTCACCAAGAAACTGTAATCATAATTAATTCCCCATCACAGCCTTTGAGCACCATGAAGTACCTAACCAAGTTTGGTCAGGTTAAGGTCTGCTGTGACAGGCAGAGGGGAAGAAATGCAAACGTTTTCCTTTCCAAAGCTTCTCCATCAGGACAAGATTGAACTACAATGAAATTTCAGCATGCAAAAACTTACTAAATGTGGGATCTTGCAGTTGACCACAAATGGGTTAAAAATGGTCTTAAGAGGAAAGATGAGGAAGTGCAAGTAAAAGCAGCTTGTAGTCTGAGATATTCTATTTCATAACACTTAGGCTTAAATGTTTTGGACAGAAATTGCTTTGCTTAAATGCCATACTATAGAAAGTTACCTCCTGGAACACCAAACACTAGCTCAACTATTGCTGCTACAAGAAAGCTAGGAAGCTATTTCCCAAGCAGAGGAAATGTAATTTCCTGCTAGCATTACAAAGTAATCCCTAAAAAATGTACCTGTATGTTGCAACATTCCAAATTTTGTATGTTTTGGTATTTAGTAATCAACACCTTGCTCAAATAGCCTGCACTCTCTAAGACAAAGTGACAGGGATAGGAGCACTAACAGATCTTGGTATTTTACCTCTGGCTTCTTCCAGGCTCTAAGCTGATAGCACTGACCAGTGCCACTTTCAAGTAATGTGTTTGAATTGTTCAAGTTCTGATTTGCCTACAAATCTACTTCCTCTTCCCAAAAGCCTCAGGGAAAAAAAAAGGGGGGGGAGGGGGGAGGGAGGAGAGAAGGGGGAAGGGAACCCAACAACAAGAAACCAACACTGCCATATTTCTACACTTGACCTAATCCAGTAACTTTCAGGATGTGGAAAACAAAACATTAATGTCTGAGCTATTCCATGTGAACTAAATAAAAAAATAATGCTGATCTGTAAATGGTAAAATGGTTTATTTTGTATTTCGCTACTCATGAGAAATGTATAAAGTAGCAGATCTACAACAGCACTTTCCAGATCAGACAAGGCCAAAGCTATATAAATAAAAGAATAAATGCTTATGACCATAAATATGTGCCTGGCACTTTGTGCACAAGGAGCCAATTTAACTTTAAAAAGTACTTGAAAACAGCAGTTGATTAATTATTATTTTTTATTATTATTTACTACCAAATGGCTTTGCTTTTTTTAGTTTTTTGCCTTTGACAGAAGTTTTAAGTCAGCATAAAGTGAATCTATCTATACAGACTCATACTGGATCACACTTCATGAGGAACTTCTCATAGTCACAGAATTATATTAAAACTGAATTCCTGTTCAGTCATAATCGACAGCCATTAGGACACAAACACTTGACTATATATGAAAACTAATTTGCGTCAGGTTGCAAATATTATGATCTGCTTACAACCTTTTCTTGGTATTGGCCAGGTCGTGTACTTGAAAAAAGCACCAACACAAAGCTATCAGTCTTTCTTTATCCCCCTTTGTAGCTTAATAGATAGACACTAACAGCCTTTGGGGCAAGGTTTGGCTTTGCCTAGATTAGAATTGAAGGACATAAAAATCACGTTACACGAAGTCATACTAAATAAATACTGCTTAAATGACTGGCTGCTCCTGAAACTAATCATCTCAGCACATGCTCAACACAATTTGTTTTGTCTTGCCTGGTATCTGCAATATTGCTTGCTAGTTCAAACTAATACCCCAACTAGAAATGCTTTTCAAGACCTATGTGAACCTTTACTAGGGGAACTCAGCACAAAATTTTCATAAGAGTGCCAGCAGAGCATAAAGGGCACGCTAGCCCTCTGCCAGCCCTCTGCAATCAGTGCCTTTGCCTTCCATTCCTGACAAAAAGGGATTGACGCTGCATGAGCTGCATGAAGTGATTCCCAATGACTCCCTGCTCCTCCTCCAACACACTCGGGAACTAGTTTTCTTGTGATGTTATTACAGTTCGCATAGATCAGTGCTAAAGATTATGGACCGCATTCATCACTGTATTATGCCACTGTAATTCCATTAAATAAATGTTCTTTCTAATCCAGCATTAGCAGATCCTACCATGAGCCCTGAAACAGGGTTCAGCCTGCTCTAGATGCCTAAATAAAACTTACCAAACTAAATCGAGTTACGCTGGCACTAATCTGAAGTAATGTGGCCATGAATCAGACCTGGTATTTTTGTTCTGCTTTCATGGCTTGGCTCTACTACCAGATACACCATTTTGTGTCAACAAGGAAATTTTCTCTTGGAATCATCTCCAAAGTAGTGCCGCTCAGCATTCATATTTATTTCCATCAATTAACCTGGATTGCTGTAAAAAGCTGCCTTTAGTTTAAAAAAAAAAAAAAAATCTTTGGGAAAATACAGGTCGGATGTAAATAAAACAAAGTTTTTGTTGATAGGCCTGCTGTACTTCAGTGGGCTTTTTGTTTTGTTTTGTTTTAAATGCTGTTGTTGAGCCGAGTTTTATCTGGGTATATGTGGCAGCAGCACAGCCAGTTTGAAAGCCATCAACATAAGCCTCTAGCCCTGTATTTAACAGGATATTTACTACAAATCCTCCTTTTATTCTGCCCTAAAGTTGCTTTCATATTTTTGTAAGCCGTATCTTCACTCAAATCTCAATTGCTGTGTAATAAACAGATAAAAATGAATCTGTCTAAACTTATAACTTTGCTAATAATCTCCAAAACATCCTGCTTTTAAGCACAATATTCAAGTTTTAAAAAGCAGTTTTATTAGACTGTGAGAGAGCCAAAGACCTGCTTCATTCCCAGCTGCTACATAGAAACAATTTAATCCTGACTTGCCCATGACTCCATCCACAGAGAGAGAGGAGGGGGCTCTCAACTGCTGACAGTGAGGCAGAGGGAAGCCCTGATGGCCACAGCCCTCACCTAAAGTCCTTCAGAGTAGAACAGGCCCCATTTCCCTCAAACTATGCTCAGGACTTTTCCATCAGGCAGAGCATCCTTCACCGTCAACTGCTGCAGCTCAGTGAATGAGCGATGTTCAACACCATCTCCTCCTCTTAGTTTACATCTCAGCTTTCAGCTGTTTCAGGGTGAGTTTTGGAGGTCCTCTTCCCCACCCCGAGCCCAAAACACCTTCTGAAGATGACTCAGAAGTGCTAGATCAGATGATGAAAGAGGGATCCCAGCACGCTGGAAACCTAGGCAGATGCATGCTAGCAGGTAGAGGAGAAACAAGTTTTGCTCCAAGCACTCCACCATATTTAACATTCAGTGGCTGCTGGGGAAAAAAATGGCCTCATCTAAGGCCAGGAACATGGACAGTGCTCTTCTCCTGCACGAGCGACCATTCTTCACTCCTTAGCAGTTTGACTTTATTTCTGCTAGCTATCAAGAGAAGCCAAGGAAATTGTTTTTTTTAACTCCAGGAAGAGATAAGCAGAGTATTAGTGCACCACCCCAAGAATTTTTAATTCTCCTCAAACTGAGGAGTTTCAATTAACTTGGAATGCAAGCATGGATGTAGGACAAATGGAGGGGATTGAGAGGAGAAGAAGAGATTAGTGCAAGTTATTGGTGCAGCAGGTCAAGTTTGCAAGTTTACTAAAAACTGTTATTAATCATGAATGTTAAGGCAGATATAAAATTAATATTACTTACAGAAAGAGAACAGTAAAAACAAAATCAGCAAATAGGTCTCAAGTCAGGTCAAGCCACGGGTGCTGTTGATGTGGAAATAACAACAAATCCATTCACCAGTGGAGTGCAAACAATCAAACTAATCTACGCATTTTCACTGGTTCTTTATATCTCAAAATCATCCATTCACCCTGTTATCAAAATATGACTTTTATCTCTTATTATTTCTTTTTTTAAATTAATGACCACAGAAAGATCCTTCTAGGGATATTAGTGGTCTAAATAACATTGCTAGTCTACTGCATGATTACCATGATGATGCAAAGCAATCTGACAAACCTAGAGAAGCAGGCCATATCCACAATTTAGTGCCGATAAGTGACCCTGCACATACAATCCATGAACGTGCGAGCTGCTTTTGTTTTCTTCTGAGAAATAGTGCTGTGCTGTTCTGTTTTGCTAGATACATTACTTCATTTCTGCATATCATCTTGAGTCAAGAAAAACAATTTTGACTTAAGTGGGACATGGAACTGTTAGTGCTTTTATTCAAATATCAAGAAGCTAGTTCCTGCTACTAGTAAATGAAAGAAGCATCTTTCCAAGATTGCAGTTATTTTTATCACTGAAAAATGGTTTTGCATTAAGTCTACAATAAAGGCCCACAGATGAAAGGCATACTTTACAATAAGGCAAAAGGCACGAGGATTCACTGGTTATTGCTTTATGCACATTTCCAGCCCCTTACAAGAGAGGCAGCCGGAAGATTAGAGACAGTCAGGGAGAAAACAAACTAACTAACTAACTAACTAACAAATAAATAAATCACAGCCTGAACCAGCAGTAGGAAGAAAAAAAAAAAAAAAAAAAAAAAAAAAGGAAGTAAAAGGTAGGAAAAAGGAGTTTGATACATGCAGCAAAATGTCTGAGACGATGCTGCGTACTGATTCAAGCCAGACTAGCCTAGGTGAAAACATCACAAAATGAGCAAAATATTGGCCACATCTCTCAGTCGAGAGCCCCCTCTAGATCCTGCAGATGTCTGATATTTACTCACAACACAAGCACTTCAAACCATTTCTGTTAAGGCTGACCTGGTTTTCTCCTAGGAAAAGAATGAAGTTCTTAGCAAAGCAGTTTGTTTAGAGAAAGGGCAAAACTCTTTTAGCTTTCACCATACACAAGAATGACATTCAGAGATGAGACATCATTAACTGGAAGATAAGAGTCAAAACAAACACCTTGATGACTTGAAAGGTACATGAAGAATTACAGAGCCAGCACTTCTCTGGGTATGTTATGACCAAATTAACAGTTAGTACAAGGAACACATTAACAAAAGGAAGCACCTTTAAAATTTACAGGTACTCCACACTAGGTAATTCACCCTATATGCTTTCAAAATCAACAGGCTTTAATACATACAAAGAAGTACTGCCAAGTTTTGAGTTATTAAAACATTTGCAAAAATTACTGTGATTATGCCTCTTGGACTGATTTTTCTGCTGTTACCTTCTGTTACTCTGCAGCACTGCAGTGAGTGCTGAAGTACCACTCAGGCACAGACTGCATCTGGACATGAAATATGTATAATACTCTGCATGACAATTCTAAATAAAACATTTATATTTTGCATTTACTAGACAACCTACTGAGGAAAAATGCATACCATGGTGGTATCAAGAAATACTGCTCATGTTTTTTTCTACATACTCACATGCATAGTAAGTAATAAAGGAGGGAATTACAATTACAGAAATAAACAAATTATACACCTGTGTTTGTGCTTGCATTTTCACTCACACAAGAAAAATGTATACAGATTACATCCACATAGCCTTAACAGATAACATCTGTAGAGAAAAGTACAATGGCTAAAACAATTTCTATTTGTTTTTCACATTAAAAAAAAAAAAAAAAAAATTCCACATCACACTTAGGTTTGCTGACAGGTAACATCACAGTGCACAAATGCAACTAATTGGTCACTTCTGAGAGAGACCCCTATGAAATTAAACCAATTCTGTAAAAGTTTGGAGGAAGTGTACGAAGTCTCACCAGTACAAATGAGATACTCCAGCTGAAATCAGAGGGCAATGAACACACTGATTCATATACTCCCAAAAGGTTCGAGGACCATAACTAGCAAACACACAGAATAGCTGTAAGGCTTCTAAACTGTGTTAACTTTCAATCAATACAAATTCAAGCACAAACTCCCAAATGCACATTACCACCACAAATTCCTATTCCATTTGAACAAGTTTTTAAGGGAAAACATAAACAGAAATGTACCTTGGGGCTGGGAGTACCTCAGGCAATCTAGATCCTTCAGATCCTTATAAAACAAAGGGTATTGCGCCCCAAGTGCATACTGAAAGAAATTTCTCAGTACCAGTTACCTTCATTTTTGACCCAGATAACTACAACAGCCTTGCCTCTATCCAAAGAGCATCTTGAGGAAGGCCATTATCTCCACAAGCAATATTACTTTGAGAGGAGAGAGCAGAAGAGCATCTAATATTCTCTGGGCAGCCACTGGGTAGCTCCAGGTCTGTAGTGCTCTCTTTTTTCACCAGAAAACTCTAGAGAGGGAGCAAGTCTTTCCCAGGCCTTCATTTCACAGAAGTGCCTGTACAAACAAGCTAAACCCAGTCATATACTGCAGGTAAGTGTTCAGCTGAGGGAGAGATGCTCCCCTCCTCTTCACCCCAAGGAATAATTTTGGATCCAGTATAAAGCTCTTAGCCCTATTAAGGTTTCCAAAATAAAATCCAAAAGAAAATAAATACCTTTGTTCTATTTTTTTTTTAAAAAGTAAATTTCCCAAGACAAAACAAATGAGTAAGATGATGGCAGATCCCAGCCATTTCATTCTGCTAATTGTACCTCTGGAGTGCTACTGGAGAGCTGAAACAATATTTAAATTTACTTTCACACTTTTTTAATAGTCTTTTCTTATTTGTAACACAAGAGATATTAAATTCAGTAGACTGACTAGTTTTCCTGACTAAACTGCACCCCTTTGTGAGAGTCTACATTATTTCCTTGTAAATGCAACAGTCCTGACTATCTGGTATGAGAACAAAAAAAAGACAGTTGTCATTATTAATACACAATGCACATTACTAGAGATATAAAATAACCCAGAATAAACAAATAGCAGAAGGAGGAGGAAATTTATAAAGTCAAGATCAATAACCACCTTTGATTTAGGAACAACTTTGTTTTTTCCCTGGAGCACATGATGAGTGAAGGCACAAAAACATTTTTCTATACATGCTAAAATAATTTCCTTGTAGACTACACAATATAAGTCTCAACAAACGAACAGAAAAGCTGCAGTCCAGTCCATTAATCTGTCGCCAGTCTTGACACAGAGGAGGAAAGCACATCTTTCACACCTTACTTCACACTCAAGAATAGCTTCTGGCAGCACACGTCTATGAAGGAATACAGAATTTCCCTCGTTTACTTTTCTCCTCTGTATCACATACTAAAACATTCTTAAAATATGATTAATCACCTCAATTATATTTTGCTGTGAGAGAAAAGTGTATTTTTCAGGATGCTTATACTATATTGCATAATATTTACCTTAAACTAATTCCTGTCATTGAACATGAACAAAATCTTAGTGGAAGATGTGAAGGTTTATGATGCTAAAATGATTTGCATCTGATTTCGTCTTGAAAGTGTGTCACTGTACGCTTCTGAACACTGAAGACTAATTTGTGTCTTTTTACTGCAATGCAATAAGCTGCTGGAAGGTGGTGGTGGCAGGGAGACCCAGACACCGTGCCCAGTGCAGCTCAGCCTATGCCAGCAGGCCCAGCACTCACTGGCAGCCAGGCAATCTTTTGGCACCTGACTCAGTTTTTATATGGCTTTTCCATCTGGAAACATACATTCAAGAATTAATCCATCTTTAAAAACACAAGTATGGCAAGTAAGTTCAATATGTACTTCAGCTCCAGACAGGGTTCATTTTTACCACGGCTGATCTTCCACCACAACCTGTAGGACTATAAGGAGGTTTCCACTGAAGGAAACAACGCACAATCCAATACAGCCAGCTGAAATTAGCATGCTGAACTACGCATGCCTCCTACAGCACGTGCAGAAGCTACTTGCATTACACCTCTGCTCAGGAAGGTGACTGTGCTCGTAAGATACTCTGGTACAAGAAGCGGCAGAAGCTCATCCAACTGCTTCCTGCCACATGACAGTACAGTTGCCTTTTCCAGCATGCTTGGAAAAGGGTTCTCATGACCTATACTGATCACACTACGTCATCCCTTCACTCAATACATCAAGCAGAATGAAGCTACTGTTAAGAGTCGTTTCAGCCTGGAGGCACACTGTCTTTCCCAAGCTTGTTTTGCTGAGCACAGAGACCTGACAAGGCCTGTGGAAAGCCCTAGGCAGAGCAGCTCAGCAGGACACTCTCAAGTTCCTAAGCAGAACTGCAAGACTTGAGCTTCTTGAACTACTTTCTGAATATTTTTTTAATGAATACTTGAATTGACAAGGGCTTATGTCGTGCAGCCACGTACTTTGCTTTGTCTTTAAGTGAAATCCCAGAATTATTCCCCGTATTACACGTTGCAGTTAATGCTCCCAGAAGCAATGCACTACCGTAGAAGTATTGCACAGACTGTAGAAAGGACATTTCAATCTCAAGTTGTTTCAGAATTCATTTGAACTACAAAACAGGTTCAATTATAGTTACTATTTAACTAAAAGTTTTTTCCTTCCTTATCTCCCTCAAACTTTGTAAACCTCTTTAAGTGTTCTGCTCATAATCTATACCTGATCTATCGGTTTTTAATAAACATTTTGTTTACCTGAATATTTTTTAAAGAGCAGGCTTTAACAAAATCATCTCCATTTTGATAGGCAACATGGAGACCACTTTACTTCCTAACAAAAAGGATGGTGAAGGTCAAGGAAGAAACTTGCTCTGTTGAAGATGGTGCAGTGTTTCTAGTATTGACTTCTAGGGGGAAAACACACAATACTAAACTTCAGTAGAAAAAGGAAAAAAAAAAGTACTTATTTTCTCCCTGGTAAAAAGAAGCACTGGGGGCAACTAAGTGAGACAGAAAGAGGTGCCGTTTTCACTCTTGGCAGTATCAAGACAACTGTAATGACTTAGCTGACAACAAAGAACGCATGTTACAGACTCAGCACCCTGATCTATCTTCCATCAACCTATTATCTGTGAAGCATGCAGCAAAAACAATCCCAATCCTGCATGTGTTCTCATCACACATCCTTTCCAAGTTACTTTTGTAAACAAAACAAAACAAAAAAAACAAAAAAAAAAAAAAAAGAGCCTTGTTCTAAAAATCTAGAAATCATCAGATAACAAATTAATTATTGGCCAACTCACAGCCAGCAGTAGCTTGCTCAGATTGCTAATTCAGTGTTCACGCTGCAAGACAGGAAATAATGCAATAACTACATTTTAGGAATGCAATTAACTGGCTGCTCCATCAGCTCTGGACCAAGTCCATGAATGGCTTACTTTGCCACCACAGTTCACATTACAAAGATCCACTGACCTTTAGGAGGGAGCAAGAAAAAAGAGCAATCTCAAGTCTGATTTAACTACAACTTTTTAAAGCACAAGTTGAGGCATTTTCAATCATCTTTTATCAAATACTCAGTGAAACAGAGGAGATTAAATTAAGTGCACTTCAACTGAATCATTTTCTGCAGAATGAAGCAGTCTCAAATTGCCTGGCAACTTGATAAAGTGTAGAAAAACCTGTCGTTCTGTCAATTAAAGTGAAAGGCAAGTATTTATTATATATTACATTTGTATGACACAAAGACTTTTTCTAAATTTAATATTATTGGAGCATTAACAACAAAGATACTAATCTACACTAAGCAGAGTTTACCACATAAAAACCAAAATCTTTTATGCTTAATTTCCTGTATGTTTGTTAACAGAGATCCAGGAATTTCCCAGAGCAATAGAGAAGTCAGATATAAGAAGTTTTATACAGATTCAGGTAAGTCAGCAAACTCCAGAGTCTGACAGCTGTCAACTGTTGATAATACTGTTTCTGCAGAATAACTTTCAGATTTTCTCTTTTTAGAGATGGATCCAAACAATAATCTAAAGGATTGCTGGACTCACTGTAAGATCCAAAAAGCAATAATAACATGGGTTTAAAGATTTGTCAAAAACTATCCCCTGCTCCCATAGATGCTAATATACTATTGATTCCATCCTTCCTCATACTAGTTGAGTATAACATGTCAGAATTAAAACTTACAGGCTATACAATCATATTAACTTTTAGTAATATTAACTTTTGACTCCTGCATTGTTGCTATTTTCCACCTGAGCCACTGTCAGGCCACATGCTTTGGCAAAACCCTCATCACTACCCAAAGCCTTGCTCTGACAACATCCTTCATAGACTTGATCTCACAGAACATCTGTGAACTCCAAAAAAAAAAAAAACAAAAAACAAACAAACAAACAAACAATAAAACAATCAAGACAGTCCACAGCAAGAGGGTTGTTGGAGGGTAGTTAGCACAGTGTTAAGGTCTCCAAGTTAAATTCTCTCCTGTTTCATAGAGGTGTCACACAAGATGCATTAAAGAATCACAGTATGTGGATATCCTTTACTTTTTTTTTTTCTGCCCGTTATCTGAAAATATTAAAATTCATGTCATTGTCCTAATAATTTAAAGACATTTAAATATTAAAAGAATTAATAGCAAATTTAAGGGGATAAATTCTACATTTAAAACTTTAATGGTAAAACTTAATGGCTTCTGGTTTAAGTCCTTTGGGAAAACAACTCCTTAATTCTCAGCCTTACAGAAGCCTTACTTCTAGATGAGGTGCATCCTACATTTACACTTCCTAGGGTGCTAGTTTATCTCAGAACCCACCCCGCCTACAACTGTCAGGGGCAGGCACGCAGGGAGACAAATTCTTAACTTGCACTCATTGCTTGAATCTGCGACCTTGGCTGACAGGAGAAATTAAATAGTACTGAATTTGTATTTTTATTAATTTCCAACTCCACAGACTGCCAAAACGATCTGATACATTCACACACATCAACTTCAGCAGCAGATGTCAAGCAAGTCAAGTTGTTTGTCAGTTCCACACCCTCCCCACCCACCTCCCCCCCCCCAGTGCTTAAACCTTCTAAACGGAATCCCAGAGCATTTCAAGGCTGGAAGCTATGTATTAAGTTGTTTTCAAAGCAAAAAAAAATTGCTTGGACTAATCTAGTGAGCAACAAATTCCTCACAACAAATGCAACTAAGTGGATGGATAAAGGGTTTTCTGCATGTCACAGAGAAAGGAAAGAAAACAGAAGAAAACATTACATACCCATCTTTTCCATACGAGGGACTGTGTTTAATTTTATAATGCACCAGTGTAGACAAAACATATTATGCTTTCTACTATAAATGAATGGCCGTAGCAGAGATCCTACAAAAAGCAACTGAACTTGTTTCTACAGCACTTCTTCTCAATCTCACCTTGAAATTTTTGTAATTTGAAGCATACTACATTTGCATTTACAAATTTGTTCTCATTTGTAGGAATCCCTACTACAAGATGAACATATCAAAACCACAACACCAGTAACCTCACAAACCGCAACTTCCAAACAAGTTGGATTTTTTTTGTGTTACAGATAGACGTGTTAGCACATGTGCAAAGGGTTTGCTTTGCAGAGGGCCAGGTCTATGAAGTGGTAGTACCATGTTACTTTTTACACTGTATTGTGTAAAACATTAACAGTTCACTCAGCTAGAGCAACTTTATTAAATTTTCCAGAAAATAATGAAGACAAAAAACCACCACAATGAAGAAGCATGGTGAAGATATATATTGCAAAAACCTCACTCAAGGAAAAAAAAAAAAGGACAGTGATAAAGCAAAATGTATACATATGTTAATGGAGACAACTTAGATTCCTTCCCTCTGAAATTTAAAATGAACCAGGACATGTAATCAATGGTGGTTTGGTTTTCTTTTTTTTTTTTTTCCAGCACTATGAAATGTTGCATGCCATTAATGCCATTTAACTCTACCCAATTACCTGAATAATGACATCTCAAACAGTATTTGAAATATGTCCTCTCAGACTTCAGAAATTTGGTTTAAAAAACATGGAATAATAACAAAACATGGAATAAATACTTCTACTAAGGAAGGACCAGACAGGGGCATATGTGTGTCTCTGAAAAGACAAAGGAACAAAACAAAATCACATCCGGAAACGTCAAGTAACTTCTCCTGCAGCAGTAACAGGCAACACACTATTTCCCAGCAGTTATCTTGGTGTAAATACTCCATAAAAGGTCGATTTATGCATAATAAATATAAAACCTCTTCTTGCAAACAGAAGGATATATTGCACTCTTTTGTAGACACTTGCTATTTTTCTTTCACCCACTTCCTTCTCATGCAGCCCTTGGCCCAAGGAAAGGCTTAATCTTTTCCAGAACCGTAAATACTCCCTGAACATCTGGTAGCTTGCATTACCTCAGCACTCCAAGGTTTGCCACAGAAGTGAGGCAACATTCACACTCAGAAAATTCCTAACAATTTTTTTCCCCATACTATAAGGATTTCCAGTTAGCACACTTCTTTCCCTCTTTGGAACAACCATTTGTTACACCGTGTGTCAGTCTGTGGGGTTTTGCCACTGTCATAGCGTGTGTACATTTTTTTTCTTAGATTTGAAATTTTAATTTTAATACATACCATAATAGATATCAAACAAATCTCTTTATATCATTGAGCAACAGCATCATAATAGCAGAGCAACCAAGCTTTCTGTTAGATTTGGATCAAAGTCTACTTCTAAAAATAGAGGAATGGAAACAGATGCAGACTCTATGATCCTTTTCAAATTCTGGTTTACGTCGCCCAAATGTCACTATGCAGAACGTCATGAGATCTCCTCCCGGATTAACTGTTGCATGAAGTTTTGAATTTGGAAAGCAAAACTTGCAATTCTCACTGAGAATTAGGAAGAAGGTTGTTTGTGCATGTGTGTGTGTGTGTGTGCATGCATGAAAAGTGGGGAGGGAAGGAAAACTAGATGTAAGAGGGAAAATGTTGCAGTCACGCACAAGAGCTACAGCAATCAAAGTAAATACTTCTTGCCTGAGTGACTTACTTCACACACAGTGCTGCAGAAAAACTTCTGAAGAGTCATCCTCCCTCCTTCCCGTTTCTGTTCCAGAGCTTTTGAGAGCCACCCAAACAGAAACAATGTTGAGAGCTATTTTACCTTTATCTGGAACATGAAATTGACTATTTGCTATTAGAACAAATAAAACAAAACCTTTTCAAACAGAAAGCTATGCTTCAGAATGGCTCTTTTCTCTTCCCCTCCATCCCATAAGGGAAAAAAACCACATCTTCTTAAGCCACAAAATAAGTTTAAAAAAAAAATCAGGATCGGGTCTACAACCAACCTTTAGAGAAGATCCCATTTCACGACATTGAAAAACCATTTACTTTTTTCTTTTCTTTGTCAAGCAGTACTGTAAAGTAATTGTACAATTCCTTATATCTGTCCCAAATATGTCAGTACTTTGCTACCTCATTGTTGGCCTGCTCTTCCAGATCATTTATATGGCCGACAATACAGTAAGAACTCATATCTTGTCTTTGCAAAATATACGGCAAGATTTCCAGCTTTCCAAAGCACAGTTGATACTGCTTGTAGTAAAGGGTATTTATACTTGGAAGTTACCATTTATTTTCACATTTAGGTCTATGGAACACAGTGCTTTTCTGCAGGGAAAAAAAAAACAACAACAAAAAACCTTTGCCTTACTCATACTTTTCATTTTTGGCAGGTTCTCTCAGAAACCCTTCGTTCCATCATAAAGATCATTAACTTGAGATGATGCAGTCGGCATGCAAGAATGAGCTATATGCCATCATGTCTCACTGTAACAGATTTGACTCCAGTTTCACAGTGTTACAACACATTGCATTTCATCGTTATTTTATTGCTCTTGACTCTATTAAGGATGACAGTTTGATCTACTATTGGGGACTTGGCTCAAAGAGAATGCAAAATAAGCAACTCCAACTTCAAGCTAAGCACTAAGTCATGCTCCTTGGAAAACTACGGTAAGATTTTTCTAATGTCATTTCAGCACAAGACAAAGCTTTTTTCCATGCTTACAATATATATTGTGGCTTTTGCTAACAGAACTTCAAGTCCCATTTCATAGAATTTAAAGACTACTAGCTACTGACATTTCACTGCAAGATGCACTATCAAGTGGGCCTCTTCCCCCAGTGACTTGAGAAGCGTGTGGATTAATCTTGAAAACAGCTAACAAAACACAGATTGGCAAATCATATGGAAATTCATTTGCCTGAGCAAGGGAGTAGGTTAGAGGAGAGAGGAAAAGTAGTCAAACAGTTGGGCACTTACACTGAAAAAGAAATTTGACTGCAGCACATACCTAACAGATTGTACAAGAATTATTAGGTTATTAGGAGGAATCTCAAACTTTAAGTACCTGATTGAAACCTGCATTAATGTACAAGGCCTGACAGATGGAAAACGAAGTAAAAAGCACAGAAGCCATAATAAAACTTTCATCAGCCACATCTTAATCTCACGCAGTTAAAAATAATAATGCATTTTAACCTGTGCCCAACAGATTCAACAACTGATGGTTTTGTTTCACCTTCAAGACGTCATGTGAAATGACAATTCACACAGTTGTAAGAGATCTTCCTGAAGCACAAACACAGAAGTTAAATACTAGGTGCTGCAGCAACTGAGCCAAAAGAAAAGGAGGTCTCGGACTGAGAGAAAGCAGGCTTTGGGTCCACTGGCTTCAGTAAGTACCTACGTACACCTGTATGTATCTAGAATTATAAAACACACAGAGGAAATCAAAAGAGTGATTACTTCCCTATGCAGTGAAGTATCCTAATTTTCTGCTGTATGTTACACTTTTCTCTTCAATAGTAGACATTACCAGACATTTCAGAATAAGATAATGGGAGGCCTATACTGGAAAAAGCTGGGTCTAGCTGCGTCAAAGTTCATCACCTCTAGTAGCTAGAAATTGGCTTGAAAAATGCATTTCTATTCATAACACTGGCTCTGTATTGTAGCCATAAAGTATCCATTCATTAGAATGGGTTTCCTGAAATATATAAAATGGAAGGATAATTGTGGTATGTGATATAAGACAGAGGCAACTGAACAGCAGCAACAAGCATGAGTTGCAATTTAACTTTTTGTTACTGTTTCTATTTTATTTTCTAAAAAATATCTTTGTTCTGTGATTTACTTAGTAATTTCCAAGTTTTTCTTGTCCAATTTTAAGAGAAATTACTGATTGTAGCATAATGTAAGAGACATAAGAGAAATTACTGATTGTAGTATAATGTAAGAGACATAATAAAAGAACTCAATTAGAAACTAAAGTACTAGACTTGAGTAAGACTTATTTGTCTTTTCCAACTCTGAACTTTGAATTGTAGATGGTTTGGGGTTTGTTTTACTAATGCAGTTACCTTTTCCTCCTTTTATCCCCCACCCCACCCTTATCTCATTATAGAAGAAGTGGTGCCATATCCTTGTGCCCTTTTTCATTGGTCCAATTGCTCTTTCTGTTTAGACTGCTACTCATGAGCATTTTAGAGGCCTGCATAAAACATTTGGCTGCCCAACTATTTATCATATTGACTTTTCAACCTATTAAAACATGATTCATCACGGTGTCATTATTTGTCTCTTCACATGCTGCATTTTCAGTAGAAGTGTATTATCTTAGACTATTTTCAGTCTTTTCTTAAATTCTAAATGTTATCTTCAGTTTTGTAGATTTCATAAACTGGCACAAAGGAAGGAAAACAGGAGCAGAATGCTCACATCAGAGGCACTGTCTAGTTATGGAGATGAAGATAACATTCATATCTGTGGCAGTTGTGTAAGATGTAGCATAAGGAAACATGAACTAATCCTGTCACATGACAGGTGTATAACCACCTGTGGATGGCATTATTCCTACTGCTCTGCTTCTTAAATAGAGTGTACACTTCAGCTCACATTGTTTCTTTACATGAAGGGGCCACATTTGCTTGCATTTAGGTTAAGCTATCACTTAAGCATCTTGTAAGAGCAGAAGGAAGTTCACTTATGTGCCCCGTCTTTAGCGATGTCCTTAGGCATCTTTGTCTTCTTCCTGAAGAACAGTACGAAAGCTGTGAGCATTCAGCACGAAGGAAATGAACAGCACTGGGTACCCAAACCTCAGCTTGTCTGAGGAGCAGTTCTCTGTTTGCTTTACAAGTACATGGCTTCTGACAGCTATCCCCTATCACTCATCAGCTTGCATAAGGATTGTGACAGCCATTACGACAAGGTTTTGTCACTATAGTTCAGTGACAAGTGGAAGATCAGCAAAGGGAACTGCAGTGGATGATACAAGAACATCAAACAGGAGGAAGGACAAAAGCAGAAGAGGTAGCAGCCTATGCTCCACGGCCTCCTGTCAGCCCCAAAGTGACAGCAGAAAAAGCAGCACGATTACAAGAACTGGTAAATGCAACCATATAATTTAAATTAAAGCAAAATAATGCACAGTGGTCCTGCACTGTTTTCTGTTTCTATCTTCAGACTGTTACAAAAGGAAAAGCACTGCAGCTGAGGAGTCAGTTTCTGAGAATCTCAAAGAGATTCCATAGCCTCACGGAGCAACCTGTGCCTATGTTTGTTATCCATCACAGTCGAACAGGTTCTTCAAATCACTTTCAAAAAAAACTTTCTGCATTTCACTTTGTGCCCCTTGCCTCTTGCTTGTCCTGACAGTGGGTAATGAGCTGAATCTGGCTCTGTTTTCTTAATTCCCCACCAGGAGACCACAAGCACACAGAGATAAGATGCCCCCCTGTACCTTCTCTTCTCCAGGATGAACAGTTCCAGCTCTCAGCCTCTCCTCATAGCAGAGGTGCTCCATCTGTGACCATACAACTGACATTAGTGCCAAAATGCACATGTGAATAGCAGCTGAACAGGTAATCATATTTTGAGAATGCTTGGTCTGAATGCTCTCATGTTTTTTTACTAATTTTACACCACACATTTTAAGATAAGACTGTGTCCTACTATTCCTACTAACAACACAGAATCAGCCATATAACCTATAGGAGTAGGTGCTGGATTATCTTCTGACTCATGCATCATTAAAAGAGTTCTTTATATTTAATTGCAGAACCTCTATGTAACAAGAGTAATTTATACTGGCTGGAACAAGATATAGTGAAAAATATTACCCAGTCCCCACCACATATTTACAACTACATAGATGCAGCAGGACAGCCTTACTATCATCAGATACTAATCAGGCATTTCTTTTAGGACGCATTTTGACACAACAATACATTTTACTGAGAGTAAACTAACACAGAGCTACCTACAACCTAGATAAAACTTAGGAAGGAACAGCGTAACTCTCAGTCGTGAGTATGTTACTACTCTTCCAGTAACTCAAAGCAACAGAAAAGATCAGCATATTCTGATTGGAGCTTGCTATGCTCTCATTCCAAGAGGCCAAAAAAAACCCCAACCCCTAGCACAGTACCAGAGGCCAAACTAGATGATAGGGCACACAAGTCGATGAGCCGTTGTCAATTTGTACGTCTCTTTAGGACTGGCGTATGATACACACTGATTTATGTGTAGATTTCCCAGATGTGATAACCCATCTATGTTCTTCTAAGAAAATAAAACTATAAACAAAGCAACAAAACAACTAGAAAGTTACACAAGTAACTTTAACACAAGTTAGAAGTATACTTGTAAAAGAGCGGAGCATGAGGAGCTTGCTCTTAAAAGTTAAATTAGCTAATGATATCAGGTCTAATACTAATACCTCCAGAATAGGCCAGTCCATACTTCTCTGTCTGTTTCAACGCATCTTTGCAATCCATTACAGCACGAACAAACATACACAGACAATTTCACTGAACTGTATTCACTGTGGCCTTTATTACTTCACATTCTATGAACAAATAACTTTTTCACTCGAATACCTAGCTTTTACATATACTTGGCCCATCTGATGTCCTTGTTCTTCAGTAATTACAGTCACCAGCCTTCCTATTATATTTAATAGTGCTGTCCATATGCCATGGACATCTGTAAATGGGAGAGACTTGAAAGAAGCCATGAGAAACTTCTTTCCTTTGAAAACTGACATTATTGGCACTGGAAAACGGAGCAAGAAGGAAGAACAAATTCCAAGCACATTGCTCGTTCACAAATTAGACCTGGAAATGCCATTCACTCTGTTGCTGTCAGAAATCAGTGCAAGATTGAGACATCAGGTGCCCACCTCCCATTGTGAGCACACAGCCATGGAAAGGGAGAACACAGTGGTAACACCACCTGATAGCAGCACTCAGTTCAGCAGTAACTTCACATCTACTTTAAAAGTCTCCTGAAAGTACCAGCTGCAAGGGTTATACAGCTTCTTAACTCCTTTACAGCAAACAAAACAGTTGCCAAGATAAAGCCAATGCGTGCAACTCAGCAGGATTACAGACATACAACAGCAAGCTCAAAAGTAGCAAGAATAGCAATTAACTTGCTATCCATCTCTCTCCAGCAGCTCTAGAACTATATTGGACGAAGTATGAAAATAAAATGTGGTATAAAGTATGAAAATGAAAATGTGGTTTTGAAGAAAAGGGATAAAGAGAAAGAGAGGTAGATAACCTGTGATTATTCACAGGATTCTGCTGTGCAGACAGAACCTGGCTCCTACCTCCTGTACCCTTACACCAGGCTTTGCCAGGGGCTCACTTCTCCTAAATACTTCTACCACAATTGCACACACATGGCATTATGACAACCTCTATCAACTGCTGCTAAATGCTCTCACGAAAAACCAGCCTTAGATTACAAAACAGACTGCAAAAGCACAAACAACATTTCATCTACACAGTGCTAACTCCAGCCATACTTCTCTTCCTTGTCAGATTATTTGGAACTGGAATAAAAGGCAGGCAAAGACAAAATTAGGTCTTAGTCCAAACCTCAACTACAATTGAATCTGCAACTAAGAAGTATTCCTAGCTTTTAATCTCCTTATCCTATTTTCGGAACATAAACTTACAAAGCAGAAATTTAAAACCAGGGTTTTTGGAATTTTTAGAAATGATAGTTGCATGCTGTTCTCTGTATGCTTTTGTCCCTGTAAATTCATCCAGCTTGTTACTGTCCCCTTTATTTTCTTGTAAAATTGGGTTTCCAGTTTTGGCTTACATCTATCAGTTGCAAGTGTAATCATTTTCCTCTGCTGGGAGACAAAATATAGGACATTATGTATCTAATCTATACATTAGCATAAGGAGCCTATCCACATTTTCACAGTGTGCAAGAGAAAGCAGCTGAAACACTCAGATGCATTTATTTCCAAGTAAAACACCGAACAGAGGAAGTTATGTTTCTAAGGCTTTTTTTCTTTTAATTTGAAAAGAAAATTAAAGGAATGCAGTCACACTTTTATCCCTAATATTTTGGGCCTCTCTTATGTTTCTGAAGACCTCATTACTTTCAGCATACCAAAATTAGGATCAAGAAAACTCCTCTAGCTCTGCCTGACCCTGTTACGAAGTTACAGTCAGGTCATACTTGAGAATTCCAGGTATGATCCAACATACAGAATATCAAAGAGAGGCCAACCTATTTATAGATGTTTGTTAGATGAACCTAAGAGTTCTGTCCAGAACTGTCCACGTCTCTCACCACCTAAACTTTGCTTGGCTCTGTTCTAAGCCTGCTCTACAGATGCAGGAATTTTCACAGCTTTCCCATGCTCTCTGCTTGCCTACACTACATTTTGTCTGAGAATGCTAGCAAACTTGAACACTGATCACAAAATCACCTCAACAATGATCCTAGACAGAACTGCATTCTACATTTTTTTTCTACTGACATGACAAATATTGAGGGGATGTCCTAAAGCACAGCATGCTTCCAGAGTACACTTTCACTGACCACCTGGCCAAAAATCATCCCTAACATACAGCTAGCTACAGAGCTATGTCACCAACCCAGCATCTTTACCTAGGCTCCCTCTACAAGCTTTTTTTTTTTTTTTTTTTTTTTTTTTGACAATATGACTGAGCTTATTCTCAGGTATGAACCTGTAATAGGCTGAATGATCCATACCTACATATATTGTTCTCCACTGCCCAGCAAAGGAGGTGGAGGTAATTAGCTGAGATGGAGCAACAGCTCAAGATTAATCCAGCCCCAAGTCCATATAAATACTCCATAAAATAGCCTCTCCTTCTCAGCAAAGGCCTCCAGCTCCTGCCATCACAGAGTTCACAGAGTTTAAGTAATGTAGTCTGTTAAAAGATTTAAATCAGAGGAAAAAAAAAACAAAAAACAAAAAACAAAAAAACAAAAAAAAACCCACACCAGTGACCATCCTCGTGACATACAGTATGTGGGAGTACATGTAAACTCCTGAATCTATAAACTGTTGTTCTATCTGGTTTGAAAGCTTACATGACAAGAAAAAAAAAAAAAAAAAAAAAAAAAAAAAAAAAAAAGAGGTTTTTAATCATATACCTACATCTTTTTCTGTGAATTTCTTTTGAAGATAGCAGCCAGACTACGCATATGCACAATTCCTACAGCAGGGGAAAGAGTCAGCTTCCTCCAGCCTTCCACCAATAGAACCAACACCATCTGAGCTCTGAGATTTTATCTGATTCGAGTCAACCAACCACTTGAACCACACTCAACAAAACATATTTTACTTTGTTCTCTTCTGGGAATTCCTCCTTCCCCCTACTACAGACAAGTGATCTCATAACTGAGCCATATTCTTTTGTTGAAACAGATTTTTTAAGTGAATCGACAGACTGAACTGTGAAGAAGGCACAAATAATCTCTTCATTTTCAACCTATATACTCAAGACATAGCTTCCCATGTGTCTGTTTTTGCCAAATAGACAGCAAAAGTAAGTATAAAACCCTTATAACATGACAAATAACAGTCAGAGGTAAAGGGTACCCTCTAAATGCAAACTTAATTAGAATGGAATTGGAAAGTTAAAAAGCCATAAAAAAAGCATTAACAAAATATTGCCAAAGAGTACAGATAATGAAGAAAAAAAACCCACTGATTTTTTCCTCCTCACTTCCCTCAAATCTTCCCCTGAAGTCTGTTGCTTACATGTGCATATTTTACTCATCCACTTGTTAAAGTGTTTGAATGCAAAAAGATTCTACTCCTCCAATAAAAACTCAGGGTAATTTCTAAATCAATTCTTGAATTGCCCCATCTTGAAAGTTTTTACACACGCATTTACCAGGTGCAGGTCTCCAAATGACTGCCAGCCAAGAGGATGGTAATATCATCTTTAGTTCTGTGGGCAAGACCACACAGTTAAGGTTTGAATCTCAATCTTAAAAGGACCTGATAATGTAACCTTGCAGCTACATACCTATTTTAACTTGATATTTGCTGTAGCTCAAGTACTGTCTACAGACTAATGTCTTAAAAACATAAAGTAAAATTAGCCTTCCATAGAAAATAACTTTAAATTAGGAAAGGAAAGGCAGGCCAAGAAAAAATTTTTCTCCACATTTCAGTTTTACTTTTAAATGTGTTTATATTTTTTCTTTCAAAGGCAACAGGATGTTCAGTAATCAAGGAGAACTTACATAGACGCTGTCAAGACAACAGCTTAACACTCCAGTTCTCCACAGAAGTAGAAAAGAAGTAGGGAAAAATCTTGCATCTCTCTACTGGGTAAAATTAAAGTCACAATTCTCTCCTCAGTCCACAGCTGGGAATTAGGGGATTTAATGAGTCCTTCTTTCCATTTTGCATTAAACTAATAAAATCCAGTCACAGTTCAGAAGTATTACCACAAACAACAAAAAGGTTTTATTAGCACCAGAAATAAGCAAATACTTTTACTGCAGATCACTATCCATTGCATTCAAACATTACACATTTATAAGACTATTCACTTGCTTTAGTACTGTGCAATTTTGGAATACCTACTTGTTCTCAAAATCTATCATGAAAATGTTTTGGTTTTTTTTTTTGTTTTGTTTTGTTTTGTGCAAATCCTGTATCTAATCTCTTGCTCATTGTTAAACTTAATTGTAATTGCAAAAAGAAATAAGAACACAAACCCCTGCTATCAGGGAATACTGTATCGAAAGCTTTTGATATGCTTTCTTTATACTTCTATTCTTACAAATTATGCATGTGAGGAACAGATGATGAGCGACAATTTGGCAACACTTCACCATCTGCTATTTGCAGATCTAGTCAAATTCAGAGTTAATTAAAGATTAAAGACAGAGACCAATACTGTTGAAGCAGAGAGCCATCTTCTTTACTGTTATGACTGTAAATAAATAATTTTGGTAGCTTGTTCCCACTCACTCCAATACAATTATAAATCGGCAGCACTGTAAAGGCAGCGCGATTTGCATTCATAATACACCTGTGTATCTTCTATTCCAGTCAACAAGGTACTAAAAATCACATCAGCTTTATTACATCACAATTGCAACATATGGTCTCTGGGAAAAAATGCAATACATCTACCACTGCAAGAAATGGAATTCTTACTAAAAACTCCTTGCTGAATGAGCTACAGAAAATCCTAGCTACGGAAAGAACTTTCAGTCAGCTTGCACCATTTTCCCCATTCTGTGACACACATATTTATGCACACAACATCTAAGGGCAACAAAATGAGGTGATTCTGACAGTCTTCTTGCATAATTATCTTGATGGCAGCCTACCTCCCTGTCTTACATCCTATATCTCCTACACTCTTCAGCAAGACCCAGATCATTCTGAGTATGGCCCTCCCTTGACCAGCTTCAGAGCCCTTTTGCTTGGCAGCTTTACTACAGCGGCCTCCTCCATGAATGGACTCTGTCAGGGCTAGGAAGGAGGAACAATAGAGTGGAAGGGGTATGGGTCCGTCCAAGACTCATGCAAAAAGAACAGCTTCCTGCTCTACAGTGAAGATCAGCAACCTGAGTTGAATCTTTCACAAGTGGTCTGCAAGCCCTGCTCTGCTGCCTGAGCCTATAGCCACAGTATGCCAAGTTCAACTAAGCCAGCAGCCGATGAGAGCATCCCCAGTCGAGCTGAGCTCACCATGATGCAAGCTGCACCCGCTGCTGCTCAGGGCTCCTCAGCAAGGCACAGAGCCATCACCACAAATAGTGCAACCCAAAAAGTGTGACCACACCACTGTGAGAATACTTTGAGCACAGGTAGCTCCAGGGAGAAGGCAGCAGAAGGCTATAAGCTGAACTGAAAGCCTCCCCCCCTTCTTCCACCATCAAACAGGAGCTACTTATGGGTAGAGAGGTAATTACTGAAGAGTAATTATACAAGGAACAGATTAATTCTGTAGTTTGCCAACAATTATTTATTTTTAATTAAATTCCATCAAAAGCTTGTCCCAAGAAAACATCAGTCTTCCTGCTTTCTCCTGCTCCTTTTCCCAGCAGTGAAAATGTTCAGAACTCTCTGTGAGAGCATTATGGCAGTAAACAAGCTCCAGTTCACTAGCGCTCGTTGAGGCTTACCTCCCACAGGACTGTTACATGAGAGATAAGGGCAAATGAAGCATTGATGGAGCCCATTTTGTTGAGACCAGTGAAAAATTTATGTCAAAATATTTAATTTCTTTCTAAATGTCAAAGTTAGGTTTTCCTCAACTTTTGAAATGTCATATCCCTGCAAGAGATGAAGCACTTTACAAAACCAAAATTAATTCCAGAAATACTCCAGCGTTTCTAAAATTACATTTCCTGCCAAAAGCACCAAATAAAAGCCCTGTTCCAATCACTACTGGTGCTGAGTGCAGAATTTCAGGGGTGAAGAGGAAAAGGAAGGAAGGAAGCTGTTTTGACACATTTCAGTGCAGAGATTTTCACTGGTCCCGTGGTGGGGAGGAACCATGCAAACAGAGAGACTGACCCACACTAAAAACCTGTACACGAGGAAATGACAAGAACCTCTCACATTTCTGTGAACAATACTTTAGATGAAGGGTATTGCCTGTGGACAGTAGATGATTACTCTAGCAAGTTGAGGACTCACAGCTCTTCACTACTAAACTGAACTGCACTTGTTCATGCAGTGCAGTTTCTGGTTATATATATTACAGTCGCCTGCTGCACAAGAAAAGTTTCCATGAGGCGTTCATTGTGGACAAGCAATACTGCAAACAAAGAATACAACTGCCAAGCAAACTTTTCTACTGCATCAACTATGAATGACTTATTTACCCATGGAGAAAAATATTCAGATTAATTAAAAGGAGATTTGCCACCATTTATGAAGTAGAATTACCGCCATTGTAAATTCAATGTTGAAATCACAAGATCGCTGCACGATGACCTACATGAACAAAAAACTTAGGTCATTTTTCTAGTTATTACTCTAAAAAAAAATGTTTCTTCAGGAACATGGTAGGCAGATACTGATGCATCTTTCTTTTTCTCAGCAGGGAACTTCTCAGCCCCAAGCACGCCACTGCTCCAAGTACACACAGCCCACAGAGCCAACAAGAGAACCATGTAAAATTTGAATACAAGCTTATTTCTACTGGAGTGGGTGGGAACAGTTTTTAGCAGTTTTTCAAGTCCCACTCTATACGTGCATCTACAACAACTTAGCCAACAACACAGTTTTCTACCCACGGTCTTCCCACTCTCAGTTTCAGGATCAGAAAACCTCACTTAAGTGCTACCTGCATAAATTCTCCTGTGTAGCAATTTTGCAAACAGTTGCTTTGCTATCAGATTTCCCTTCCTCCCTTGTAAGAGATGGAAACAGATCACATTCAAAAGATTCCTACAAACAGTGCTTACATCTACCATTACAAAGGAATTCTGAGTAATTTATATACATAATACATGAGGCTGAAAAAAAAATAATTAAAAAACCCTGACTGATATAAAAGTAACAGTATCTCATCCAGACCAGAGCAGTAGCAGTAACAGAGCTCAAAAGCAAGTCTTTGCTAGGCGAGGCATTCAGTAGGTAAACATTACTTTGAAGTGTATGATGACTGTTTTCTCATGACCACAGTTAATTCTTAATAGAAAGTCTTGTTTGTTTTCGAACTATGCCCTCTCTCCTCAAAAAGAAAAGGGAAGGAAATGAAAGCTTGACAAAAAGATTAGGTGTGCATTTCCACAGACAACTGCAAGCACTCAGGGCCTTCAGTGCTCTATTCCAAACACCAAGATTTGCAATATGGCGGTTTCTGACATGCAGAAAACCCCAAGCTGCTTACTGCACTTACAGACTCGGTGCATCACATCCAGGAACATTTTTAGGCAGTTTCCACTGCAGTATTTATTTCAGACTGCCTCTGTACATGATTTTCTTAAGTGACTACCAATGGCATATTGCAGAAATACTGAGGTTAAAAAAGGAAACACTCATTGCATCACCCAGAGCAATCTTCTGACAGGGCAGGATTTTGTTTCTATTAGTAAATTTACAACATTTCACACAGTTCAACTTGACAAATACTAAGCAATAACATTTTGGACTCTTGTCAATTACATGTTTACTGGTGGAGATTTGAGGGTCTTTTTCGTTTGTTTGTTTTTGTTAGGTTTTTTGTTTGTTTGTTTGTTTGTTTTTCCTGGAAGACTCCACTACATTTTTTCATTTCATTAGTCTGTTTCATACTTCTATTTTTTCAGGTTTGTAATTTCAAAACAGGCCCTGGTTCTATACCCTCACTATCACCTTGCTCCTTGCAAACAACATACATTGCTTTTTGGTTTCTAAAAACATTTAAAGATGGGAAACAAAGAACAGTAAATAGCAGAAATCATTTCCATACTCAACCCTAGAATGCATGATGCGAGCTGTAGATGCAGTAACTTGGAGGGCTTTGGTAAAAGACTGCTGCATGTGCCATGTACTGCTCTGGCCACCAGTATTCAAGACATAAATTCCTACCCTCAACAGGTGCAGAGCAGGGCTGTGAAGATGAGCACAGCAGCCCTGGGTCTGTTTCACAAGAGACAAAAAGAGCCTGCTTTGTTCTGCTAAGCAAAATGAAAGGGGGAGAGGATGGAGACAAATGTCTGCAGTAAATACACCATAGTAAGGGGTAAAGACGGGCTAGGAATGGATCGCTGGACAGTGCTGATCAGAGAAAAGTGGGTCTAAATCTGGTAATACACAACAAGCCTTCCAGCTGAAAAGGTCTTATTTCATCTTTGGACCCAAAGAGAGACAGATCTCAACAATAGTGGAGTGTGACCAACTAGTGGAACAAATTGCAAGGATACTGATGGAGGCACTGAACGGAGTCGGTGTTCCAGAAGCAATACTCCCCAGTACTGCACATCCTGTATTTCCTTCTTTTGCAATTTATAGAATAATCCTTCCAGGTTCTCAGTCAGTTGCTGTCATTGTTTGGCATGTTCCCCTGCTTTGCTGGCTGTGCCATGCAGATGCTATTCCCACCAAGCAACAAAGTTCCTCTCCACAGCTTCCCACAGGAACCCATTCACATGCACAGCACTCCGCATCATCCATCAGAGACCAGACACAATGCTGGATCTTCTCGAGCAGCAACAGTTCATCAACAACCAAGCACTTACATAGTCAGGAACGCATGGAGGAGCTCTGACAGCACTGAGGCAGTCTCACCACAGGAGGAAAAGGGCATCAGCTCCCTGCTCAGAACAGAGCTCCTTCAGAGAATTGCATCTGTGGTCTGGACTATTGCAGTGCTGCTTGCTCAACTCAGATCTTACTCCATGGTCACTATCTCAAAATATTTTCATGTAATTTTATTAGTATTTATGATTTTAATTATGTGTATGCTTATACAATAGACATTGTGTGTATAAATAAAACTGGTTTGTGAGGAGGGGAACTATTACTTATTTTATCAAGCTGATTATTTCTGCAATTTAACATGAAGATGCAGGGATGGTCTATTACCTGAAGATCAGCATTTTTGTGCAGATGTTTATCCACAAAACTAGGCTGCTTTCACCTCTGAGTTTTCACTTCAGAAATTTTCCCTTCTTCCACCACTATACGTTTTCACTGCATTTACATACACGGAAAACATACCCTTGGTTGATCCCAAAATAAAGAAGTACTCCTTAGGCCTATATGAAACAGTGCACATAGACATGTCTCAAATGTCACTTAGGCATCAGATATTTGATAAAATTCTTAATTATTAGTCAACTTCTTCAGTTAACTTGTCCAACAAGTTGATTGTATAACACATACGTAGGTCAGCACATTGCTGATAGGTGGTTCAGCAAGTGAAATTAGCACATCATTTATTCAACCTAATTTCTGCAAAATAAACTAATAGTAAAGGATCTAATTACTAGTCAGAAGCTTATGCATTTGCTTAGAAATGCACAATTAACTGAGTCTTGCTATCTACCCCAGCTCAATTACTGAAATAAATGTAGTAATTTAACAGAGATGAAAAAAAAAAAAAAAAGGAAGCTTAGCTATGAAAGGAAAGGAACACATGAACAGCATCTAACTTCCTCTTCGAATACAGGCATCTTAAGACTCATTTGCTTGACTTTTCTACTTCTATTTTTCTTAGCTATGGTGGTATCACCATCATAGATATAAAATTCCATAATATATATATATAATATATATAATATGTATTTTAGATATATAATTCTAAAATAATCCTAAATATAACTAAAAATTAAAGATGGTGGCATACATCTGAAACTACATCACAGTCCGGTTTGAGAATTCACTCTCTACTGAACTACTTTTGATAAAGTTTTCAATAATCAGTTTACTAATAATATGGCAAGACATAAAACAGAAATGACCCAAAATTGAGCATTTTGATATTTACACAGTTCACACATCCCTTAGTGCTTTTTTGTTCTCTCTTTGCAGTAGGAATCCTGCACAACCAACTATATTGTAAAGTTTTTCCAAGTTTTGTGCTGAGGATTGAAAGGTTCATGTTCTACCTGCTTAAACAAAGGAAAACAAATTGTACTTCTGCAGAATAAACTGAACAGATTTCCCATATATCCCAATATTTTGAACAATCAAATGAACTGAAACAAAAGGCAGAACAAAACAACGATCTGCATGCAGTAGGAAACCATAAGCACATGTAATTTTGGCACCTATACACTGATAAAGGCTCTCCTGCAGTAAAAGCCTCTTCAATATATACAGCAACTAACCACCAAAACAGTAAAACAACCAACCTCCTCCCCAGTTCAACCCCTCCACTCCCCCCCCTAAATATATATATATATATATATATATATATATATATATATATATAGTTTTTATTTGGAAGGTGGAAGAAAAACCTTCCCTGTGCAGTACTCCCCAGCCAAGGCAGCACTGTGCTCCATCTTCCAAGAATGACAAAGGTCAAGCTGTACAGCAGCCTCAAGCTAACAGATGGCACCAGTCTACTTTTTTCAAATGCAACAGGAACAAGCAAATCCAAGTGAGGAAAGCAAATACTTAAATAGTGCTAACAATTATCTGAGTAAAGAACTAACACAGACCAAAACACCTACACACACTCATGTCCTGGTACATGCACAGCATGTTACTGCAAATCTGACATTAAGAAAGCAGGGGAAAAAAACTAGTTGACTTGAGTTATGGAACACATGCCAAAATAAAGCTAAGCATTAGAATTCAGAAGGTGAGATCAAGCAAGTGCTTCATTCTTGGAAAATTATTCTGAAAAAATAAATTACCAAGAGATCACTTGCATTATTTTTTTATTTTTTCCTCCCAGCAGCAAGAGTGTGAGCTGGGGAATTATTTTATTTTTTTTCTGTAAAGTCTCAAAAAAAAACAAACAAACAACAACAAAAAAAAACACCTACCTCTGCTGCAGAAAAACACTATATTTGATGGTACAGTCATTACTACTGGAATTCAGACCTTGCACAGGCTGACAGCATAAGGGCAGAAGTTACCATCACAGCCATGAATGGAGATGGCTGAGTGCATTAGGCCCAAGCATTCTGACAAGGAACAGGGGACAGCCAACCTATTCTCTACAGCATGTTTTTCAGACTTGGCTAATGCAAAATACCACAATATATCCATACATAAAATTCAACACACACCACTATTAGAAACAAACAGCTACATCAGGAAAAACCAGGGATGGTGTAAACGAGATCATACCTCCCTAAAATGCTCAGGACTTGGTTTTTTTTGGAAGATGATTGAAAGGCAAAGTTGTAACTTCATTAAAGAAAAAACACAAAGTGAACCATAAAACACAATTCTTGGAGACACTGATAAACTCCACAGAGATTAAGAACAGTGCTATAATCAAAGTTAGATCAAATCAGAGCATTTAGTTGCAACACTGGTAATTACATAAAGCTATACTGTCCAAGCTAAAAAAGTGAATAGAATCGTAGTATCCTTAGAGTTGAAAGGAACCTGTAAAGGTCAGCTACTCCACCTCCCTTGCTATAAACACTCACAGCTACATCACATTGCCCAGAGCTTTGTTCAGCCTCGCCTTGAAAGTCTACAGGATGGGGCATCCACCACATCTCCAGGCAACCCGCTCCAGCACCTCACCACCCACACTGTAAAAGATATTTCCCTTGTATCCAATCTAAATCTACCCTCTTTAAGATTGCTACAATATCTGTTGCTACAATAGGACAGACTCTACTGAAAAGTCTGTCCCCTTCTTTCCTGCAGGTCCCCCCTTTAGACACTGAAAGGCCGCTATCAGGTCAACTCGGAGCCTTCTCTTCTCCAGGCTTAACAGTTCCAGGTGTGTCAGCCTGTACTCATGGGAGAGGAGTTCCATCCCTTGCATCATTTCTATGGAATAGTTTGAAAATTTTAACATCTACTGTAGTAATAACTCCACAAAGCTTCATTCCTCAGAAAAGTGGCTTACATAGGCAAGAATGTGATTAGCACATAGATGAATGCTTTATGTCAAAGAAAAATAATTCTGTAGCCATGTTCCAACTTCAAGAGCTACTCCCATTTATCCTTTGGATTTCCAAGCAATAAAGAACCTTAACATTCCTCCTTTCCTTCCAATCTAACAGCTGCAGGCAAAAGCAGGATATTCTAAAGGAAAATTGTCAAGTTCTTCATATTGAAGTACATGAAAGTATACAGAAGCTCTCCAAGTACAATGCAGCCAGCCTCCTCAACAATTTCAGCAGATCAAGCACTCCAGCACTCAATGGATTTGACACAATGTTTTGAACCTATTCAGTTCAGGAGCTCCCCCTCTGGTACCACCGCTCCACATAAACAGAAGAGGAGTTCAAGGACATTCACAACTCCACTATTCCCAAGGCAGGAAAACACAAATAACATCTCTATGCTAGCAAAAGCAAGAAGAAACACAAAACAAAACCAGGTACACGAAATATGAGACAACTCCCCATGCCTTTCCGTGCTTCTCAATTCTTTGTGCCCATTTTAACAAGGCACAAGTAGCACCACACTCCACTGAGATAGACGATGGTGACTGCACTTCTTTTTAGCATCTTTCCTTTAACATTCCTGATCAATCGGAAGGCTGTTCTATCAGTCCCTCAGATGCATTCATGACTTTTTCTTGATGTTCCAAGTCATGGTAACCAGCAAGTGAAGTGCATACCTAAACAAATTCTGCTAGCTTTACAGCACAAATTTGAGTAAATGAAAGGACTTCAAGGAAACCAAGTGAATTGTAGAAGAAGCTGTCTCAAAAAGAGTCTAAAATATTACCATTGGACTCAACAAATTCCAAATAGGCAGCACAAAAGCCAAGCTCAGTTACCTCTGTAGATTTTCCAAACAAAACAGTATGAAATACATCCCTTCACCAACATTCAGAAATTAAAAAAACAGGAGACTAAAAAGGCCTAAAAGCAATTTTTACTCCCATGCTACAAGGCTTACCAAAAAAAAATTGAGGATTTAGCCCTGTCGTATAAAGAAGCAGTGTTTACCAATCAAGTGCCAATGACATTTGTGAGGTGCACCACAGAAAAAAAACCATCTATACAAAGGCACCTCCAGTTTTGAAAATTTTGAAGAACAACATATATGTACTGTAGGGGGAAAACAAAACAAAAAATAACATAACACTTTTTCCAGAGTGTGTTTTATTCATTTTAACATTATCAATGTGCACGCTCAAAAAAGAAAACCACAAAGAAAACAACAACAAAAACAACCACACAATTTCTAAAACAGAAGGCAATCCTTTCTGGCGGCTGTACCCCTTTGTCTCTGGAGAAAAATCAGCATCTGACTTAACCTTCCTCTCTTCAAAGAATATCTAAGAATACACATGTACTCAAATCTTCCTTACGCATTTTAACCTTTCACAGCTTGAACTAATAATAAATTTCATGTGGTAAATAGGCAAAATAATATAACTTGCCAACGATATTATCAGTACTTAGATGCTTTATTCAATTTCATTTTCAAAATCATTGGTCATACTATTAAAAAGATGAATAAGAAAAGGAAACAGTTCATCTTTCCAGTCTTAAGTATCTTTCACTGACTATCCGTATTGCTTGAAATTAAAATGCTGAACCATAATAAAAAGCATTCTTTTTCAGTTTTCGGACAATGATCATCCCATTAAGCACCTTTTTCTCTTAAATACACATTAATATTTTATTACATATAATCTCTACTTATAGTATTATATACAAACGGTTCCAACTTTGTGAAAACTCTTAGGCCTGTCTGTACTTCCCTTCTAAAAACACCATGACTGCTGTTAGCCTTAAAATGCAACTCCCCCTGCATAGAGTCTGGATAACTTTCCACCTCTGAGTCACTTTCAGAGGTTAAAGATTATAATTCTGTCTAATTCCAACTCTGGACTCAGTAATTGCAAGCTGAAATCCAACTTTTTATTACACTGGAGAACAGCAAAAGCTATCTGGGAAGCCAAAGCAGAAGATGAGAAAGCTTAATGGCAGCTGGAGATGAAATTGGTCTTTCCTCTTTGTCATAACACATCAAAAATCACTCGGTTTTGTTTTGTTTTTTTTTTAACCAGGAAGGTAAGTGTGCTCTGCAGTTAGAATCAGTAAGGAATGCTTAGTGGAGATGCGATTCAGCAGCCCATGGTGCTCAGTTACTGCCATATTTGTCCACCAAACCCAGGCTCAGAATAACTGCACTTGTCATACACAGACTACAAGTCCAAAGAACTCAAAGGAATTCCTGCTACGTGTGAAATGACAGGACTGCACTGTCAGTTTAATATTACCAGCATGAATGAGGCATATTAAACTAAATGCATTTTGTACACTCCAAAAATCATCCTTCCTGAGACCTAGTTACCAAGCTTAATCCCATACATGCATACTTAAATAAGATACCACCCTCAAGGTGGAAGTAGATGCATCCTGGCAACAGGTAGCTCTGCTTTCTTCATTTCAAATACACGACTCCTAGAAGGCAGCTTTAGCACCAACAGAAAGGATAAAGCTGCTCAGAGCTTTGTGTCCACGGGGCTTGGCTTCCTGAGCCCGTTTTCCTTCCCACATGCACAAGGAGCCTTGTCCTCATGTGCTGTAATGGCAGACATCACTGGGTGGCACTGTTAGACAATGTTTGCCTCCTTATCAAGGTAAGCAATATCCTCTCCCCCCCCCAGACCACAAATGTTTAACAGCTGTGCAGGTTCTCAAGGATGCTGCTGCACACAACAGCAGCACTGCTCCCAGACATCCACTTTCTCACTACAGTGCATGCTGAAATACTGCTTCCTCCTCAGACATGAAACCTTGTGCTTGCCGAAGAAAGTGGTTGGTTTTTTTTTTCCCATGAATACTGTAACAGTATAGAACTACACTTATGAATCTTCATATTTAAAACCGCCATACCAGAATTACATCATTCTATAATATTGTTTTCTGTCAATAAAGCAACTGTCCTGACTATCCAAAAAGCTGCTGTCAGAAGATCTGTGTGCATCATTACTGCTACAGAGGCATCTGGACAGTTACCAAACCCATTCTAAAATAATAACATAACTCCTAAACAGAAACAGGTCAGTTGCAGTTATTTAGAATAATTTTTTGTACAGATGGCAGCAACACGCTCAAATTCCAAGTGAGACGCTTATTCAAAGCTAGGAAAACCAGTCCTGATTGTCCAAAATGTGTGGGCTATTAATTGCCAGAAATTTCACGTAGATTCTTCATTTTCTATCAAGAATTGCAAGGTTAATGTAAAATTACAGGATAAGCGTAGAAAATTAGGAACCAGTGCTTTGACAGTGATTGCAGAACTTCAAACACAGCTATCACTTGACTAAAAGCAGGTTTAATTCACACACACAAAAATGCAAGTATATTAATAATTCAGTTCTACAAAGATGTGTGAGGCCAGAAGATAGCTACTGTATTTCAATACTGCAGACAGTATAAGACACTTCAGAATAATATTCCAAAGCTTATGCACTGCTGTTAACTATTTGCACCCACACTATAAAATTTTATAATCACAATCTCCTGAAAAAAATATCCATTTCTTTTCAAAGTAATAGGATGGAAAGAATGAGGTAGGAAAAAGATGTTAAATGCTAACTGTTCTACAGATGACAGGTATTCAGTGCAGTGCTACCTAGAAGAAATCTGCAGTAGTCACAAACACTGAGCTAGAAGCCAAACAGACCTCATGAGAATACTATACTGTGGAGAGGGAAATGGGAGTTGCAAATGATGTGGATGCAAGGATTCCTCTTCACCTCCTGCAAAAAGATACATTAGGTATAACACATAGCATTTGATTTTCACAGAAGGAAGTGGCAGCTTTTGAGTGACTGAAAGAGATACTCTATTAGGACTCAGCCTCTTGAACTTCATGGGCTTTATTACTTGCTTTCCCAATTTTTGCTCTCAGTATTGAGACAAGTCAGAGCTGCTTGGAAGAAAAACCAAAATGCAACAGGTGATTGTCTTTAACTGATCTTCACTCAGAAGAACACTGCCTCTCATACCCACCACTATGTCACCAGTTACCAGTATGAAGAGAGGCTATGGATTGTGGACCCACTGGGAATAATCGTGAACAAATTAACTTTCAATTGGCTCAGTGACATAGAAGGGACAATTCCAAAAAGGAAATCCAACAGCTCATTCTTCCAAATGACTTGGACAAGCTTTCCAAAGTAGCTCTAGTACATGAACTTTAGGAAGGCTGGCAAAATAAGATTTGTTAGGTAGCTTACAGCTTTGTAGTGTTCAAAATCAGATTCTATCACACTGAAGCTTTGATTCCACTGTTAGACACTTATGCATCTCAGCATTCAGAAGAGTGAACATGCTTACTGGAGTCATGGCAACTCAAGGAAACACAGGACTGCCAGCCTCACGTTAACCCATGGTGCAAACTGCTCTCAATTCCTTTCCACGCCACCAGAGCCTGGCAGCTCAGTAGAAAAGCCAACCAAAATAAAAGAAGCAGGACTACCAAACAAGAACAAGATCCAAACTGCTGCCTGCTACACACTTCTCATCCACAGAATATAATCCTGAAGTCCTGCCTCAATGCAGAAGTTTGCTTTTTCCATTGCTGTATCAATTTTGGTATGAGAGTTCATAATTTGCTTTTATTGAACAATAATAAATAAAACCTTTGTAATGATTATATTTTATCCTGCTTTGATGATTCCCCAACATCACAAAAATAAAAGATAAAGGAAAAAGGGGGATTGGAGGGGAGAGCATGAGTGGGGTTACAGAAGCAAACAAAAAACCCACACCACTATTTTAATAATTGCAAAATTTAAATCTTCCTACACTCCACCTCCAAACTTGAGGTCTACCTTTTGAACAGTCAGAAATAAATGCCTTATCAGGACAGATAATGGGAGGAGTCCAGCTCAGCAGCTTGCTCTTGGGCATTGACAAGAACTGCTTTACCTTCACTACACAGCATCTTCTTTAACATCAAGTCATTAGTGAGAAGCAGCCTTTATACAGAGTGGAAAATAATTTTGTCCCTGCTCTTGTAGGGAAGATTTCAGATTTATTAGCATATACACATTAGTCTCTACTTCATAAATACATAGAGACACAGAGTGAGAGACCAAATAGACACTTGTTTTACCTAAAAGCAATAGTAACTGGTTTCCACATGCTGACAATGTCCAGTTTGGGAGTGCACATGCTAGCACCAATAAAAGCTGTGCTTTGGACAGTTTCATTGGTCTGCTCCCTCACTGCTTCTCTACCTTTTCTCACAGGAATGGGATAAAAGCCTACACACAAAAACTTCTAAGAAGCTACAGCATACAGAGCCATTATTTCCTTTATTTTAAGGCTCATAAAACCATCAGTTCTTCACAGAGAAAATTACTCAGCTGCACAATATGACTAATGGCCCCAGCTGAAGAAAGCATTCCAGCTTGCACTCAGCCCCAAGCACACACTCAAGGCCCAGTGATATGAAGAGGAACTAATTGTTTTCCTTCCTCAGGATTACTGTCAGAGTGTAAGGCATGCAGTACATTTCCAATTCCACTTGACTGACTTAAATGGCCAACATACAAACAACAACAATGAAACTCCTACTGATGTGTGTACTCCATTCTTCTCCCTCTCCCACTGCCCTTCTTAAAACCGTAAATAAGGAGCCTGGAGTGATAGGTCTCAGCTAACGTTTGACAGGAATTAGCGTGTTCTTTGAAGCTATTAGCAAGCAAAAATGACAATTCATTAGGACAAGCAGTACGAGAGTCTGAACATATATTTCAGCTTACACAACTAAACAACCTTAGCTTATTTCAAATACTTTAGAAAGAAGTTAAAGGTACATTTCTGTTGATGTATGCAATATATAGATTTTGAAGGATACATTAGTCCCTCTTTCAAGTGGTATCATTCTTCTTTCCAAATTGGAGATAGTCTGTCCGATGAACAAGGAACTGTTTGTGAGGTCGTACCCAGAGTGTGGCACACAACAGCTTCTTGTCTGGATAGAGATCAGTGACGAGTGGTGTCCCTCAGGGAAAGTGCTAGGACTGATGCTCTTTAATATTTTCATCAATGATAGTGACAGTAGACTGAGTGCACCTCAGCAAGTTTGCAGATGACACCAAGCTGTGTACTGCAGTCGGCACATCAGAGGACTGGATGACATTCACAGAGACATAGACAGGCTCAAGCAATGAGCCCAGGAGAACCTTATGGGGTCCCAATTGTCATCATTTTATGATTTTATGTTATCAGTTTTCCACAAATTAAAACCATGTTGTGGACTGGGAGTTAAAGAATTAATGTTCCAGTTCCATGCCAATTTTCCAGGTACCTAGTTCTCAGAAGAGAAGAACTACATACACCAGAAACATTTTCATTTTTGTTTTTCATTCAGAGAGAAAGATAAAGCTGCTCACAAGTCATGAGATGTCCCTCTTCTTTTACTGGTAGTGTCTGCAGTATGTGCTCCCCACCCATCTCACCTTGGTTTTGGACACTCTCTCATTTTATTTGATTTATTAGCTTCAATTCCAATTATATTGTATTATATTGTGTTATCTTGCTATCGTATTTAGTAAATTAGCTTTCCTCCTCAGACTGTTGCCACCTTTTTGTTTTTAGGCCCATCTCCCTGCCTTTTTTCCTTTTCCCCCTTTCCCAGAGCATGTGGTCTGTGGGTTCTCTCACCCCATTAGTCACAGAACCAGGCTATAAACTGTTGATACCAATAAATCCAAGTGCAAGGTCTGCATCTGAGTCATGGCAACCCCCACTACCAATATAAGCTGGAGGCTGCAAAGATGAAGCACAGCCCTGCCAATAAGTGCTTGAGGGTACTGATGAATGGCAAGCTGGACATGAGACAGCAATGTGCCCTCACAGCCCAGAAAGCCAACGATATCCTGGGCTGCGTCAAAAGAAGCATAGCCAACAGGTCGAGAGAGGTGATCTTGCCCCTCTACTCTGTGCTGGTGAGGCCTCACTTGGGAGTCTGTGTCCAGATGTGGGGACTCCTGTGCGCAGAGATATGGAGCTGTTGGAGTGTGTCCAGAGAAGGACCACAAAAATGATCCAAGAGGCAGAACACCTTCCCTACAAGGACAGGCTGAGAGAGCTGGGGCTGTCCAGCCTGGGCAAAGGATGGCTCCAGGGAGGCCTGGTAGTGGTCTTTCAGCATTAATGGGAGGCTATAAGAAAAATGGGGACAGACTCTTTAGTGGGGTCTGTGGCAATAGGACAAAGAGAAATGGCTACAAACTAAATGAGGGGAGATTTTGATTGGATATGAGTAAGAATAATTTATTTTTTTAATAATCAGGGTGAGGTCACCCCGCAGCCTTTATTTCTGACCTCATTGCAACATTTCAATACCTAAAGGGAGCCTACAAACAGGAGGGGAATCAACTCTTTGAAAGGGTAGATAACAGAAGGACAAGGGGAAATGGCTTTAAGTTGAGGGAGGGAAGATTTAGGTTGGATGCCAGGGGGAAATTCTTTACAGAGAGTGGTGAGGTACTGGAACAAGCTGCCCAGAGAGGTTATGGATGCCCCGTCCCTGGAGGTGTTCAAGGCCAGATTGGATGGGGCCCTGGGCAGCCTGGTCTAGTATTAAATGGGGAGGTTGGTGGCCCTGCATGTGGCAGGGGGGTTGGAGATTCATGATCTTTGAGATCCCTTCCAACCCTGGCCAATCTGTGATTCTGTGAGGCACTGGAATAGGTTGCCCAGAGAGGCGGTGGAAGCCCTGTCCCTAGAGACATTCAAGGTCAGGCTGGATGAGGCTCTGAGCAACCTGATCTAGCTATAGATGTTCCTGTTAACTACAGGGGAGTTGAACTAGATGACCTTTAAGGGTTCCTTTCATCTCAAACAATTATATGATCTACAGAGTACCGTACTGCCCTCCAACCACATCTCAGCTGCCAGACACCCTCCTTTCCATGAGCTCAAAGCGAGCAGGTACCCCAAACACCTTGCCCCTCTTCTCCTAGGCACATTTACTCTCAGTGCACCCCACACATCTGAGCACTGCCAACTCACATTGAAAGGCAGGTGATCTCCAATGGGGTGGTGGCAGCTCCCAGTGCAGCCGTAGGCAGCCAGGCATGGCAGCCTCACAGGTACTGAGGAAGGCTCACAGGCACTGAAGCAGTCCAGTGCTTGCTAAGGAGGCTGTTTAAGTAGGTCAGCTGTCACCTCCGACAGGGTTCAGACTTCTCACATAAGAGCACATTATCAGTGGCATCTCAGGATCAGTTTTCGACAGCTGAGGCTGCAGTCTTTTGGCCTTTACGGAGCACCAGTATATTTTCTGGCTAAGAAATTGGCTGTTTTTCCCCTCCCTCAGTTTTGTACAGGGAGGACAGCAGCAAGAGCTCTCCTCAGGCTGCTACAGAGAACGGCACTTTCACTTCGCGTTTTCAGCTGCCCACTTTGGAGACGTTACACATGAACTAAAATGCAAGATTCAATCATTTTCAACTAAGAATGAACTAATACATTCAGTATTTTCAAGTTTGCAAACACATCTTGAAGACAGTCCTAGCTAAATGTATCACTTCATCCCTCAAGATGAAATCAAATCAAGGAGGGAAGCAGAACCATACTTGCAATTTAAAGTAACCTTCACTTAAAATTCCTCCATTTGATATATGCCATATACACTTCCAATACTGCTAGAAAAAATAAATGCCATAATATCAACCATAGAGATGAACAGGTTTTTTTCCCCCTTCTAAAACACTCCAAACTGCATTCTTGAATAAACATTCTGAAAAGGACATATCCACATATCACTGCAGCTATATTATTTGGTTTACTTTCCCTTCATTTTAGTTTTGTCCTTAACACAACTCACTCCAACTAAAATCTCTAGAGCAAGCACTACCTGACACTTGAGTTTGCTGGACCAGTATAGGATACAAAGGGGAAGGCGGGCTGGGGTTCACATGTTCTAGCATTAAAGTCACTGAAGAATTAGGGATACAGCTGCTCAAGTTTCAACAGTTTCTCAGCTGCTGCTCCACAGTCCTGTCTCACTGTGAACCAAAAATCATTCTGGGGGGCCAAAGTACTCCTTCTGCTGAGTGGCCACCATCCCTCTATTTAGTCCTCTATTTAGTTATGTGGGCACAAGGCTTCAGCAAGGGTGAACCTCAAATACAGAAAGATGGATCCCAGACTATTTGGAATCTTTTCCTCAAAAACAAAACGTACCCACATGTATTCCAAATCCTTATCTGCAAGATAGGATAAGAAGGTTTATCCTCCCTCCTCTGGTATTTAGAATTTTCCAGAGAATTAGGTCCTTTTTTTTTTTCCTGTGCAAAAAAAGCATATGCATAAAATGAATATAAGAAAATGTTTATTTCCCTTTTTCCCCAGAGAAAGCCATTTTTCCCCTCATATATAAAAAATATGCTACTGAAGTGCCTCACATGCATCCACTTCTCTGATCATATTGTCTGCTTATTGCATATAAGGAGCCAGGAGGAGTCTGGAACAGGAGTAACTGAGTAAAGGCACACCTGTTCCCCTCAGCTCTACCTGCCACTGAATGCACATCTAATGTCAGAATGAAGCATCTTGAATTCCATCCAATTCATGTGCCACCACTTGGAAGATAAAGAAATCCAAGTCTGCTCTCTCCTCCACTTGCTTCAACAAAGCTCTTACACTCTGCTTGAAAATAAATACAAAAAAAGTCTTCAGGAAAAAGGATAGGGGGAAAACTTTAAATTAATAAATAAATAATCAAGAGCAAGCCTGCAACAGGAGTTTTGTGACGTTTTTTCTTCAGGCAGTAAGAACTGGCTAACATGTTCCACCTTTGCACGCATTCTCTATAAAAGGCATTTTGTAAGCTCTTATCTCATCTACAGCAAAGGGTTTTCCCCTCCTCACCATGCCAGCAGGAGATGGATTTGCTGACTGGATGATGTCACCTCTGGGAATCCCCCCCAAACCCTGCCAGCTGAGTCTTCCTAGTGACTGAGATAATGGCTATAAATAGGTATCTGGGGAAAACAAGGAGAGCTAAGGAATTCTGAAGAAACCAACAGATGAGGAAGACTAAAAAATACATTTCCGATTAGTCCTTTTAAGCAGAGTGAAAAATGCATGTAAGGAGAGAGCAATTTGCAGTGGTTTGCTTACAGGAAATCTGCAGCGAACCAAGATAGTTTTGTCATCTTTGGAGACCAAAATTTTTCAAGTTCTTCTGAAACAGAACTACCAGGAGAATACTTCTGTCATATGGTAGCTCTATAAAGCCCATTATCCAAATTTGCCACTGTTCACGAGGAATGAAAAGAACATAAAGATTACATTCGTATAAATATGCTTACATCATACAAATCTGCTACTGAAAATAATCTCTGACAAATACAGATACCACATGCTGGGTAACGTTACTCCGTGCTTTGCAACACTGCAACAAAAGATCTCCAAGCATGAGAGCCTTGTTTTGGGGGCACTGTACTGACTTCCTAGCATTACATACACTTCCAACTCTAGCTCTGTATTCCACAAAAAAGAATATTTGAACGCTCTTTGGAATTATGAGCTGTGAAAGGTTTTTGTAATTCAGAATAGAGGACGCAGGCTGCAGAGAATTATTCAGCCTACACAGCATCAGATATTAAACCCCAGCCCACCCCATGCAATTCCTTTAGTGACTATGCACGGTTAGTAACTATATGATGTTCACAGCAGGACTGACAGTAAATGCCACTCTCTAAGGAGGGCAGAGGTCTGCTGAAGGTTTGTTTGGCTCTAGGACATGGAAGGATGCACTAGTGGAAGAGATAAAGTATGTCCAAAGTAAGTATTGCATTTAAATATGCACGTTTAATTACATAGCATATTTAAGTAGACTATTTGCATCCTGCAAAAGTTGAAGGTATTCTTGAGATGTAAAATCACACTGGATGAGAGCAAATGCCTTTCACTTAACATGGAAAGTGTTAAGTGTGAGGAACTTCTCTAAGTGCTGGTGCGCAGATTAGGGTTGAGCTCCACCTACGTGCTGCTGAGAGCACACTGCTCTCCTTTTGGTGCAACAAACTTATCTCAGATTCATGTGAAATATTTATGAAGCCAGAATTACAACACCAATCATTGTTACTTTAAGTTTTAGGGAAGTTGCACTGCATCTCCAACACTACTTGATATTACTCATGCTAAATTCAAGAAATACATGCTGCATCTCACACAGTGATACGGAGAAATTAAAGAACAAACTGCCATAAACCAGTTCTCTTAGCACAGAGAAGGAAGAACACCAGGCCAAATGAACTAATGAGTTGGTGTAAGAGCACAGTGTGACGGCAGTAAAAATAACCTCTTCAGTTCAGTACTGAATAGAGGAAACAGCTGTCTAAATATTTGAGTTTTTCTGAAAAATATTTAGATACTATCATGAACAGCAAAGCTAATACTTTCACACACTGAAAGGAACTAACCAGAACCAAAGGGAACCCTAACGGTGACGTTAACAAATTAACAAAGCTATTTCCACTGGATGAACGCTGCCTGATGAACTTCTGCAGATAAGCTGTCAAGGAAGGAAATGAAATTAAACTAGGCTAGTCCAAGTGGCTAAATGAAACAGTCAGTTCATTTGAAACCAGCCCTACTGCTGATAAACTGCACTGGAACAGCTCATTACAAGATTACTGTCACTTCATCATTTAGTCCTTCTTTTGATAACTGCCACAAAACAGATCTAGGGACTATTTGGGAAAATCTTAATGTTATTAATTTGACTCCCAGAAATAAAAATGGACTTTCAACGTGATTCAGTTGAAAGGGGCAGCCGAGTGAAGCACTGAATCGTATGCACAGCAGAGATGCAGAAACTCTACTAATATACAGAAAACATAGGCATCAAGTCCAGTTTTCATTTAATTCCACAAATTATACAGATGAGCCAAGATCAACAACAAGTAACAGAACACATCACAGGAAGGCCACTGTGCACAGTGTCCAATTGAGTCCGACCAAGGTTACACAAATTTTGGATGAGATGTCTCTGCTCACCTCTTCCTGCTACAGTACACAGAGAGAATCAACCCAGATAAGGTGATGCAAATACATCAGCAGCCGAGCACTATTAGATGAAGTTGTCAAAAAATAAAAATCAACAAGATTTTCCATATGAAATGCTCTCTTCTCTTCAAGAAGCACCTTCATCTTCAATGAAGAATTAATGACAGCAGCCTAGAAGTGATACCCTGTTGAATTATCATAATAACCTCCTGTTAATCATCTGAAATGTGTGTATGGGACATTTTAACTTGATTTCCTCCAGACTGATATAAATGATCAATGGCCTCAGCAGTGAAAGTCAGTGCAATGGTTTGATTTTGTACACCTGGACAGAACAAAAGGATATGGCAAGGCACAACTTTATTACTTGGAACATTCTGTAGGTTAGGCCCTGTTGTGCTTTAACCCGGCCGGTGGCTCAGCACCACACAGTCGTTTGATCACTCCCTTTCCTTCCCAGTGGGATGGGGGAGAGAAATGAAAGAAAATATTAACCAAAGTAGAACTGATGGGCTGACATAAAACTAAGGCAGAGAAAAGGAAAAGGATAATTATTACATATGTAGATATACATGTACATATAAAAATGCATATAAAGAGTGATGCAGAAGCAATTGCCCACCAAACCTCCAACCAATGCCCAGCTAGCCCCCCGCTGGAGAGAGAAGTGAACTCCCACCCCCTTCAAAACTCCTTTCACATGATATCCCATAGGGTGCAATACCCTTTTGGCCAGTTTAAGACAGACATACTAGTTCTGTTCCCTCCCAGCTCCTTGGGCCCTTAGCAGCAAATATAAACATTGATGTGATATCAACATTATCAACATTGTTTTTCTCCTAGAACAGAAACACAGCATCATACCAGACACTCTGAAGAAAACAATTCCATACCAGCTGAAACTAAAACAGACCCTTATAAACTGCACAATTTGCACGAATACAAGAGTGCCAAAATTTCAGCTTCTGCAAATTACATAATCAGTTAAAAAGTCCATTTACCTGAATGAATCTAAATATCATAATTTACTTTTATGCACTTTTCTCCAAAAATACAAAATCATGCAACATTCAGATTAATCTTCCCCCACTTAGCTCACCAATACAAGCATTCTTCTCATTTTACAGCAGAACTGAAGTTAACAGTGACTTCTGTCACAGTGACTGAAATCACATGCCTAATTTCCAGTAAAACTCAGAATTTTTTCTGTCAAGATAGAGCTTCACAGCTTTGATAGAACAGCTCATCTCACGTTCCTTGAAACTTTTGTGTGCAAGAGATGAGACATTCACTTCAAAAATAGTAAATATATTTAAAAAGCAAAAGTCACTATGTTATACATACAGGATATTTTTTCCTATGATGTTCAAACATAAATAGTGCTTCAATCTATGGCTCTGTTGCTTATGGCCAGTGAGGGAAGAAAAAAAAAAAAAAAGCAAGCCACCTCTTACTCAGTGCAAGCAGCTCCAAGTACATGTCACAGCAAAAAAAAGTATTAAAAAAAAAAAAAAGTAAGCAAGTTTATTTGAGCCCAGTATTCTGTGCAGTTGAACAGATCCAGACACAAAAAGAAAAACATTTTGTTTCTAGCTGTCGCCTAATTCCCCCAACGCAGTAGTTAACATAGGCTAAAGCAATCCTGCTGAATACAGACCAAGGGAGAGACTGCTTTTCTCTGCAGTACAGCTGCAGGGCTGGGGAACAGGCCTGACACTGAGGTAGGTCAGCCCCGTGGAGACACCCAAGCCAATTCTGAACATGCCAGGTCAGGTAGAGAAAAATAATTTAGCCACTGCAGCATAGATTCACGTAGGCAAATTTACCTAGCTGAGAAGCTAAGTCAGTGTTGACTCAGATGGTTACACTACAGCTTGCTATTTTACTTGCTTTGAGTCTGGTAAACCAAATGCTTCTTATGAATCCAAGACCTGTTTCAAAGCCACAAGCTAATCCTCATAGAGTCATTTTCCTAACTTTGAAATGCACCTTTAGATAAAACTGAAAATCATCCAAGAAATAATCACTCAGTACTATTTAGAGAATATGAAAACTGTCCAATTAAAGCGTTTACATACACAAAGAATTCAGAAGTACATGCTGTACTCTTCAGAAATATAAAAAGAAGCAATGAAACTACCACTCACTACAGAATTTCAATTCATTGCTTAGTTGTACACAACTTTACCAAGGCTGCAGAGATGACACAAATCCCAATAACCTTAAATCCCAAGACGCAAGAGTCTGGATAATTAGAAAGTAATAAAGAAAAAGGAAGAAAAGCGTATTTCTTCAACACTATATTGACCTCAGTGAGAATGGAGCTATTTAAGTGTGCACCACATTAGCTTATCAAATGCAGTTCAGAAGGACTGGAGAGAAAAGAGTAAATAATAATCTTTGTACACAAGAGTGTAATAAATGTAAATATCATCTTCAAAGTGAGACACTATCTCTTAATAGGATAAAACTGGGTATGGAATATAAAAATTGAGAAGCCCTGAATATACCCATCCCTGCCCTCAGCACAGACTCCAGCATCTTTAGGACACCTCTGTGACATGTAGAATCATAGAATCACCAAGGTTGGAAAAGACCTAAAAGATCACCCAGTCCAACCGTTCACCTATTCCCAATAGCTCCCACTAAACCATGTCCCTCAACACAACATCCAGCCTTTCCTTGAACACCCCCAGGGTCGGTGATTCCACCACCTCCCTGGGCAGTCCATTCCAGTAGCAGAATCCTCTGCAAAAGCATCTGAAGCAGCTACATCCACAGACCCAGATATCCCTGGCTAACTAAGAACAGCTCTAAGGCCAAGACAAGTCCTTACTGGGGTTAAATCACTGCTCAGCTGTTCTGAGCCTGGCTTAGATCTCTTTTCTAATGTCCTACCACAGCTGGAAGGAGGGGATTTACCTATTTAAGTCAGCTTTAATTTGTGCATCTTTGCAATGATGTCAGTGCAACCACCTCCTTTAAGCCCTTGGAAAAACACCTTTCAGTCCTTAAGCTAGAAAATTTTCATTCTCTATAATCTAAACCTCCTTAATCGCAGATTAAAATAATTTATTTTAGTCTCAGCCTTGACAGAAACGAAGAGCAGTTGATCTCAACCTTCTTTAGACCATCTTTTCATGTTGCTTAAGATTTAGGCATTCCTCAAGCTTTCTGTTTTCGGGATTCAAGGAACACAGAGCCTTCAGATTTTCCCTAAGGCTGAGCTTTTCAAACCTTACAATCCTATCCTCATAGGTACCACTGAGACCCTGCCCCATCTACCACCCAGATCTTCAACAAACCCAAAACAGAAAATAAAGATACAGTGCTAAGCACAATAGTCTCCCCAGCTATTTATCTAACATATTTCCTCACCTACACAGCCCTAATGAAATCTCACTGTTATGTACACCATTCCTGACAAATACAGCTTGTGATCCACCACCACAATTCCTGAGTCTCTGCCCAGAACACTGTCCAGCCCATTTATATTTGTGCATTTGATTTCTCATAAGTGTAACACTTTACAGTTGTCCTTATTAAATTTCATCTCATCGATTTCAGACCATTTTTCCAATTCATCTTCTTAAATTCTAAATCTGTCCTCTTAACTGTTTACAGTCCCTTCCATCTTTGCCTTCCAAAAATACTCAAATTATCCCATATGACAGTAATGAATAGATGATGAATAATGAGAGTATCGACTAGTAAACAACTTGAGCCAACCTCCTTCGGGAATTAACTTAATAGTCTGACAGCAAACTAGCGAGCCTAGCTCAACGTTTCACATTAATTTCTCAGTGGACTGTGCGCTGCCTGTCATCATGCAGGCAAGAGAAAGAAAACATTTCTTCAGTGTGCGTGCTACCAAGCTCGTCTCAGCTCACCACTGCGAATGCTTTTCCCCCTCGCTGAGTTTGTTGATGGACTCCTACATGCCAACCTTTTCTTCAGTGGTCAGAGTCTAAATGGGTATATCTTTAAATGCATACCCCTATTTACTGTTCTAAAAACATTACTGTGGCCAAAGGCAGTAATTAAGCAGGAACCAGAAAGATATTTGGAGAAGTCGCTCCTGTTTGGGAATGGAACTGCATGAGCTGCAGACTCCTTGCCAAGTTTTCAGATGTAAGGCAACTCTGCTGAAGCCATGTGCTGCCCTAGATGGGAACTGTGGGAGGAGGGGTGAGAAAGAAAAAGGCTTCCCACGTACACAACTACAGAGCTAACAAAATCATGCTAAAGGACCCTTCTACCTTAAATAAAGCCAGAATGCACCTGCATAGATCAGAAGACTCTCTACTTGTCTGCAGAGGTATTTCATATTCTCTAAGTTATTCAAAAAACAACTTAACACTTAAGTCCAAAAATAGCAACTTATCTTCAGCCTGAACACCATGCAAGCTTTGTAAACAGAGACAAAAATAATTTTATTTAAAGACCTACACCTTCAATTGGAATTACTGAACCCTAGAGAAAATAAACAAAAACAACAAAAGACGATAGAAACAACCTACAGGTTAATCTACCAAAATTCTGTAGTGTCAGCAGGCTATCGTAACATTATACAGATCACTTCAGCAAGACAAGTGGCAGCCTTTTCAGAAGCTTTGTGTATCTTCCAGTTGCTTTACTCTGCACATGAATATACAGCTCTTCTTTGAAACACCCATTGCTGGTACTATTTCCTACCTCAACAACCCTTTGGATTTAGAGCAACAGTAAGTTAGTGACTCCTTCTCTTCGCTCTATACACTACTCCGAACCCCTCTCACTCTCCAGCCCCTGCTCAGGGCACATACGGGCCCCTCTTCTTCACAGAACAGAGCCCAGCGCTGTGGCAGCGCTCACCATGCATCCTGCCAGCACCACTCACAAGCTTCTTTGCACTGGAAACAACAGAACTGAGCATAAGCAAGGGAAAAGATGCCAGGCATCACATCTCAGCCAGAGACAGACTGATGGTGTAACTGGGATGCATACAAGGAAGGATCTGGATAGCTTTGATCTTTCAAGAATCCAAGCACAACTTGCCTCCTTTCTGCTACCTCACTGCTAAACTTCTCTGCAGTTCTGAAATCAATTTGAAAAGTGGTGTCCACCATAAAACATCAGCTTAGAAGTCACATCAGGGTATACAGCTGTGTACATTGTAGCTATTCTATACTTTCAAGGTTTTGCACATTTCCCCCCTTTCATGCAAGAGTGACAAGTAGAGAAAAAATAGTAATATACCAGTAACATTCCCAAAAGAGCAAAACATCTATAAATCCTACTCCTTAGGATAACAATGGAAATATTGGGGGTTTATTCATACAAAGAGAAATATACGTTTCTCATGCTCTATACATGCTCTATACATGCATGTATAGAAAACATATGTTTTCTATACATTAAACACCAAAATGTACAAGGACAACCTACTAACTTCAGCTCATCCACTCTTCATTTCCTGTAAGTGAACTACAGCAGTATTTGATATAGTCACAATACACTTTATCATAGGGGAAAGTAAGCTTCTTAATAAACGCACTCTGGATTTCTTCAAAAACACAGAACTACTGAACAGTCATCTAAGTTGGCAAACTTCTTTCAAAAGGATGTTTTGGGTCATGTGAATCTCACCACTGCCAAATTAAGTTAAACACAAAATAACGATACAACAGGAAACACATGAGTACTGTCTTCCTTTTCAATGGTTTCTATTTCTTATCGCTACACTTCTGTTTAACAAGGTTTGAAAGTCTACTGGCAAAAAATAAAAAATAAAACACCCTAAGAACAGCACACTTCTCGTTGAAATATTTTTTCTGCTGTTGGCTTTTAAAAGGTTCATTTTAATTCTTAACAAGTAGTCATCTTACCTATCACAAAAATTGCGAAAGCACTCTTGTCAACCACTAGTTTGAACGGCATGAATTGTTCAGATTTTATGAAACACTGTAACGATGAGACTTGGTATTTATGCAGGACTATACAACAAAAAGAGACATCCCAAAAGAAATGCAAACCCCCTCTTTTGGAAAAAGCCAGGTTTTCAATCATTGTATGCTTCCTGCAAATGTTCTCTCAGAATTCACCACGAGATCCAGGTCTTGGCACAGCATTACGAAAGACATGGGGTAAAAACATATCAAGCAGAAAGATTGCAGGACTCTTTCACTTCACTGCAAGGCAGGCCAAAATGAACAGAAGTTGCCCTTGACATGCTATTCTGGTATACCATAATAAGTTGCATATTTAATGAATCCTCTATTAGACTGGGATAAATACATTTGGTTTGGTTGTCATCACACACCCCTGTGGGACACAAAAAGATGGGTATAGTTATGAAAAAGACTAGTATTTCAACCAACTCTTCTGAGAGTTATCAACAAACTCTTTACTTGTTGTAACAGCATCAGAGAAGCACAACCACCACCCTGATGCTGCCACAGAAAACCTAGCAGATACATTTTTAAACAAAACACGAAGTCTGCAAGTACAGTACAAATACAAAGTATAAATGATACAAGTACAAAACTTCTGCCATCATTATTTCTGTACTTTGAAAGGAAGTAAAGTCAGTGACTGAAGAACAGAATATGAGAAGTTCTCCCAGAGAGCAAGTCCAATAGAAAGCAGTACTTTTGGTCAGCTGTTTGTGAATTATTTTCATTTTCTTTCCTTCACTTATGAATTCAGACATTTGAATTATATATAGGCTCTGTAGTAAAACTTAATTCTAATGAGGCACCAATCATTGGGACAAAGGAAACTCTCCAGCCCGTTATTTGGAACTCTGAACAGAGAACGTGATGCTAAAAAGCTCAACCTGGATGGACAAGCCTGAAAAGCAAAACTAGAACTTAATTTATATACCTTCACATGCTATCCGTTCACATGCAGAAAAGAACTGCATTACCCAAGAACGCTTTGCTCCAAAATGTACAGGGTGATGCAGTGGTTAGGTTTGTACCCATTCATTTTTCTAACCCCAACCTGGGACAGATTATACAGTGCTGATGCTTTTTCCAGCTGCAGTTTGAGGAAGGTAACTTCATGAATGAATCATTCAAATATTCAAACAATTATCACTAAGTTGTCAGACTTCCTCATTTGTTTACTTTTTAATGACCAAACTAATTCTTTTAATCTTTGCCCTCCCCCCACACACAGGAAAACAGTAGATAAGGAAAGATAAGTAAAAGCAGGAAGGAAATTTCTGATCTTCAACTCCTAAGTCAAGATCTTCAGGATTATGGAAGATTCCTACGAACAAAGAAACCAAATCCTCTAGCCCTTAAAAAGCTAGAAAAGACTTCACTGGGGAGGGCAGAGAGCACCATACAAGGACTGCAGGCAACAGTCCAGCCAGAGCAGTACTAGGATTTTCAACTGGGTGAAATTCATCCGATCACCAACGGCAGGAGGGTTGCCATTGGCTTCTATATATCACTGAGGGAAGCACATCTGGTTAATTCCATCTTGCAGCTCTTTGAGCAATGCTAGAATCACTGCAGCTGTTTGTCTCAAGACTTCAGATTTAAATAAAAACACCTAAAACATGCTCCCACCCACAAATATGGATTTGGATCTATTTTCAGATTCCTCATTCTCACTGCTGCGTTTATAACCAGTAAGAATTGTTTCTTAAAAAAAAAAAAAAGTCTGTGTGCTCTGCAGATGGCTACAGAAAAATCCTGCTACAACAATACTGGTAGGAAGATGCACATGGTAACTTCCCTACCAAAGACAAATGCTGCAGTGCAAACTAGCACACCTCTGTATCACTTCAGGACCGTCTAGCACAGGGGAAAAACAGTTCTAGAAATAAAAAAGTACAGAATACTGGATTCGAAAGGCAAATCTAGACCATAGCAAGCTTGATTACTTCTTTGCCGCTTCTTTTGCACACTTCATCTTGGGGAGTACTGAAGTTCATACACTGTGCTTAGCAACTTAAAAAGCTGATAAGTTTAGCCCAATATAATCTTTTTAAGACATTCCTGTGGACTTTCAAATACACAAAAAGCACTAAAAAGGGACAAGAAATAGCACATCTGCAATTTATAGATTGCTATACTTCACGACCTCTAGTTGTGATCTCAGATATTCTAAGCAGTCTTAAAATTCCTCACTTTCAGATAAATATTTAACCATTCTAGTTATTGTGGCTTTGACCTTGCAACATAGATTAAACAACTGCATGTTTTGGCCATCAGCTAGCAAGCTTTTTCTTGCTGGAAATGAAGTGGAGTCTCAAAAGACTTAGCTCCTCTCTTCCTTGCTCCTTTCACAGAAGCATTTCAAAGTGACAGAAAGGCTACAGCAAAGAGAGGCCATAACAGGCCATTGCAAACCTCCAGTGAATTCTCCTGGTCTGCATTCTGTAACCGAGCACATAGCAACAGCACCAGAAATGCCAAAGCTGCTCCATCTGAATGGCAGATGACTAAAGGAGGAAGCCGACCACCAGCAGCATCTCCTCTCACATGAGCAGCACTTAAGACATCCTCAGCCTGCAGATGACTGATATCAAATCATTCAGAAACCATAGGCAGTCACCTGCTATCCTCCACAAGGAAAGATGGCTGCAGAATTTCTTTAAAATACACTTTTCACTAATTATAAAATCAGAAGGATTTCACAACTCAAGAAAAGCAAGAAAATAGCTAGAGGTGCTCTCAGTGTTTAACAGCAGAAAGAGGATGACAAATTTAAAGCCAAAATAAAAAGAACTGTAACTCTTACATATTAATCAGCAAAACTTCAGGAGCTGAACAAGACCTGGCAGCACTATCAAAAACACAACATTAGGTTGCTGAACAAGCACTTTGTACTCAGTTTCAGGCAAGATCCTGAGAAAACAGGTCATCTTCTATAGCCCTCCCAAGAATATGTCAAGGGTTGTATCTTCCTCATAGCAAAGGCACCTTATCTCTTCATTATCCTTTCAGCTGACCACTGAGCAGCAAATGAGATGTCAGCAGGAAAAATCCTTTCCAACCAGCCTGGCTTCTCAAGAATGACAATGTAACAAACTCCAACCTTTCGCAGACTGTTTTGAAGGGATGCTGAAACTCTTACAATTCCTGGTATCTTCTGTGAGACATCAGATCATACACTTCTGGAAAAATAACTAACCTTTAAAGAACAAACACAAATCTAAGGACAAGAAGGCACAGTATTTCCATTCCATCTTAAAACTGATAATATAGTTAATCAGCCTGACTCGAGACCACCCACACATGATCTTGTGATTTATTTGCAAACTTGCCATCACAGATGACTATACCCTCGCCAGCCTCTTAAACTAATCTTAAATCAAATACTTTATTTTAATAGAACTGGGATCGTTTACCACCAGCCATTTAGAGAAATTGTTTAGGTTAACAGAGATAAGGCAAACAATGTTTCCTAGTCCTTAAGTGAATTTCCTCAGTCCTCTATAAACTGTTATGCTTATCTGATACTCTAAGACAGGAAGGCTGCCGATATGGGAAGCAGCACAGCTTGCTCCAGTAGTACGTGTTACTAGGAACTCTTTAGCTATACTGGAAACCAGTGTCAGTAAGGAGAGGGAAAAAAAAAAAAAAAAAAAAAAAAAAAAAAAACCCAAAAAAAAAAAACAACAACAAACCTATAACCTGAGAAGATTTGACTGCAAGCTTGCCATCTTTCCACGAAAAGGTTTAAAGGCTTTATTGCAACAAAGCCCACATAGGCTGGGCTAAGCCAACTTACCTAACAACGCCACTCAGCCCATGCTTCTTGCACCACTACCCTTCAGAGCACTCATCAAATACTGTGCTAGTTGAGTGAAAGGCAAAACAATCTCCATACAGATTAAGAAAATACTTTATTAGACAAGTCTGAAGAAAGGTTTGTTTCCACCCATTGCCCATCCAGTAAGCTAAGGCTTGAAATATTTGCTTCTCCATAAAATATTCAAAATTCTCTATAGGAGTGATTTAGACAAATATCCATAAATATCCCCTTCAGCTGACTGTAAGCTTAAATGAAAAGCTGACTTACGCACAATATCACCATAACTTTATAGCAGTGCAGAGAGAAAGAAAATCCCATCTGAGGTGTTTTCTACTTTAGCACACTATAATGTCCTCTGAAGGACAACAGCCCACCTCAGGTAGAAATAATTATTCACCCCTGTTTTATAATAACCAAAAGGAAAGCAGTCTCCTGTAGGGCATTTGATCTGAGTTTTTGTACATGTTAGGACTAGGTGTTTTCCCAAAAGCCTTCTGGCAGCAAATCTCAAAGAATGCCAACCTGTCAACACGCTTTGTTTTCATTGTGTTTCAAATCATGTCACAAATCAACACCGTTCAGTTAAAAAGGAGGAAAAAAAAAAAAAAAAAAAGCAAGAGACAAAGTGGAAGACAAAAACGAACAAGGTTCTTTCTCCAGACGCTCCTCCTGTAAGCCAACACCTCTCACCTACAGAACAATCCATTCTGCAAAAAGACCCAACAAACCTTCTGACTTCCTTCTTTTCAGAAGGTACACACTGTTACAAATAGCAATTTTGACTTCTGCGTCAAATGCAAAACTATTTTTTTAAGCTGTTGTCACCACCCTCCAGGGAGAACAAAAAATTATTTATTACTTGTCCTCTCTAATGCTGTAAATTGATTGCACTTTCAATTCGTAATACTGCTCTGCCCCTTAGAGAAGCAGAGAATATATTCTCTGTGCACAGCTCTTCTGTGAAGTTCATGTATGTTTTCTAAGGGGACAAAAACAAGCACAAGAGATTCAGATTTTACAAAATAATCACTTTGCCTTAGGAAAAATGTATTAAGAAAAAAAAAAATAAGACTCTTAACTTCCTCAAATTTTAACAGTCTTTTCAGAGGGTACTTCTTTTAACCAGTCACTGCTATACAGAACCAAAGTACCTACAAAGAACTGCAAACCATACTGGAATCTAACCAGTTTCCTAGGTTGTGATACTCCCAGTTTGGCAGAGTGCCTAAGAACATACTCAAGGTCTCAGGATGTAACAGCAATAATGCACACACGGTTTTTAAGATACAGCAAAATCTTTGGGGAGTTGTGATTGCACACCTGAACCACTATCTGAGGGAGACATTCCCACCCCTTCCTGTCTGCCTCCCCATGCCAGAGACACTCTGGATTCTGATCAAATTAGATCACAGAACAGGATCAAAAACAAAAGCTGTTGTGGTTGTTGTTTTAAAAAGACATCAGACTCCTGATATATACTGCAAATGACTAAGTAACGTTTTGTGAGCAGTTCAACTACTTTACATTTTAGTATTTCAAGTATCATTATTAAAGAGTGACAAGTATCTCAGTTAAAAATGAGGAAAAAGAGAAACTAGTATTCTGGAAAAGATTTGCTATTGAAACTACAAAAGCATCTGAGCGTATTTAAAAGGCCAAGCTTCGTAATGACTCAGATCCACATTTAAAGGTAAACCCTTGCTTCTGCTCTGGAATCCCAGTTGGGAACAGAAGGACCATGTACCTAGAGGATAAAATAAGTGCTTCAACTTGGGCCAGAAGCAAAGAAAAGCAAGTATGTGTCAGACCAAACTGTTCTGTTGCAGGGGTAGCACCGGATAGCACTATTTTCAGCACAGTGTTGATGGAGCAGATCAGAGCACTGGGCTGCAACCTGGGAGATGCTGGTTTGCTGCAAGCCCATGGGAAAGCCACTGAGCACCTGTGGACTCCAGAGAGGGAAGAGTTTCTTCTTAATGTGTGCTAAAACAAACAGCTTGCATATTGCTAGAGTATCAGGACAGCTAAATATAATTTACATTGTTATTTACTTTGATGTCTAATGTCATACATCAAACTCCAGAAAAATTAAGTGTGTTTTCAAAGAAAGTTTGCTGTGGAGTTTGACACGCGTTAATTCCCACTGAAGCTACATGATCCAATTCTTTTTAGTAACTTGCACAGACAACAGAAGGAGAATGCCAACCTGCATTAGAATAGCCAGAAACAGAAAAACATAACCACCTTGCATCTTGAATGGCCTGACTGAAAATGAAAACTGAAAGAAAATAAACTAGTAGAGAACTAGCAGAGAAAATATTGCGTTGCCACTTTCCACTATCTTCCCCTTTTCTGTAGATTATCTCCCCTCAAGCACTTCTGCACATCTCGCAGCCCCCCCCCAATAAAACCCACAAACATCTGAAAACCTGAATAGTACTTCACAGATAGATATGAAGAAAGAGATTTGAAACAGTTCTTTAGATATATATTATGTAGTATTGCTTAAGAACATTGAAATAACCAATGGCTGTACTGTTAAGGTGAACCCTCATCACATATCCCATGAGTCAATAACTTCACAAGAAGATGAAGCAAATGAGAAACCAATTACTACATGGTCCAAGTTATGTTTGCAATACGTATGTTTTTAGTATGTAGGTTTATTGTAAGAAAAATTAATACACATATTGGATTTTATTCTGTACAAGAAATTAGGAGCGATTTATGACAAATCTTGCTGGATCTTTTACAAGGCCTAGAAAGGAATAAAACAAAAAGAGAAGCTACAGATGCACACTGTTGAGCCTTCCTCCTGGGAAAACTAGTGTGCTTGCTTCCACAATTCCTTTTTTTTAAGAAAAAAAAAAAAACACCCTTCAGGTATTTTATATACCTCACCATGCAAAAAAGGACTGGGGGAAGGGACCAGACTCCTAAAACAAAGCCAAAAACTCAAACAAAAAAGGAAAAAAAAAAAAAAAATCTGCTAAGGAAGACTGACCCCATACCAGATGGTGTGGACTAGGTGACTAAGGAAGGCAGAGGTGAACAGAGAATTCCTGAGTTCTGAAGGAAGATACAAGTTAGATCACCACATAAGTAGGCATGACATGTTTCTATAAATACTTATTTTCTCTTTGCTTCTTGTTCTTGCATTATCCTTCTTCCCATAAAGCCTGACCTGAATTCAACAATGATCAGCAGCTGCAAACAGAGGTCTAAACTCTTCATCTTTCCACGAAGAGTGGCAAGCAAAAAGAGTGCTTCATTTTGGTAGGAATTACAAAGCATCTAGCTTTTTAAAAGAAAACTGCTAGACTACGCAGGAGAGGGAAAGTCAAGGATAAATGTGTCTCATACAGATGTGCAGAGCACAATGTCTAGGGCCACCCTTAATTCTTGTGGAAAAACAGGAACTGTCTCCCACAGTTTCAGCCTAGCAAAAACCATGCCCTCTTGTGCCAGAGAGCTAAACCCACTTACACAGCCTTGTTTTGGAGCTGCAGGCTCCAACAACATCTAAAACATTCCTAGCAAGGAGCAACCCAAGACCGAAGTTTCTTCTGCCTATCACTGGGTGGGCATATTCTTTCACACTGCCTCCCCCAGGTCAGAAAACAGATGCCTGACAATCCAGTTATAGGAGAACATCGTCTATTACTGCCATCAAATCCTCTCCAGTTTCATGCCCTGGACTCAATCCAACATATGCCCAGTTTAAAATATGAGATTCAATTAAATGAGTTTGTAGCCAGGTTTCAGACGGTTTTCTGTGAACTTTGCCCAGCAGGAAAGAAAGATTACAGATTTAATAGTTTGGGGCTATGTTATTACTTCCCACTGGATGGACTGTCAGGGTCTGAAACAAGAAGCTTAAGTAGGTTCCGTAAACAAAGCTTTTTTTCAGTCAAGTATGGCACCAACAGTTCACATCAAAAACACAACAGAAAGGAGACGTATTTGAGTGCCAAGTCTTGCACTGGAATTCCTCTGCCACTTGTACCTACTCGAACTAATACAGGCAGGCGTTTATTCATAGGTTGGTCCTAGACATTTGAGATAGCCTTCCAGTCACAGTCCCCTCCAGTGGGGGATTTGTCCTGCTGCTCAATTCCATTTACTGGATTATTACTATTAGGTTTGGCTCTCATCAGAGACTTCCTTGTACATAATCTGACAACTTCAGCAGACATTTAAGGGGGGGAGTCCGGTCTACGAGAAAGCTTCAGACTAGGCACAGTTGCTCCCATATATTTAAAAAAAATAATAATCCTGTTAAGTATTTACATGGTGAACCATCAGCTGGAAGGCTAAGAAGTTTTCATTTTATTCGTTTAGTCAATCACCTTAGGTTGAACACAAGAAAAAAAACTACAGTAGGTGACAAACCAGGAAGCAAACTTGAAAGGCAGAAAATACTGAAGTATGCGTATGTAAGAGGTTATCTGGTAATCACAGCACTGTATATATTTAAAGTACCCTGATTACAGAAGTTGACAACATGCATTCCAATCATCACAATTTTCTTGGTAGGGAAGAAGGATACAACACTAGACAGGCCAAATTACCATAAGTTTCAATCATCTAGATTACCAAAACAAGCAAACATCCTATTTCTCATGAAGTCCAAATTTGCATACAAAGAAAAAAAGGTAATTCATGTGTACAGCTGTACACATTTATACTTTTTTTTTTTTTTTTTAAGAAATTGAAAAACATTCGTTTGAGTTAGCTCAGGAACAAGTTCATTTATTTTAGTAGGATTTAGCAGTATGAAACCCAAGTATTTTCTGAGATGAAAAAGGGCAAAAATTTCTCGAGAGTTTAGGTTAAAGTCTAGTGCGCATGTAGATGTAGCACAATGCATGAAAGCAATTGCCTCTGCAAGACCTAGCTGGCCAGACAGCTTCATACATTATTTCTCCATTTAAATTGAAACTCAAAGGCTGACAAGAGAACCAAGTCACCTTTCAACACCTTTCACTGGTTTGGGTCCGGTTAGAACACCGTCTCCTCTTGTTACAGTGTCAGTGAGTTAGAACTGCATACACACGAACAGACGGAGGACGCTCTTCTACCACAAACAAACCAGTAATATGCTGGTGTTTACAGCTCAGTAGCAAACTATTTCCAGTTCAGCAGTACAGGTCTCACACAGCTGCTAGTATCAGTAACAGCTTTTTACTGTACTACAATATTGCCATGTACAGTGGCATTACCTATAGGCACCCGTTTTCTTACAGCATCTTTCAAGAGAAACCACCCACTCAACAGAGACTTTTATAATGCAATAGATACATGCACATGAATAAATAACCCTACTTTCCAGTCCATTTATCGTACTCAGCACTCCTCACTAGGTCACATCAAACAAAGTATTCTTTTGAACTACTTGCATGTAAAGTTCTGAATAATGTAGTTCTAAATTAGTCTGTTCCAGAGTGAGAGAGAAGAAAAGTAAAACTTTCTTCCTTTTTAACTTAAAAAAAAAAAAAAAAAAAAAGGCAAGTCTCCTTGGTTTGCAGGAAAAATTTACATTCTTATTAGTATGGAAACAAAGCAACACAAGGCTGAAGGACCTTCTGGCAAGCAGTGAAGAAGAAATGGGAAAGTAGCTCAAACTCCACTTAAGCTTTTCCCCAACTCTGAGCAATATCCTTTCCAACCACTGCTGCATACTGCATCAGCAATAAATTCAGCCTGCTCCTTCCCGCCTCCCACAGCACAGGGTTTCAGAACTAATCCAGTCTGCTCTTTCCTAGATCCTCAACCTACTGAAATTTCCAGAAGACTCATCCTTCACTGAGAAAGTCTGACAAATCTTGGCAGATGCTCCCCAACACATACAATTATGCATGTCCAGAAGGTGCAAAAATGCATGTCTTTCAACAAGGGCTCCTGCAATAAAATGGTTACCATGTAGTATTCCCATATTTATAGACTACTCTTTAGAAAATCACTATTAAGCATTAAAAAAAAAAAAAAAAAAAAAGCAGCTTTTGTAGAAGAGTGATGCTTGGAAGGCAAAGGGAACACCCTGAAAGGAATGTTACTACCAAAATAATCCATGATACTAGGTTAACAAATTCAGAGTGAGGTGATTCATTCTGCAACTAAAATACAGTTGTGAAAGGATTTTGTGACCTGTTTAGCCAGAGAGAGCTATCTGATCTTACTGAACCTTCATGTTCATTTCACTGCTTGTACATTGGAAGTGCTATTATTGCCACAGAATATTTTCTTCAAACCAAGCCAAAACTTGGCATCTTAAAAGCCATTTTTTTTTTCCTATTAAACAGTTAGGGAGGCAGTTCAAATTCTGACCCTGTATCAAGGCACAGGAAAAACTCACTGCCCTCACACAAACCTCTAGATTTTGAGAATCATGATGGAACCAAGGTTTACCTTTGGTTTTCCCTTTGCACAGTTTTCTTATATTAAGACTTCAGGAAAAAATAAAATAAAATAGAAGCCCTATAAAACCCTGGTGAATTTTTAATGTGGCTGATAAATTTACTTATTCGAGGGAGCTTGTTCCATGGCTTCAGATAAAGCACAGCAAGAGTTGAAGTTAGCTTTTAATCTTGCTCAAAATCTCATAGCATCAGGGTACAGCAGATTCTCATCAAACACTAGTATCACATGCCTTTCCTCATAAATAAATGCTGCAACATCTATATGATAATTTTTCTGCCACAATCACCCTCAAGAAGTTTTTTTGTGTTATCCATAAAAACAATCTCCTCTGGTGAAATATTTGTGACTGACAGGCGCGCACTTGCTAAAAAGCCTTTTCTTGGCAGGGCCTGAACAAAGAAGAGCATAACTGTCAAAGCAATTTAGGAGAAATGCCCTGCAGCATAGCTAGAAGAATCACTCCTGGAATTTCCACTGAAGCTAAAGGTAAATGCATATATGCTATTAGCAGCACCTGCAGGTTGCTGAGCTTTCTGGTTCACTCTTCATTTACATCTATTCAAAGCACTTCTTTGGTTCTTTTGCCTTGTCCGGTTGCCAGAAAGATCCTTCCAGGTTGCAGTGTTTATGTTCAAGCTGACATTTTCTCCACCTTTTTCTTCATAAGTATCCTCAAGGCAGCTCTTAACATCCCACTTCCCTCTCCTCAAACCAGAAATTCTCCCTGAAAACTGATCTTTTGACATAAGTTTTTTTTGTAACAAATACTCAGGCCAAAGATTTATCAGTTGAACTAGCAAGTCCTTTTCCAGTTGTTCTGTCAGTTGCAAAGACAGTAAATGCACTTACTTCATAGCAATGCACATTGTCCCAGGTCTTATTACACGATGGCTGCTCCAGAAGTAATGCCTCTTCTGTGTGTTTTGTTTTTAAATGCTGGCCAACAACATCAGAGGCAGATGGTGGGGGTATGGCTGAAGAGGTTGAATCTTTCAACATTCCATTACCTTTTGTTGTTGTGACAAATGGCAGCAGAGAGCAATCTGACAAACTGGGTCTGACACGGAAGTGCATATGAAGCAAAGGGGTGTCACTGAATTCCTCCACATGGAAGAAATGGCACCCACTGACATTCAGCAATGCTTGTTGAACATTTATGGAGACCAAACAACGAATGAGAGCACAGTGAGCTCATGAGTGGTGTGTTTCAGCAGTGGTGATAGTGACAGTGGGTCACTTCCTCTGGGGAAGATTTCTTGAGTCTGGCATGTGGGTTTTTGCTCATTGCTGGCAAAAATACATAGCTAACAATGGTGACTATGTTGAAAAACAATGTTTTGTAGCTGAGAATTCGCTCTATCAAATAGTGTTATTGTGCTCTTTTGTGTCTGTTGTTTTTTTCCACAGAAATAATTAGGAGGCATTACTTTTAGAGCAACCTGCATACATTATGATCTACATGAGCACTGAGGCAATTCACACTTCAAATTACAGTATCTAGAAGCACATAGTTTTCTTCAAGTACATCTAGTCAACAAAGCAATACATGGAAGCTACATTTACACTATAAAAAAAAGTTCATTATCCAGATTAATTATGCATGAAGGTGATTCCATCTAGAGAAATTGCTTAGAACTTCTAGTGGGTTAGTATCGATAATTTTTCTGAAGGAGTCAGCACAATTCAGACACATTCAAACTCTTCCAGTTACTTCTTATTGTTCCACATCACCAATATTCAGGAGATTCCCTTATCAAATGTTTGATTTTACTTTTTTTTTGGAAAACAACTTCCAAGCTGAAAGATGTAGTCTTTATTACTATGAATTTCAAAGCTTTAAAAACTGTCATTAACCTCAGTTTTAATCTTCATGCTACTGTGAAATGATCACATAAAGCAGGAACTAGCACAAGATAAGTCTATTTTCTAGTTACTAGAAGGAAGTTTTCTGATGATGTCAGAATCCTTTGTAATGACTATGAAATATTCACATAGAACTTCCACATTTTTCTTATAGCTGTCCATATTTTCTGTCCCTGCTTTCAAGTTATAACAAACTCTGGGGCTGTACATGCTCAGAAAAATCTGAAACTCATCAAGAGCGAACTATGCCAATGTTTTGCCAACAACACTACCATCTACATATGGATGTGTCAATATATGAAGCCTTGGGAAATTGTATATTTTTAAATAGCAACAACATATACACTATAAGTATTTTTATGGTGGATCCTCATAATCACACAAGGCATTCTTCCTGTAAAATATCTCCTAAGCAGATACGGCCATTCTTTTTTGCAGGAAGAAAGGTCTCTACTCTTATGATTTGTCAAAAGGCCTGCAAATTGATATACAGCATTTTAATCAGCCATTTTAAAGAATTTAGTGAAAGACGATCACAGAATCATTTAGGTTGGAAGGTACCTCTAGACATCATCGTATTTAAATCACTGTTCAGGCAGAGCCACCTGAAAGGGATGATCCAGGACCACATCCAAACAGCTTTTAATATCACCAAGGATGGAGACTCTACAACCTCTCCAGTCAATTTGTTTCTATGCCTGATATCCCTCATAATATTATAAAAACTTTTTTTTGGTTCCAATTCAGATTCTCTAATTTTCAGGGCGCCCATTACCTCTTGTCCTGTCACCAGACACTACTGAGAAAACCCACAATGCTTCTTCTTCATTTTTTCCCCATCAGGTATTGTACATATTGACAAGCTCCCCCTGAGCTTTCCCTTCTCCAGGCTCAATAACCCCAGTTATCTCAGTCTCTCTTCATATGAGAGATGCTCCAGCCCTTCATCATTTTTGTGGCCTTTCTTTGGATTCGCTCCGATATGTCCATATTTCTTTCATACTGAACAGCCCAGACCAGGACACAGCACTGCAGACATGGCTTTACCAGTGCCTAGAAAGAGGACAAGGCCCTCTTGCCTTGACCTCCTGGCAGCAATCCTCGTAATGCAAATTCTTCAAGAGTACCTATAGGAACTCCATCTACTTCAATTCCCTCAAAGCCAAGAAAAAAAAAGACTAATACACATTCAGAAACCATAGCAACCAAAAAGAGATCTGCAGAGAAACCTTCTGCCTGGAAGTACTTCTAAGATTAACAAAAAATATCCTACCATGAAGTACTGTCCATGAAAACAGGATAAAAAATGAAGTCAACATTGTATGAAAAGTTGCCTATAGTTCAGTCTTCCACTAATGAGTGTTGTCCCTCACCTTGTGATATCTTCTGAGTGGTAAACAAAGGCTATTTACAAGTGAGACAGGTACCATCTGAGATTCAGAGCTCTAGACAAGCAGAAGTAACTTGTTAGAAAGTATAAGGAGATGCAATTCCCTAATGCACAAGTTCTATAATATGTACAAATTCACTAGAATTTGCACTTCAATTTCACACAAAGAATTGTTCACTTTGACATTTCAAAACCAAACTATGAGTCAAATAGCCCAGTTCTGACATAGTGCGTCCAGTCCTGGGTTCCCTGGTGCAAGGCAGATTGAGCAGCTGGAGACAGTCCAGCGGAAGAAAGGAGCGCTGAGATGACTAAGCAACTGGAGCACTTCTCAACAGAGAAAAGGCTGAGAGACCCGGGACTGTAGCCCAGAGAAAAGGCTCGGAGGGAGGGGGGGAAAGAGTGTAAATCTTACTCACATGTGCAAATATCTGAAGGGAAGACACATAGACAGCCACAGAGCCAGGCTCTTTCTCAGAAATGCACAGTAACACAGTATTTTCCTGGGGAAACTGACTGCCTGTGGCCTGGAGAGATATACCCCTCTCTGGGTAAGGAACTGGCTAGTGAGCCATGCCCAGCGTGTAGTGGTTAATGAAGCTAAGTCCAGCTGGCAACCCCTTACAAATGGTGTCCCCCAGGGGTCGGCACTGGGGCTCATCTTAATATCTTTCTTGATGATTGAGATGAAGGGATAGAGTGTACCCTCAGTAAGTTTGCAGGTGACACCAAGCTGGGAGATACTGTTGACGTGCCTAAGGGTAGCGAGGCCCTTCAGAGGGATCTAGATAAGCTGGATCACTGGGCTGAGGTGTATGGGATGAGGTTCCACAAGGCCAAGTGCCAGGTTCTGCACTTTGGCCATAAGAACCCCATGCAGAGCTATAAGCTTGGGGATGAGTGGCTGGATGGCTGAGAAAAGGAAAGGGACCTGGGGGTGTTGGTTGATGCTCAGCTGAACATGAGCCGACAGTGTGCCCAGGTGACCAAGAGGGCCAACGGCATCCTGGCCTGCATTAGAAATAGTGTGGCCAGCAGGAGCAGGGAGGTGATCATCCCCCTGTACTCAGCACTGGTGAGGCTGCACCTCGAGTGCTGTGTCCAGTTTTGGGCCCCTCACTACAAGAAAGACATTGAGGCCCTGGAATGTATCCAGAGAAGGGCAAGAAAACTGGTGAGGGGTCTGGAGCACAATGGGGTCTTACCAGGAGTGGCTGAGGAAGCTGTGGTTGTTTAGACTGGAGAAGAGGAGGCTCAGGGGAGACCTCATTGCAACCTACAACTTCGTGAAGAGAGGTTTGGCCTCTTCTCCCAGGCAACAAACAGGACCTGAGGAAATGGCCACAAATTGTACCAGGGGAGGTTTAGATTAGACATAAAGAAAAACTTTTTCTCTCAGAGAGTGGTCAGGCACTGGAATGGCTGCCCAGGGAGGTGGTGGCGTCGCCATCCCTGGCAGTGTTCAAGAGGTGTCTGGATGAGGAGCTATGAGATATGGTTTAGTGCTTGTGGTAGCAATGGAGGATGATATGACTTGATGATCCAGTAGGTCCTTTCCAACCTTGTGATTCTGTGATTCTATGAAAATGAATCATAGGAGGGTCTTTCTCAACATCAGAAAGGGCTTTTTTTTTTTTTTTTTTAAACCAGCACAAGTTGCCCAAAGAGGTTGTGGCATCTCCTTAGGGATATTCAAAAACCACCTAGACATGGCAGTGGACAAGCAGGGCTATGTGCTTGAACAGAGGTCAGACTAGAAATCTCCAAAGAGCCCTTACAGCCTCTGCAACTGAAGCTGTCCAAGCTCATACCTTTTAGTCTTGAGAGAGAAAGTGACTTCAATACATAACTCATAAAAACTAAGGATATGTTATTACACTACTGGAGTAAGTAAACAGAAGGACAAATGACCATAAAACTCCACATATTCACACCTGCTAAGGTAGAAAGAAGACTGCCCAGAAGCTAAAGCTGACATCTCAGCAGAAATTAATAAAAGCTCATCCCTATTTGCTGCAAAATGGGAGTTGTTTTTGTTGATGTTTCTGTTTTGCAGTGTCGTTTAGTTGGTTGGTTTTTTTTCCCCTTTTTGTGGGTTTTTGTGGATTTTTCTGTGTTTTGTTTTTGTTGTTGTTTGGTTTTTTTGGAGTTTCTGTTCTTTCTTTTCTACCAGAAGTAACTTCTTCTAGTACACTCAGAAGGTTCACTTTCCACTCTACTACTAACAATGTATGGACAGCAAGCACTTCTTAAGAAAAGTTTCCCAAGATAAAAACTGTAGAGATTGTACACTGATAATCTAAATCCACCCACAAAGTATATGAGTAACTAGAACTTTCACCAGGCGGCCTCACCAGCTCTCTGCTTGTTGATAAAGTCAGGCTCCCTCGTGGCTAATGCCTAACTTCCTGCCCCACTGCACACAAACACCTCTAAAACGCTAAGATATTCACCTGTTCCAAAATAACTCATTAGGCAAAGCACTCCTAAAACAGCTCTGTGCTTTCCATTATCAACAAGCTAAGATTCCTTGAGTAACTCTTTGCTGCCCTGAGGATACTGCCCTCACCCACTGTGCTCCGCATTTCTTCTTCCACATCCCCCAGCTGTATGTCCAACACCACCTTGCTATGCCCTTGGGTCTCCTTACTCCAGCCACCAGCACTTTGCTTCCACCTTCCCCCACCCCAGTACACTTATTTCTGTGCAACAGAACTGCAGGTGATGGGCTGATAACAGGACTAAATGATCTTAGTGGTTTCTTCCAACCTTAATGATTCTATGACTCAAAGATGACACACATCTCCTATGTACATCTACTACCTGTGTGATTTTAATATTAAAGACTTACTCTGTTAGACCAGTAACTGAGTTAAACAAAGCAGACTGCCTTTTATTTAAGGCCATCCAGGTACATTTGTTAAAGAAAAAGTATTTTTAAGTGAGCAGCACATAGGCAAAAAGCCTTTATATATGAGAATGGTGTCTGCATGATTTTTTCAGTGATAAAAAGCACCGAAGTACATCCATGTATGGGAAACATTTTAGATTTAAATTTCTGAAGACTAAGCAATAAAACAGCAAACTATTACTGGGAAAGAACAGCTCCATACATACAAGACAAGTACATACATAAGTCCCTATTCACTTGCTAAAAGACAGCATTGCAAACTAGGAGTACACTTTGCTCACTGTGAAAATAAGAGATAATGCTGTCCTGTCCTAAGCCACTTCAGATCAGATATAGCAAAGCAGTTTAAAACAGATAGAAATCACCTCCTTAAAAGGAAAGCCAAAACTGTAGTCACAGGATGACTACTTGATTCACAGTTTACTCAAGTTAATGAAAAGATTCCAACTCCTGCAGATTTCAGCAGATTACAAAACAGGTCCCACAAGGGAAAACATTCCAAGTCACAAACAGCATCATGATATTTTGATACCTAATTGCCATCATTGCCTATTATGAAATTCTTAGCATAAATTAGGGAACAAATACAAAAATCTTGGTTTCTCACTTTAAAAAGGCACGAAAGGGACACTGAAGTTTTTGAAGAGAACTAGCTTCCCAGCTGTTATCATAAAATACTACAGCTGTTCATGTCACTGTAGCTAATGACCAGTTGCACTTTTTCAAAGAATGTAACACAGTATGACCATTGTAATCAACATCAAACTGAAACTTGGCAAACATTGTGGAAAAAGGACTAAAAAAATTATTTAAATTGCTGCATTTGATGTTTTAATTTTGTTTGTGGATTGTTTTGTTTCTTTTGGGGGGAACAGGAAGGGATTTTTCTTTGAATGGCCTTCCATTCAAATTGTCCATTATTTTAAACTCCTTGAAATAAATGACAGTAAGTGAAACGTATTAAATTATCAGATTCGTTCTATGCAGTAATAAAAGCAGAATCAGCCAAGCAGTTCCAAATTTGTTGTTAAAAAGAACTTTGCTGAGTAGAACAATATCTCAAGTCCAAAGTAGACGATGAAACAACTTTTCTCTGAGGCCACCAAGAGGGCAGGTTTCACCATCTAGAAGCTTTTATTTTTCTTAACTGTGTCACTGTGTATGAACAAAATCACGTTTTCCATAAAGATGTAAACACACATGCAAAGGAAGGCGAAAGTAGGAAAGCAAAAAAAACACAGATGCAGACAGAATTTGAGATCTCTCTCTCAACTGGAGCATTATTCTTTGTCAGATGGAGAAAAAGCCAGGGCAAAGCATGCAAGCCTATAGTTCTCTGCAGAACTCCAAAAATCACTATTTCATGCAATTCTATGTCATTTGTAGAGAAAATACACCACCATATTTCTCTCTAGCCACATGCCTTCCCCTTCAATATCACCCACAGAGGACTGTAAACCAGAAAGCACAAGCTCTTGTGCTGCTTTATCCTTAGTTATAATAAAAAAAATGAACATTTATTTTACCAGGTTTCCCACTTTAGGAAATAATTCCAGAAGAATTCCAAATGCTTCAGAAAGAAAACCGCACAATCACACATGCTGTATACCCAACATACAGCCACAGTAAAGAAAGATAAAAAGCTCATGAACAAGAAAAGCAAAAAGAAGATGACAGGCTGAGCCTCTTTTTCTCCCCCTGAGCCATTTATCTAGACCATTAACGATTTCTTTTCAAATGATGGGTACTCCAAAACATGAACAATTGGGGAACTGGGCTTTTATCTGGCCACACAATTACTTGGCTGTCACTATCAGCAAGGAAAAAAAAAATTGCATAACCCACCTTCACAAAGACACTCACAAATGCTTAAATTAGAAGTTAAACCCTAGACACGCTAAATTAGGTTAAAAAAAACTGTAGTTGGGATTCTATTAATTAAGCCTATTGAACAATGCCCAGAGTGAGTGTTAAACACTGTCTGCAACATCACATCTGCATAACCCATTATTAACACATGTTATTTTCACCATTCTAATCGCAAGGTCAAAGCGCGCTTCCTTTCTTGTGGCGGTGCTGTTCAGGCCTGATATTTTTGTGTAATTGGCAAATATCAGAGAAAACATTACAGCACAATTTGCTCTGCAGGAGGTTAGTTGTTCTGATTTTGTTGTTGAGAATTTAACCAGCACAATCAGGTAACCTTGCTTTAGGTTTTTAGCTTGATTGTCTAGTCAGATTTGTAATCTTCTTTCCCTCCAGTCCATCAGTTCTACACTGGGCAAGAACGAGCACAACCCAAGGAAGGTATACTGGCTGACGTCAATATGCTGCAACAACATTCCCAAGACGCACACATTTAAAAGATGGCATGGAGGAAAAGGAATGTGGTGGAAAATAATAGCAGTTTTACACCAATACCTCTTTCCATCAGTGTGCATTTTATCCCATTTAAAAACTGCTCAATTTGGAAAACCAGAAAACGGAAACTTGAATTATTTTATTCATTTACATCTGCATATCTGAGCAATGGGAATATAGCTGTTACTACTGCTAAGATTCAGAGCAATCATATTTTCAGCAGCATTTTTTATTCTTTCTCTGGCACAGATATTTTGCATAATCTATACTAAGTTCTAAACCTCCCATGCTTAGTTTTTAAGGTGGAGGCTTTAAAGTTCACTCACCCATGGTGAACTTCAGTTTTTTTCAGGCAAGTGTTACTACCTTCATTAAATATTACCTTCCTGTGCTAATTAACTTCTGAGCCTGGTTGCACAGACAACAAAGCATGAGTGTTTATACTCACTCTTTTCCTACATTAACCAAAACTACCACCATCTATGCTAGCTCTCAGAGCTCTTTGCAAGCTACGAGTTAAAACTAACAGTCATGCTGCGAGTTTTCAGTGTTACTGCTAGGCAACCCGCAAGCAGCAGCTGAACTGCAAAATATAGACATCCTTCTGTGACAAGTTGGGGAGAGCTTGAGCAGCACACTGACAGTGGAGCTACTGGCTGAAAAGAAAGCCACAGAGTCAGCAGTTGGCTGCAGAATTACAACACAAGTCAGAGGAAGAGTCATAACATACTTCCCCTGTTCTCACATGCTTCCCTGGGCACCTACAGATGCCTATAGATGCATAGTCAAAGGAAACAGGTTGTGTTTGGGGAACCTCTTACGCTAAGTACATGCAACACAATGACTGCTAACAGGCAGCAGTTAGGCTGCTCGACATGCTTAGTCAGAAAGGTTGGAAGAAACGCAGGAAAGGAACATCAACAAGAAGAGAAAGAGCTTACTGACTCTTAAAAGGAAGAAAGCGTTAAAAGAGACTGAAATCTAAAAGGAAGATGCAGTAGAACTTCAGTACAGCACAGTTGTATTTCTAAGTAGAAAAAAGTTTAAGTGTTAGATAGCAGTGTTTTCAAAAGCTTCATGAAATGCAATATAAAAAGGAAAAAACACCAACAGACACATGCAACGTGGACACCACACTCACAAACACCCAGGAATTAAGCTCCGATGCCTTTCCATTCCACTCTTTCTCCTCTCCAGTTCCAAGTACAAATGGTATCAGTCAGAAATTGTGTTGGTGCAATTAAATCTTAAATAAGGTGGTCACATTCTCCTCATACACCGGTGGTGCCAACGTTAACATGCCTAACCTTGATTATAAAAATAGATAGTTTGTAATGCATGTAAATGACTGTCAAAGAGGTGCAGCTCTGGAGGTGTCATTTCAACATTATCAGCTTTCTGGTGGGGAGAACAAGTGAGGTAGGAATGAGTACTTTGGATTTTTATAAGCAGCAAATTTTACCATCATAGCATTTACTGTCTCTGCTTCTCTACATCTGGTCTTCTATCTCTTCCTCCATCCAACAGTTAAACAAGAACATAGCTGGGGCACTCCAGCACTAACACACTGCAATCTCCAAGCTGAGTGGCAGAGCCCCTCAGTGAACCACAGGCTTACACAAATGAGGCTGCACACACACTGAAGTGATTTTTAGACTTGGGATGATACACTTCACCATTACTGACTCAGAAGCCATAGAAAGATCTTTCCTGGGGGAAAGTCAAGGTAAATGACCAGTTATCAGAACAGGAAATGATTTAAGCACTCAGCTGAAAAAGTAATGCACAACACCAACTCGCATTTACTCCTGAAACCACATATAAAAGGATGTAAGAAGGCACCTCTTCATGAAGGTGATTTGAAGTGGCTGTTACTTCAGAAACTTGTGGCTTCTTTTATGGCACATTCTTAAGAAAATAAAAAGAGTAAAACTGTATCTTTGTATCTTACAGTACTGTTAAGGAAGTACTTCTCTCCACATTCTTTCAAGTTGTAAAGAAGGAACTATCCCCCACAACATGGTGCGTATCAACATCGCTAGGAAGCCTTAAAAGAGCCAATATCCATACCAAACAGACTACCTAAATTTTTTACTCCTGTACTTCAAGTAGAAGCTACTCAGCAAAACAGAAGAAACTGAAGAAGGACTATGAGTTTGGAAAAGAAAAGCTATAAGAAGTAAGCAAAAAGCTTACTTTATTAACATTACTCCAAGTGTCTTTTGGCAGAAATTTCCTCAAGAACTATCCGGTGGGAAGAATTCTGAGAGTTCTAGCAATCATGGGACTACCTAAAATGTAAAACAGATTTGACTATACAACTTAATACTTCCCTTTTTTTTTTTTTTTTAATCTCCTTGCCACAATCTACAAAGAAAAGAATAACCATGTAGCACCTATCATCTCTAAGTGAGATGCATGTAATGGATGTAGATACTGTTGAAACTGGGAATAGATGGCAAAGAGGAAACAACTGCTCTGTACAACATTCCCCTATGGAAAATTACCTCCATTGGTTCATATTTTCCACTGAAGTTAAAGGCTGATAACACCCAGCATGAACTCCTCTTTCAAGTTTCTCACTAGCACCAGTGGTATCAAAAACACTAGTTCTCTCGCTAGACCCAGACAAGAAGAGCATGAAACAGCAGAAAGCTTTAGCCAGTGTGCAATTCAAAAGCAGAAAAGGATTTTAAACACACAAATAAGGCAGTTATTTTCTCTCATCTCACCTCATATCAGTCTACATCATGAGAAGGATCTCCCACCAATGCAATATCAACTGCCTAAGAAAAGCATCCTTCAGTGCACGCATGGTTTTTCTCTAAGGCTGTGCAGTAAAAGGCTTGTTTAACTAAAGGTCTTATTTACAAAACTATCTTAATGAGTAAGAGGTAAACTGAGTTCACAAATCAAAATAAATCACCAGCTTAATTACACAAGCATAACTGTCAAGCACTGTACTTAGCTTTTGTTTAAATTTCTCCTTACTGCATTCCCAATCCTTTAAAACAAGTGCAGTCATTAGTCACTCAGGCACAAGTTTACAAAGTGCAAGAAACACAAGACTGCAATACCTAGGCAACATCCAACTGACAGAAGCCATTGGTTTTAGAAGTATTAACTGAGTTCTGACCATGAGATACAAGAACATAGCAGTTAGACATAAGAAAACAACAAGCCAGCTTCAATTTCCCTTCTAAGTTATCCTAACTTGAGCCCTAAGCAAGCAAATTCACTTGTGTTCTGTTCTCAACTGCCCCTCCTATGGCTTGCTTCATGAAGATACCAGGGGATCTTCAACTACAAAGCTAGCAAAGCCATTCTTTCAGTGAAGGAAAATAGTAAGGAGCAGAAACTCTTCTGCTGTAGCCATGCTATGCAGGCTGCTCCAAAAGTAATGCCTCTCATTTTATTATGTTGGCCCATGATGTCAGGAGGTACATGTTGGTAACGCAGAAGTAGATGTTGAACCTTCCCACCAATATTTGATTACAGTTTGTTGCTGTGTGACAGATGGTAGCAGAGGGGCAGCCTGACAAAACGGCACCTGACACAGAAGCACTTACAAAGCAAAGGTGTGTCACTGAACTCCTTCGTGTGGAGAAAAAGGCATTCATCAACATTTGCTGAATGTCGATGGAGACCAAACAGTGGATATGAGCACAGTGAAACAGCGGATGGTGCATTTCAGCAGTGGTGACAGTAACACAAAAGACAAGCCACATTCCGGATGGCCATGCACAGCTGTGACAACACAAAATTAAGAATGCCTCCATCAGCATGAATTTGCTAATGGCGGTGACTACGTTGAAAAATAGCACTTTGTAGCTGAGAACATGCTCTACCAAACACTGGTATTGTGCTTTTTGCATCTGTTGTCGTTTCCATGGAAATTAATAGAAGGCATTAGTTTGAGAGCAACCTAAGTACCTTTCTGACAGAACTGCAGGCAGATTCTCCTCCTGATAGCATCCCTTAAATCCAGATGCAGGCTCCCTCAGAGCATGAGTGCATTCTCAAGTATTACAAGGATAAATTTAATTAATTAAAACAAAAATAGAAACAGCTACAAAGCAAATCCTTCCTCTCCCTCGTGAAGATCTGAGGGATATTGAACTTCCAGCATTCTCACTGGAGGCACAAAACCATTTCATCTACTGTCATTAGACAGTTGTAATATCCAAGTAGGATCGTCCCTTGCCATAGATTTCCTCATACTTAAATTTAAACCAAAATGCATACCATATTTACCAATGCTACTGACAGTGAGGTCATCATGCAGAATTAACACATAAGGACAAGCCAGCGCTTGCACAAAACATCCAAGCTGGAAAACATTACATTTTACAGAAAGAGACAGGCAGGCTTCCGTAGTACACCTGTTCTGGCTCACTGAAGGTCAGTTTGAAGCACGAGCCCTAGCAGGGTACGTACGAGTCTCCCTGGACTAATGGAAACTTTAAACTTCACGGCTAACTCCCATTATTGACAGCAATAAACACCAGTTTTACCTTTCATCTGAATCTGAAGTTAACACTGATGGCTAACATTGATTGGGACTGACATTCATATTATATTACAAACAACTGACAGCCTGAACATTAGACAGTTGGAAATTCAGAGACAGAAGAGACCGGTGCCTACTTTTTTGAGTGTCATTAATTGCTGATGTAACTGCGAACACCTGCACACAATGCACAACATGAGATTGCCAACACCAAGGATCAAGAGTCATGGCAGCAGATCATCTGAAGAGCTGAGATTCCACTAAAACTCCACTTTCTTTCAAACAAGAAAATCAACCAATTCTCAAAAAGTACACAGTCATCTGACATGCATGCAAGAATCCAAACAACTACTGTGCCTAGCTAACAGCGAGATTTCCAAAAATATTGCTTTCATTTCTTTGTATGACCATTACAGCTCACTTTTGAAGTTTTTATTTAGGATTACTCTGCTTTAGAGCAGTATTTCTAGAAGGCGGTAATGCAACACTGAATATTTTGAGGAGGTCAAGTAATCTGATACACGGCTTCTCCCTCCAGGTTGGTGGGTTCAAATCCTGCTAATGTCAGTAGTGACCACAAGCTGTTGACATCAGACAGCTGTTCATTGACCCATGAGGAATGAGCTAGTATTCCCAGTCCAGCTTTTCCTGGACAGGTATTCCCACCTTCACAAGAGCAACCAAGCCCATGCTTTGGCTGGTGAGTCTCGGGACTTAAAAGCACTACGGGTAAGGAGGAGCTTTTTAAGTTCTGAAAGAAAGCAAGAACTTATGAACAGCTCAGTCTGGGTGAAGGCTGCATCATACATCTAACAAGAAAGAATGGAATGTCTATCTGTAAACATGTTGAGTCAGCAATTGCTGCAACATTATGGCATCCTGAGCCTTGATCCCGACAACCTTTGAATGTACAGGTTACCTTACTTGCCTCTCAAAGCATTGCTCCTCTACAAGATCAAAAAAATTCCGATGATTAAAGATGATGTGCCTAATTTGCATCAAAACATACGTACTATGCTAGGGAGAATACAAAAGTATATCAAAGAAGTACTACTGCAAATGCACGCTGTGGATTCCTTTCCTTTAACTCCAAATAATCTAATTTTGTCAGCTCTACCAAGAATTAATTTGCTCCTGGAAATTTAACATTACACAGACTTGAATTTCTTCCTTACATCTCCCGTTGCCCAACCATTCCATATCTGAAAATTTCACTCCAACTGTTGAACGCAATTTTATACCAGTTGCATCACAGAGGTAGCAGAAGACCAACACTTTTTTAGCATTTGGGGCTCCAGAGCCATTCTTTCCTTCTCCCAATAGCATTTTTCATTTATATCAGTTTGAGCGCAGTTCAGAAGATTCAATAAGCAATGCAAAATGAGCATGAGATGAAGTTCTCACCTACAGAAATACCCCACTTCTCTGTCTGCGTGACTCCTTTGAGTGCAAGAGAAGAGCCCACAGCAGCCCACCTCAGAGGCAGCATGCAGCCATAAGCAAACCGCACAGAGCTGCTGGAACTGTCACCTCCCCAAACCCACCCCATCACTGATAGCAGTGCCTAGCCATGACTTCCATGAGCCAGATCTCAACTGGCACCTTTGGTCACGTGCCAGCAAACTGAAATGTTCTACACACACACACACAAAAAAAAAAAAAAACAAAACAAAACACCAGCACACAAACACTGGCAGAGAATAGCTTAATCTAGAGCCTACATCCATATGCTACAAACATTTCTTTTCCAAACACAGCTTCAATATTTGAACTTTAAAGGAAAAAGCCCAAGTTGTTTTCACTTTTCACAATTCCTTTCACAATTCTCTTAATACCATCAGAGTACCTGGCTTGCCTTGAGGAACATCAGGGCTCTCCACTAATAGACACGGGTGCTTACAAGGTGTTGTTGCCTTTTTTTTTTTTTTTTTTTTTTTTTTTTTTCTTTTAATTCATTTAAGCCTTGCAAGCTTTCTTCAATTGCTCATCTCAGGAAGACACAAATCACACCCCACAAAAAAAAACAAGGCAACTTTTTCCCTATCTCCATTATCACCACCAATTGTTTTCTTTCTGGATTTCCTTACAGTCTGTAGGAAGGCAGAGTGAAGGATCTATACAAAGAATAATCCTACAAAGGACCAATTTACTGTGCGCTACTCCCCTCAGGTGCTATTTTAAGGCCTTAGAAGGATTTAACTACGTAACAGAACAAGTAAACATGTAACAAATGTTGGGACCTAGGACAGCACTTGGAGTTGAGATGAAGAGACACCTAAGCAGCACGCTTTGCCCAGTACTTCCTCAGTTTAACAAATTTGATTTCTAACTGCGTTATAAAATTGTATCTAATTATACATACTAAGTTTGCTAAGAAAATGGTTCCTTGAGATATGACAAACTTATTGGCACACGTAAAAAATGGAAACCTACCACTGAAGCTACCAAGGGTTGTGTCAATACAGAAATAATAGTTCCAACCCTGTAGTTATTCTTATTTATATGAGCATCTGCTTGAGTCCAAGGGAGTTCTGTCACACATGAGATCAAGACGTTTGGTCACATGTCAGGATTTTAAAAGGAGAAAAACGAAAAACAGCCATCCCATAACGGCAATGAAGGCTTCCCAACACGACAGCCACCGGTGGACCTCACGAAGATAAGCATCAGCTCAACATCACTGTTTCAGGCTTCTAAAGCCTACTGGTAGTGTGACAGCACAGACGCATGCTTCATCTGCAAACATTCCAGATAGGAGAAGATAAATTCCTAAGCCACTTCCAAAAAATATCTTATTGAGCTTGGAATTGCATTTTTTACAACATCCAAAGAGCTGCAATTTCATCCGGGGGAAAAAGGACGTTAGAAAAAAAAAAAGGGGTGTGGGGGGGGGGAGGAACGATGAGGAGGCTTGAGAAGACGAGTATGTATAAACACAAACGCAAAATAACAACAGTCATTTGCTTTCCTAAATAGTCCGCACGTTAATCGTGCAGTTCTGGCACCCACTCACGCCAGTACGGTAGCGCGTAGGGCTCCGCTCCACTTCCCGGGCTCTGCAAGGATGCGCGCAGCCCCCGGCTCCGGGCTCCCAACACCGGCTCCGTGTGCCGGGTGGATGCGCCGCATCCCAGCGCGCCAGGCGAGGCGGGCATCACGGCAGGAAAACGCTACCGAGCGTACCGCACCCCGAGCAACGCACATGGACAGCGCAAACCGGGCGCTACCCCGGTAAATACGACCTTGGTCCACTGCAGTGTTGTTAATCCAAACGGGCTGTGTTTATACGCTGCGGCTCACGGCGCACGCACACCTCGGGCTGAGCGCAATCATGGAGCCGCGGCGTGGGGGTGCGGAGCCCCCTGCACATCTGCGCACGCACACACACACACACAGCCGTCCGCGGTGCGCCCGCAGCCCGACTTCACACCCCAGCAGGCCGAGCTCCGCGTCCGAGGCGGTGCCGGCGGCGGAGGAGGAAGCCTCCTCGGCCGCTTCGCCCGGCGCCCCGGAGCACGGCACGGCCCTGCTGCCCTCATCCCCCGGCTGCCGGGATCCCCAGTGCCGCGGGGGCGGGCGGCCGTGCAGGGGAAGGGAGCCTCAGTCGCAGCGGGGCCGTGGGTAGGGAGAAGGGGACACGGAGACCCGGAGAGAGCCGGGGAGCGGGGGAGGACGTCCGGGGGAGCGGCTGGCGGGGGAGGGGGCCGGGGCTCCCCGTCTCTCCGAGGCGAGCCCCGCACAGCGCCTTCAAGGCGGAGAGGGAAGGCGGGGAGCGGGGCGGGGGAAGGAGGGGGGGAAATGCTGCAATGGAGCGCCGGGCAGGAGGCGAGGGGAGCCGCAAAGCCCTCGGCCGAGCCGCTCTCCGGCCGGTACCCGCCCCGCCGCCTCCCAGGGCGGGCCGCCCGCGGCGCAGCGCAGCGCAACACCCACCTTTCACCACCCTGTCGGTCGTCGACAACTTGGGCTCGCTGGCCTTGTGCTCCGACATGTCCGGCGGCGCGGCGCTCCCTCGCGCACAGCGGGCACGGGCTGAGGCGGCCGCCGCTGCGGGCAGCGCTCCGGCTGCTGCGCCGGGGCCGAAGTTGCCGCGTCCCGCCGCTCCGCTGGGCTCGGCTCTGTTCGCGGTGCCTTCCTCCTTCGTCTTCCTCCACCCCCGTCCTCCTCCGCCTCCTCTTCCTCCTCCAGTTAATTATTTCTCGCTTCCAATCACGCCTCCCGGTCGCTGGAGATCGCTCGCTTTCCCCCCCTCCACAGAAAACGGCGGCGACAAACAACTGTCAGGCGGCAGCGGCGAAAAAGCCCCAATTCGCACCGAGAGCCGTAACCACCGGCTGCATGCACAGCGGCCCCGCGCTCGCTCGCTTCCTTCCTCCGCACCGCAGCGCCGGCTCCTCCCGCCGCCGCCGCCGGCCGCCGCTCTGGGCCGGGATCCGTCTTTCCCCCCACCCACCCCCCCCACGAGGGTCTCTCCCCGCACAC